>NC_087268.1:45014275-45314275 GCF_015220805.1 Pogoniulus pusillus
AAGAGCAAATGATAAGACACAAATCTTTTGATATTTCATTTTTTTTTATCAGCATAAGTAGAGGAAATCACTGGGATGGGGTGGAAATAAAGAAAACCAAATGATAATTCAATATCACAGATGTCATTTCTGGAAGAGCAGAAAAAACACAGTGTGTTTAAATTTTTGACTTGCAAAAGTAAAGGACAAAGTAACTCTCTTTTTGTGCTGCTGTGTTGTGCGGCTTTCCTGCAGAAAACTGAATGAAGATAGAATCAATCAGGTTGGAAGAGACCTCCAGGATCATCCAGTTCAACCTATCCCCCAGCCCTATCCAATCAACTAGACCATGGCACTAAGTGCCTCATCCAGGATTTGCTTGAACACCTCCAGGGATGGCAACTCCACCACCTCCCTGGGCAGCCCATTCCAATGCCAATCACTGTCTCTGGCAATAACTTCCTCCTAACATCCAACCTAGACTCCTCCAGCACAACCTGAGACTGTATTTTGCTTTGTGTGCCAAACATTTTGGCCTACATCCCTATTTATTTCTCAGCTGTGTTGTCTCCTTAATAGATTTGCCTTCTCTTTTGCTTTCTTTCACTGCCTATGTCTAAAGTGATAACTAAAGAGGTCCAAAATCCATTAATTGGCAGTCGTTGTCTTGGATCTATTGTACATATGGATGGCATCCTCTGTAACACGTTGAAATTGCCTTAGGCAGAGCCAGTGATGATTGTCAGTGATCTAGCAAACATGCTTGTGCCTTTTTACACAGCAGTAAGAGTTCAGTGTCTTCCCCTGGTTTTCCATGTTGGGCTTTTCTCTGCCTGGGTGTGCTGAGTGGACTGCTGAGCCCTGCAGAAGCAGTGCCAGCCACTGTTCCAGAGCACCTGCCTGCTGAAGGGAGCAGATTCTGGGGCTGAGAAAGGTCTGAAGCAGTTGCTCATGGCTCTGCAGTGCTGCTGGGCACTGCTCTGCGTGGAGCTGTCATCTGTTCACAGTGGTACTTCTAGTGCCTGGGCCAAGTGGTCTGGGAGCATGGAGCAGGAGGCTGGATGAGGCACTTAGTGCCAGGGGTTAGTTAATTAGACAGGATAGGTGATAGGTTGTACTTGATGATCCTAGAGATCATTTCCAACCTGGTTAATTCTGTGATATAAGTTCCCATATTCTGGCATGTGTATTTTCCTAGGTTCATCAACTAATTTTCATACTGTCTTGTCTGAGGCTGCACTCAGTGCCTCTGTCCATGGCACCCACAAAGATGTTGAACAAGACTGGTCCCAAGACTGATCCCTGAGGGACTCTGCTTGTCACTGGCCTCCACTTGGCCATGGAGCCACTGACAGCCACTCTCTGGGTGCAGCCATCAAGCCAGTTCTGTATCCATGCAGTGCTCCACCCATCAAACCCATGTGTCACCAACCTGGAGACCAGGATATGGTGCGGGACAGTGTCAAAGGCCTTGCTCAGGTCCAGGTAAATGACATCAGTTTCTCACTCCTCATCTATGAATGCTGTGACCTGTTCATAGAAGGCCACCAGGTTTGTCTGGCAGGATTTGCCCTTGGTGCAGCCATGCTGATTGTAGCCAATCACCTCTGCACTATTCACCTGTCTCAGTAGTGCCTCCAGGAGGATCTGCTCCATGATCTTACCAGGCACAGAAGTGAGACTGACTGAATTTAAGTAATTATATCAGTAAAAGAGCATACTAGAACAACATAGTTTATGGAATGCTGTTTTTTCATCTGCTCTGTCACTACACAGCTATGATGTTGAATGAGCCTAAAGGTATGTTACTTTGCCAGCTTTTCTAACTCAAAAACTGTTCTGGATTTTGTTGACATAATGAAGTGTTACCCAAAGGGCTTCCTACAGGCCCTTTATGTATGTACACTACATATTTTTGTCTGTGTCTATCAGCTAATCCTTCATGCATGAAACAAAAAAAAGAAGAGTCACTAAGCAGAGAGAGTTAATGTTAATTTCAGTTAGATTATTGGAAGAAATTAGTGTATTAGACATAACAGAAAATCCTTAAACCAAGAGATGACCTGACTTTTTTTTTTTAGCTACCAGGTGAGTTTCTGAGATTAGGCAGATTTTCCCTTCACCTTGGTCTCTATGACCCTCAAGAAGCATTTTTTACTTAAATATCCAATTTAAATTTAGTCATCAATTGTTAAAAGTTTATAGGATTCTATTTTTTTTGCTTTTGAGAAAGGAAAATTCAATTAAACACTATGATACTTGGAGAGAATTTGAACTACCAGTTAGCCTTTAATTTATCATAGAATCAACCAGGTTGGAAGAGACCTCCAAGGTCATCCAGACCAACCGAGCACCCAACCCCCTCCAATCACCCAGACTATGGCACTAAGTGCCTCAGCCAGGCTTTTCTTCAACACCTCCAGGGACTGTGACTCCATCACCTCCCTGGGCAGCCCATTCCAATGCCAATCACTCTCTTTGTGAAGAACTTCTTCCTAACATCCAGCCTAGACCTCCCCTGGCACAACTTGAGACTCTGTCCCCTTGTTCTGTTGCTGGCTGCCTGGCAGAAGAGACCAACCCCACCTGGCTTCAGCCTCCCTTCAGGTAGTTGTAGACAGCAATGAGGTCTGACCTGAGCCTCCTCTTCTGCAGGCTGCACACCCCCAGCTCCCTCAGCCTCTCCTCACAGGGCTGTGCTCCAGGCCCCTCACCAGCTTTGTCACCCTTCTCTGGATACGTTCCAGTATCTCAACATCTCTCTTGAATTGAGTAGCCCAGAAGTGGACACAGCACTTCAAGTTGTGGCTCCCAGCGCTTATGAAAGCAGATAAGTATCTGTTTGGTTTCTGTTGGTTTTCTTTGGATTTTTTTTTCAATATGAATTATTTTTTTGAACATTTGCTTATGCTTAATTCTGATTATATAAATAAAAGAACAGCAAAATTGAAATTCCTTTTAGTATTATGCCAATCAAAATGCTTTATAGATTTCTAACAATCTACAAGGTCTGGTTCACCTACATCCTTATGTTTCCTGAGTTTTCAGTTGCAGATAAGCAAAGCAAAATATAAGAAGGACTTGGAAACCCACCAAACTTACTGGCATCCTAATTGTACTCTATGTACTTCCTTTGACTGTATTAAAAGATGCCTTGATGAAGAGACAGGGAGCAGCTTGATGCAAGCTAAGTTCTGTTTATTGTACTTTCAGCACTTGGTTATATACCTTAACATACAAGCTAAAAAGATCATGCCAAATCCTAATTGGTTATTAGGACAGACCTCAGTACAGACCTCAGTAGAGACATCAAGACAGATCTCATACCTTAGCAACTAGATAAGCAAGGATCAACACAAACTGCCATTCCCAACAAAAAGACACACTGACCAATATGTGTGATGAATTTCTTCTGTCTCTGCTCTTTGCTGGGAAATTGGATAACCTCTTACCTGTCTCTTCAAACACTAATTTTAGTAGAATAGATGACAATGTGACAGACATTATCTTGTGCAGGAAGTGACCAGGAATCACAGAAGTCACTAAAACAAGTCAGTGAGATTTCAAGGAAACACTATTTTACTGCAACAAACTGTGTTTCAGACTATTTCAAGTTGTATTGCCATACTTGGCATAAAAGGTAAGGTAATAGTTTAAATTTGAACAACTAACCAACCAGAAATAGTAGAAAAATATTAAAGTCTTCTTACATACACCTAAATGCTTGATATGATTTTGATTTAATTTCTGTATTCTAAAGGTGTTAAATACATTAACTTTTGATTTATCTATATTCATAGAATAGAATAATAAATTCAGCCAAGTTGGAAGAGACCTCCAAGATCATCCAGTCCAACCTAGCACCCAGCCCTAGCCAAGCAACCAGACCATGGTACTGGATTCACTATATATGTACATATCATGTGTTGGCAGAAGGAAAAAGTGTTTCAGTGCTAAAAACTGTTGAACATTTATTTGCATTTTATGAGTGATGCAACAGATGTGCATCAGATGTGCAGAAAAACAGATGTGCTTGTTTTAAAATACTAGAAACAATTTTACTGGTTGAAGTGTTTCAAGATAAAGATAGTGATTACTTGAAAACATCATTTTGGAACATGAATGCATCCAGCACAGGCATCAAATAATGATGCTGACAATAGCAGCAGAAAAGGCAAACTGAAGTGTTTTATTTCACCTACTGCCGTAACATAGAAATGAAAGTAACTGTGTAGTCTACAAGGGAATCTGTCATCTGGAGATGCCAAATTGACTGGGAAGTCAAGTGGTGGAATTTTTCCAGTTTTCTGAGCCAATCACACACTAATTTTGCTCCTACATATGTTTTTTAATACAGAATGTGGCATTCAAATATTCTCTCAAAAGCTATTTTTGCATGAAGCAGACTGGCGACCTCACTGCTGCCTACAACTACCTGAGGGGAGTTGTAGCCAGGTGAGGTTGGTCTTTTCTCCCAGGCAACCAGCAACAGAACAAAGGGACACAGTCTCAAGTTGTGCTGGGGGAGGTCTAGGCTGATGTTAGGAGGAAGTTCTTCCCAGAGAGAGTGATTGGCATTGGAATGGGCTGCCCAGGGAGGTGGTGGAGTCACAGTCCCTGGAGGTGTTGAAGCAAAGCCTGGCTGAGGCACTTAGTGCCATGGTCTGGTTGCCTGGATAGGGCTGGGTGCTAGGTCAGACTGGCTGATCTTGGAGGTCTCTTCCAACCTGGTTGATTCTAGGATACTTTTCAACATCCTTCCTAAAAATGATTCCAATTTCAAGTGTAAACAGAGGAGGCTTTAGAATAAGAATGAAAGATGCCTGGTATGGTTTCTGGCAATAAAATCCAAACAAAAGAAAATGTAATCAGATGCATGGATTTGCTGGACACTATGAAATTAATTGTGTATGTCTTTGGACTAATACCCAACAATTAGATTAATTTGCTTTAAACTGCTTTACTTGGTAATAGCATCTGAAACAATAACCTCCTGTGACAAAATCAAGGGAACTTGTCCCACATCTGTGCTGGGTGGTTAAGTAAAACTGTCAGAACCACAATGAATGCACATATCTCCTGCCTTAAATCCTGATTCACTCCCAGTGATTTGGCATTTGGTTTTCTGAATTCTGACACTAAACTTGCAAACCATAATGCACATTTTACCATTGTAACTAATTTACATTAATGTCTGTATCTCATGACAGGGCCAACATACTTGATTCAAGAAGACATGTTCTAGACAGAGCCCCAAAAAGGAGCATCCATGACAAAGAAAATATTTTGACAGCATGACAGTTGAATAGCAAATATGAAAAATAAACCATGTATTACAAATTCTGTTGCAGATAAACATATGAGTTACCTTGTAACAAAGACAGAGATTAAAGTGAAGAGAATCATAGAATCAACCAGGTTGCAAGAGGCCTCCAAGATCATCCAGTCCAACCTAGCACCCAGCCCTAGCCAGTCAACCAGACCATGGCACTAACTGCCTCAGCCAGGCTTTGCTTGAACACCTCCAGGGATGGTGACTCCACCACCTCCCTGGGCAGCCCATTCCAATGCCAATCACTCTCTCTGCCAACAACTTCTTCCTAACATCCAGCCTATACTTCCCCTGGCACAACTTGAGACTGTGTCCCCTTGTTCTATTGCTGGTTGTCTGTGAGAAGAGTCCAACCCCCACCTGGCTACAACCTCCCTTCAGCTGGTTGTAGACAGCAATGAGGTATTTTTAATCAAAAACATTTAGTTTCATTTTTATCTGGTAATTGCTTTATGTAACACTCTGGCACTTTTTCATCTTGGAGGTTAAAAAAGTCCCCCACAAAACTACAAAACACATTAAATATATTAATACATAAAAATAAATATATAAACCACAAACAGCATTAAATAACAAATGTAATTTGGGCTTTTAATCTAAAATAATTGGCACTTTCATTTTTGTTGCATCTCACACACAAATATGTGTATTTGCTGCAAGTAGAAATAAGAGGAGAGTGTGATGGTTTTGGTGTTACCCTTCCCCCCACACTTAAAAAATCATCCAGACTAAACTCAGTGGCTGGAAATTAAAGAATGGAGTTATAATTACAGCCTAGCACAATATACAAGCAGGTATTTACAATACAAACAGCTATAGACAGAAATAGACAAGTTAAAAAGGTAATACAGAAACATGACACTACTCCCAGAAACCTGAGTCCCCAGGGGGGGCTCCCAACCACCCTTACACCTCCTTTCCACCCCTCTACCTTATCCTGAACTTTGGCTTACACTCAAGGTGAGTTTGGAGGATTGGCCAGGAGAGATTAGGAAGCAGAAGGATTAGTTAGAAAGCAAGTTAGAATCACAGAATCAGTCAGGGTTGGAAGGGACCACAAGGATCAGCCAGTTCCAACCCCCCTGCCATGCCCAGGGACACCCTACCCTAGAGCAGGCTGCACACAGCCTCATCCAGCCTGACCTTAAACACCTCTAGGGATGAGGCCTTAATCACCTCTTTGGGCAACCCATTCCAGGCTCTCACCACTCTCATGGTGAAGAACTTCCTCCTCACAGCCAGTCTGAGGGAGAGAGAAGTGCAGGCAGACAGAGCTCTAGAGCAACTCTGTTATCTATATTTATGTTCTTGTTTTTATCCATCTCAGCAAGCCTGTGAGTGCAGCAGACATCACCATTGCTTCCTTTTCACAGCCTATAGTCTAATTCTTCTCACCAAAATATCCCAGCTAGGCTCAAACTAGCAGAGAGAGGAAAATAATGCTTCTGGATACAACCTTCACCTCATTAAGCAAGATTTCCTCAATGCATCAACAGCAGCACCAGTCAAAACGACACAAAGATTAAAGACTCAAACTTAGGAGGAATAGATGCTGGTGTTGTCAGATAAACCTTCCTGAAATTCAAACCATTCAGCAGTAAGTCAGGCTAACTATAGCTGACTTGAATCTTGAGTGTTTTGCCTTTGCTTTTTCCTGGGTATTGTTCACTAACTCACATTGAACTTCTGAGTTACTTAGATAATGCCAAATACCACAGCTCCTTAGTGACTCAAGAAATGCTCAGTTGCATTGCAAAATAGTTTAGCAGTCAGGAATTCTAAAATATATCATAATATTCTGCAACTTAAGAGAATTCCTTAAAGTCCTGAAGATCAATTCTTAAAAATAGAGCAGTTCTTTTTAAAGACTTGATTTGTAATGCCATATCTCAGCAACAAGGAAGAAAAACTCACTAGTAGGCATAGAACTCAAGCAGAAAAGAAAAATGGTAGTGCTTACTAAATTGTGTGTTAATTAGATTGATTTTGGCAGATCTCCCCTAAAGCTGAGCTTGCTGCAATATGTTACTGAGGAAACATCAGGCTGAATTCCTTAAGAAATAACTAAGAAATTTAGAATACCCACAGCTATTGAAGTTTCCTGCCAATTTATCTTACAGGCACATGTAATGGGGGTTAGGTTCTGAATGTAAAAATGTTTTGAGAGAACTTTATTTACCAATGTCAAAAAGCATTGTTCAATCCATATAGGATGGTTTGAGTGTTCCCCACCTCCCCACTCTTAAGAAATCACCCAGACTAGACTCAGCCAAGCTGGAAATTAAGGAATGAAGCTTTATATTTACAGCTTAGCACAATATACAAGCAGGTATTTACAATCTGTACAGCTAGAGACAGAAATATGCAAGTTAAAAAGGTAATACAGAAGCACAATAGCCCTCTCAGAAATCAGAGTCCCCAACCACCCTTCTACCTCCCTTCCACCCCTCTACCTTACCCCAGACTTTGCCTTACGTGCAAGGTGAGCTTGGAGAATCGGCCAGCAGGGTTAGGAAACAGAGGGATTAGTTACATAAACAGCTGGTTAAGGAGAGAAGGGAGGCAGACAGAGCTGGAGAGAGCAACTGTGTTATCTGTGTTTGTGTTCTTACATTTATCCATCTCAGCAAGCCTGTGAGAGCAGCAGCCATCACCATTGTTTCCTTTTCATAGCCTATAATTGAATTCCTCTCGCTAAAACATCGCAGCTAGGCTCAAATTAGTACACAACCACCCTTCCACCTCCTTTCCACCCCTCTACCTTATCCCATGCTTTGGCTTACACTCAAGGTGAGTTTGGAGGATCAGCCAGGAGGGGTTAGGAAGCAGAAGGATTAGTTAGAAAGCAAGTTAGAATCACAGAATGAGTCAGGATTGGAAGAGACCATAAGGGTCATCCAGTTCCAACCCCCCTACCATGGGCAGGGACATCCTACCCCAGATCAGGCTGGCCACAGCCTCAGCCAGCCTGACTGTAAAAACCTCCAGGGACAGGGCCTCAACCACCTCCCTGGGCAACCCATTCCAGGCTCTCACCACTCTCATGCTCAACAACCTTTTCCTCACATCCACTCTGAATCTCCCCACCTCCAGCTTTGCTCCATTCCCCCAAGTCCTGTCACTCCCTGACACCCTAAAAAGTCCCTCCCCAGCATTTTTGTAGCCCCCTTCAGATCCTGCAAGGCCACAAGAAGGTCACCTGGGAGCCTCCTCTTCTCCAGCCTGCACAGCGCCAACTCTTTCAGTCTGTGCTCACAGCAGAGCTGCTGCAGCCTCTGAACATCCTCATGGCCCTTCTCTGCACATGCTCCAGCATCTCCACATCCCTCTTGTAATGAGGGCTCCAGAACTGGATGCAGTACTCCAGGTGGGGTCTCACCAGCGTGCAGCAGAGAGGTCTTCTGGTCCACCAGCACCCCCAAGTCCCTCTCCTCAGGGGTGCTGTTTCCTAGATGTATAATGACTTTTTTTTAGATAGAAATAAAGGACAATGAAAGGCAAATTTCAAAATGGTTTATTTCAGAAAATCAAATACAGTTTCCCTCATCATATTCTTTTTTTCCCTTGGTTTTGCTTTAATTTCATGCACATTTGTTGCCTTGAAATATTTCTTGCAGACAATATAGTAATCCTTTATATACATGTAGTAATCTGTAGTTATCAGAAACACTTAGGTATTTCCACAGTTCAAGACATCAATTACTATAAAGGAAATGCATGTCTCTAGCAATTAGCCTCATCTCTTTCTCAAACAAAAATATACTGGCATGTTGTCAGCATTAGAAGAGACTTCCTCTTGTCAAGATGCATCATTGCAGTTCTGCAAGAACAGATCTGGTGCCTTTCCTTTACCTCCATTGCAGGTTATATAACTGGGAGGATGATTCTTGCCATTCAGTTCAGTTCCCATGCTAAGAAAAATTGACTTTTCACTTCCAAAGTGATAAAGAGGAGTTGAAGGCACCATTTAAAGCCATTTAAAGTCACACTACTGCATTTATCAAATGGTAGGTTTATTTTATATCATGAATACATGAGATCTGTAATATAACTGTTATGGGAAATTGCAAGTCCCTTTCTTTTTTCTCTTATCTTTTCTTTTGTTTTCTCTTTCCTTTTCTCTTTTTTTTTCCCTTTCTTTTTTTTTCCTTTTCTTTTCTTTTCTTTTCTTTTCTTTTCTTTTCTTTTCTTTTCTTTTCTTTTCTTTTCTTTTCTTTTCTTTTCTTTTCTTTTCTTTTCTTTTCTTTTCTTTTCTTTTCTTTTCTTTTCTTTTCTTTTCTTTTCTTTTCTTTTCTTTTCTTTTCTTTTCTTTTCTTTTCTTTTCTTTTCTTTTCTTTTCTTTTCTTTTCTTTTCTTTTCTTTTCTTTTCTTTTCTTTTCTTTTCTTTTCTTTTCCTTTCCTTTCCTTTCCTTTCCTTTCCTTTCCTTTCCTTTCCTTTCCTTTCCTTTCCTTTCCTTTCCTTTCCTTTCCTTTCCTTTCCTTTCCTTTCCTTTCCTTTCCTTTCCTTTCCTTTCCTTTCCTTTCCTTTCCTTTCCTTTCCTTTCCTTTCCTTTCCTTTCCTTTCCTTTCCTTTCCTTTCCTTTCCTTTCCTTTCTTTTCTTTTCTTTTCTTTTCTTTTCTTTTCTTTTCTTTTCTTTTCTTTTCTTTTCTTTTCTTTTCTTTTCTTTTCTTTTCTTTTCTTTTCTTTTCTTTTCTTTTCTTTTCTTTTCTTTTCTTTTCTTTTCTTTTCTTTTCTTTTCTTTTCTTTTCTTTTCTTTTCTTTTCTTTTCTTTTCTTTTCTTTTCTTTTCTTTTCCTTTTCTTTTCTTTTCTCTATTTTTTCTTTTTTCCTTTTTCCTCTTCTTTTTTCTTTTGTTTTCTTTCTTTTCTTTTCCCTTTTCTTTTCCCTTTTCTTTTCCCTTTTCTTTTCCCTTTCCTTTTCCCTTTTCTTTTCCCTTTCCTTTCCCCTTCCCTTTCCCCTTCCCTTTCCCCTTCCCTTTTCCCTTCCCTTTTCCCTTCCCTTTTCCCTTCCCTTTTCCCTTCCCTTTTCCCTTCCCTTTTCCCTTCCCTTTTCCCTTCCCTTTTCCCTTCCCTTTTCCCTTCCCTTTTCCCTTCCCTTTTCCCTTCCCTTTTCCCTTCCCTTTTCCCTTCCCTTTTCCCTTCCCTTTTCCCTTCCCTTTTCCCTTCCCTTTTCCCTTCCCTTTTCCCTTCCCTTTTCCCTTCCCTCTTTCCTTTCCTTTCCTTTCCTTTCCTTTCCTTTCCTTTCCTTTCCTTTCCTTTCCTTTCCTTTCCTTTCCTTTCCTTTCCTTTCCTTTCCTTTCCTTTCCTTTCCTTTCCTTTCCTTTCCTTTCCTTTCCTTTCCTTTCCTTTCCTTTCCTTTCCTTTCCTTTCCTTTCCTTTCCTTTCCTTTCCTTTCCTTTCCTTTCCTTTCCTTTCCTTTCCTTTCCTTTCCTTTCCTTTCCTTTCCTTTCCTTTCCTTTCCTTTCCTTTCCTTTCCTTTCCTTTCCTTTCCTTTCCTTTCCTTTCCTTTCCTTCACTTTCCTTCACTTTCCTTCACTTTCCTTCACTTTCCTTTCCTTTCCTTCACTTTTCTTTTATTTTCTATTTTCTTTTACTTTCTTTTCTTTAATCTTCCTTTCTCTTTTCTTTTCAGATAGCACTTGGTGTATGAAGAGAAAAGGATCACCTATAATCTAGGTATTACTTGAGGAATTTACACTGTACTGTGTCTAAACTTCAGCCTCACTCACTGAATTCTATTGTCAGATGAAGTCTGAATCTCTTCATTGCCCTTGAAATAAAACAAATTATGGATGCCAGACTTTTATTTACTTTGAAATCTGTTTCATCACTCTTGTTTCTTGCTGTGTGATATTCCTTTAACTACTAGAATAATAAGTAGCTCAAACAATCTGAACCAGGGATGATCTACTGTAAGAGTGTACAACAGCCTCAATAAATAAAGGACCTGTTTATTTGTTTCCTAACTATTTTTTTTCTTAAGTTGTTGTAAACTGTGGAGCCACAAAGTCTTTTAAAGTGGAACTAATATTTTTAATGTGGACATAGATAACTCTGGTAGACCTTAATTATAATTATATAATTAGTTGTGAAGCATCACTCCATATTAATTTACAGCTGTTCTATAAACATTTCAGCACATTTCTGTGGCTATTTGATTCACTCTGCTCATTAGCTTACAACATGTGCCAGGCATTTTTACATAGTTTTCTTATACAAGCAAAATATTTTTGGCAACATCCAATGAAAATTAATAAATTACTGTAATATGCATAAATGCTCAGACTAAGGCTACTGTTTCTGACAAAGAGTGAAAAACAAATCCAAAGAGCTAAGTCACAGGCATTGCCACTTGACTTTCATAATTAGGGTTCCAAGCTAACAGATACTGCAAATCTGCAGCTATATGGAGTGAAGCTGGAGGTGGGTAGGTTCAGACTGGACATGAAGAGGAAGCTCTTCACTATGAGAATGGTGAGACCCTGGAATGGGTTGCCCAGGAAGGTGGTTGAAGCTCCATACCTGGAGGTGTTTAAAGTCAGGCTGGATGGTGCTCTGGCCAGCCTAATCTAGGCTAGGGTGTCCCTGCTCATGGCAGGGGGGTTGGAATTAGATGATCCTTGTGGTCCCTTCTGACTACAGTTAGTAGTTGCTGTCTACAAGTAGTTGATGTCTACAACTACCTGAAGGGACATTGTAGCCAGGTGGGGGGTGGCCTCTTCTCCCAGGCAACCAGCAACAGAACAAGGGGACATAGTCACAAGTTGTGCTGGGCAAAGTATAGGTTGGAAATTAGGAGGAAGATCTTCACAGAGAGAGTGATTTGCCATTGGAATGGGCTGCCCAGGGAGGTGGTGGAGTCACTGTCCCTGGAGGTGTTCAAGAAAAGCCTGGATGAGGCACTTAGTGCCATGGTCTGGTTGACCTGCTAGGGCTGGGTGCTAGGTTGGACTGGATGATCTTGGAGGTCTCTTCCAACCTGGTTGATTCTGTGATTCTATGATTCTATGACTGATTCTATGATCCTATGGTTGTATATATCCAACAGATTTCAGTTTCAGCTCACCAGCCTATACATATGACCAAAGCACCTGAAATTGTGTCCCAGGAAGCCATTCATGGCTTAAGGTAGCAGGTCATGAAAATATATTTTAGATCTATCTTGGAGAGTATTTGGTATAGAGTTCACCCTAGTTCATAGAGAGTTACTGGAGAGAAATAAGATGATCCAAAGTAATATTTAGGGGGCATAAAATGAGGTTCCTGCCATGAATCATCTTCAGAATAAGCCTGTGTCTTTTCATTGACTAAAGGGAGTAAAGGGATTATTCTGAGGTATGTCGACATCTGAAGAGCAACATTAGAGTTTTGTGAATATTCTGTCAGCTACTGCTAAAATCAAGTGAAAACAGAATCCTAAGAGTCCATTTCAACTGTACAAATTTTAGGATGAGTGATCTTCTAAAAATACACATCCTGTCCATTGTCATCTTTCTCACATGGAGTACTTCACTTGTAGAGGGATAAAACTGAGTACTTTGCTTCACTAATGCTCTAAAAATCTTCCTACAAAGGGTTCAGGAAGTTAGATGTGTAAAATCTGGGACACTTAAGCAAAGTTCAGGCTAAAACTGTGGTCCAGGACTGTAAATCTGAGGAACTGAAGGTGAATCCTAATTTAGGCTATTATTGCATTATCATATTTAGCATAACATAATGAAAAAATGACACAATAACCTCTTTCAGTTTTCTGACAACAATGGAGTGCAGCAGTTTCACAGAGACTTTTGTTTCTTTGTTTTCTTCTATGTAAAAATAAATTATTTTCCATCAGCAAATACCTCTCATAGCTTTTTCAATCAGGGCATAGTAAATCTTTGGTGTATCATATGTACCTCATGCACTGTATTCCAATACTCATAGAATCATAGAATCAGTCAGGGTTGGAAGGGACCACAAAGATCATCCAGTTCCAACTCCCCTACCACACCCAGGGACACCCTACCCTAGAGCAGGCTGGCCTCAGCCTCATCCAGCCTGGCCTCAAACACCTCCAGCCATGGGGCCTCAACTATCTCCCTGGGCAACCCAGTCCAGGCTCTCACCACTCTCATGCTCAACAGCTTCCTCCTCACCCAGCCTGAACCTACCCACCTCCAGCTTTGCTCCATTATCCCTAGTCCTGTCACTCCCTGATAGCCTAAAAAGTCCCTCCCCAGCTTTTTTGTAGCCCCATTCAGTTACTGGAAGGCCACAAGAAGGTCACCTGGGAGCCTCCTCTTCTCCAGACTGCACAGCCCCAACTCTTTCAGTCTGTGCTTACAGCAGAGCTGCTGCAGCCCTCTGAGCATCCTCCTGGCCCTTCTCTGGACACTCTCCAGCATCTCCACATCCCTCTTGTAATGGGGGCTCCAGAACTGGATGCAGTACTCCAGGTGGGGTCTCACCAGAGCCCAGTCAAGGGGGAGAATCACCTCCCTCAGCCTGCTGGCCCTGCTTCTGATGCAGCCCAGGATCTGGTTGGCCCTGCCCGCTGCAAGTGCACACTGTTGGCTCCTGTTGAGCTTCTCACCCACCAGCACCCCCAAGTCCCTCTCCTCAGGGCTGCTCTCCAGCCACTCACTACCCAGCCTGGATTTGTGCTTGGCATTGCCTCGACCCAGACACAGGACCTTGCACTTGCTCTTGTTGAACCTCCTGAGGTTGGCTTGTGCCCACCTCTGCAGCCTGTGCAGGTCCCTCTGGATGGCATCCCTGTCCTCCAGCCTGGCTGCTGCACCACACAGCTTGGTGTCGCCAGCAGATTTGCTGAGGCTGTGCTCAGTGCCTCTGTCCATAACAGGGTAACTATCACTATCACATTATGGTAGTGCCAACTGCCACTACCCATATTAAGGTAAGCTGGATTTGGTAAATGATATCCTTTTAGTATCTGCTCTTTTGTTTCTGTATACATATATATATAAGTTAGATAACTTTATATATAAAAATATATTCATCTCTAGTTCCACATTTGATCATAATTATGTGTGAAGGTATTCATAGTACTCTGACTTGGATATCTAAGTACCTGGCTTACAGGTGCATTCAGTTGTGTAAATGACTAAACTACAGGAATTATGCTTACTCACAATAGTGAGTATAAACTATCTGCATTTATTTGCACCTGCAAAATTGATGGTTATAAAAAAGAGCCCTGTTTTGGCTAATCTTATGTTAATGTCCACAATGTAATATTTTTCTCCAACATAATCATATAGTGACCCAGATCACAGAAAAATAGAATCACCAAATATTAGGGGTTGGAAGAGACATCTAAAGATCATCTAGCCCAAAATTCTGCTAGGGTAGGATCACCTACAGCAGGTCACACAGGAACACATACCCATGGGTTGTGAAGTTGTCCAGAGAAGGAGAATCCAGAACATTTCTGCAGCCCATTCCAGTGTTTTGTCACCCTCACAGTGAAAAAGTTTTTCCTTATGTTTACATGAAACCTATCTTGGGCCCATTGCCCCTTGTCCTATCATCAGGCATCTCTGAGAAGAGCCTGGCTCCCTTCTCCTGACATGCACCCTTCACACATTTATTAACATCAATGAGGTCTCCTCTCCAAACTAAATCAACTCAGCTCCCTCAACCTCTCCTTATGGCAGAGAAGTCTCACTCCCTTAATCATCTTTGTGACTGTGTGCTGAACTCTTTCAAGCAGTTCCCTGTCCTTCTTAAACTGAGGGGCCCAGAACTGGACACAATATTCTAGATGTGGCCTCCAAAGGACAGAGCAGAGGGAGAAGAGAACCTCTCTTGACCTACTAACCATTCACTCTCTAATACACCCCACAAGATACCATTTGCCTTACTGGCCACAAGGGCACATTGCTGGCTCATGTTCAGCCTGGACATCAAACTTAATACAGATTATTAATTTTGCATAATTCCATAACAGGATGTCATCTATCTGAACTTCTGCAAGGCTTTTGACATGGTCCTCCCACTATATCCAACTTGCCAGGTTGGAGAGATACAGATTTGATGGGTAGACTGTTTGGTGGATGTGGAATTGGCTGGATGGTCGCATCCAGAGAGTGGTGCTCAATGGGTTGAAGTCCAGGTGGAAAGCAGTGACAAGTGGTGTCACTCAGGGGCCTATACTGGGACCTGTGCTGTTTAATGTTTTTATCAATCATATAGACAGTGGGATTGAGTGCATCACCAGCAAGTTTGCAGATGACACCAAGCTGAGTGGTGGTGTTGATATGCCAAAGGGACCTAGACAAGCTGGAGAGGTGGACCCAGGTGAACCTCATGAGATTCATCAAGAACAAGTCCAGGGTTCTGCACCTGGGCCAAGCTGATAGAAAGCAGTCCTGTGGAAAAAGGCTTGGGGGTGCTGATGGACAAGAAGCTGCACATGAGCAGGCAGTGTGCTTGCAGCCCAGAAGGCCAACCAGATCCTGGGCTGCATCAAAAGATTCATTGCCAGCAGATCTGGAGAGGTGGTTCTGACTCTGCTCTGCTCTGCTCTGGGGAGATGGCAGGGGGTGCTGGAACTAGATGGTCCTTGTGGTGCCTTCCAATCCTGACTGATTCTATGATTCTAAGGTAATATGTGACTCAACTGATGAATTCCAAAAGAGCTTGCTAAAAATACAGTTTAGAGGCTGGGAAACTTTAGCTTGTGTTTGTGCTGATGCTTATTCAAGACAGCATGTCACTGCCAACAACACAGAGTACATGACTTATGCCTTGTACTGGAGTGCTATTCCTTCCATCATATAGCCATTGTAAGACACCCTGATGAAGAAGTCATGCTGTCCTGAGTTTTCAGCTACAACATTTGAATTTCTAAGCTGACCACCAACAGCTGTTCTTTCTGCATGAATGGTTAGCTCAGAAGTATATAAAACTGCTGGGAAATGCAGTCTGCTGTCAGGCAGTATGAGGTATCATGGCATATGGTTAATGCCAGCCTTTCTAGTTTTGCATATACATCAACATAACCAACCTAAAAATGTGGGTTTAATTACTAAAATGAGTTAAGGTGGCTAAAGGGACATCTCTTCTGCTACCACCTGTAACTTAACTGGCTGTGCTAATGTCATGAGTTAAGCTGAATACTTGCTGCTGGTGATTTAAAACCATCCTGCCTCATGTTAGCTTCAAAATGAATGTACAGGCTGCTATTAAGCAGGCTAAGCGAATCAAGCCCTTATGGTATGGTGAGAGATGGTCAAAGTACAAGTATGGTGAAGCCTGGCAGATTAACTACATCACTTTACCTCGATCTCGTTCTGGCAAGCAGTATGTGCTAACAATGATAGAGGCCAGCACCGGATGATAGAAACCTATCCAGTTCCACATGCTACTGCACGTAACACCATTGTTGGCATGGAGAGACAAATCTTGTGGAGACATGGAACTCCAGAGAGAATCGAGTCAGACAATGGCACTCATTTCAAGAACAATCTTGTGAAAAACTGGGCCAAAGAGCATGGTATTGAATGGATCTATCACATACCCTACTATGCACCAGCTTCAGGGAAGATTGAACGCTACAACGGTTTGCTGAAAACCACCCTAAAAGCCATGGGGGGTGGAACTCTGAAAAACTGGGACAAACATTTAGCACAAGCTACCTGGTTGGTAAATAGTAGAGGTTCAGTAAACAGAGCAGGACCTGCACAATCAGATTTGGTCCAAACAGTAGACGGTGATAAAGTTCCTGTTGTACGTGAGAAGAATCTGTTAGGGAAAACTGTTTGGGTATTTTCTCCTTCGGGCGAAGGGAAACCTGTCCGAGGGGTGGTTTCTGCTGAAAGTCCTGGTCATACCTACTGGGTAATGCAGGAGAATGGTGAAATCCAGTGTATTCCACAGAGAAATTTTACCTTAGCTGAGAGAGTTTAAATTCAGAGTGTATAATACAAGCTGTTAGGAGTTTTTCTGTTCTAGGTAACATCGGCTCCCAACACTGAGAGAAATCTACAGTATGTGAGCACGAACCCAATGTCACCTGGGAGTCCCTGTTCTGAGCTTTTGAATCACCTATATCTGATTAAAGTGTGAACTGAACTTGTATATATTGTTTTAGTGTAAATATTGGTTTAGATTAGATTAGATGATTCTCAGCGATACTCTGAGCGAAGTAGACAAGGGGTGGATTGTGCTAGTTTGAAGCAAGCTGGAATGTTTTGGTAAAAGAACTAGATAACAGGCAGTGAAATGAAAAACAATTGTGTCTCCTTCTCTCACAGTCATGCTGAGAACTCTGGCAAGAAGAAGAAAACATTCTCCATATTGGTTCTTCACTTCTGCCTTTGCCTTCAGACCTGGTCACATCTCATTAACCTTGCTCCCACTAACCTTGCTCCCTAACCTCTTGGCTGCACCTCTCTTCTTCCTGAGAACTGGGGTAAGATTGAGAAGGCAAGGGAAGGTGTTGGGGTGGTTTGAGAGCCCCTCCTGGGGACTCAGGTTTCTGGGAGGGGAGTTGTGCTTCTGTATTGTTTATCCTTTGTATATTTCTGTATATAACTGTATATATTGTAAATAGCTGCTTGTATATTTGCTGCTGTAAAATAAATAGCTTCATTTATATTCCCAGAGGCCGTCTGAGTTAGCTGGGGCAATTCCAAAAGTGTGGGGGGGGCGGGTAAGAGCCCAAACCATCACATCCCCCAAGGTTAGAGGTAAGATATCAAAACAGATCAGGGTTAATAGGAACTAATTTGATTTAGCAACACAGATCAGGCAGAGAAAAGAACAGGGCAGCATCCTAGGACAAAGTGAGAGAATACTGTTTATGTTTTGACTTTGTATCCTGCTCAGCAAACCAATGAATGATACAGACATCACATCACAACACACAAACCCTCCTTTACACCTGTGCTTGCAAGGCAGTTTAATAATGTTATTCACACATCATTTTCTGCTTCTAAGAGTGGAGAAAGGAGACACCTCTTGCCATGCATGGGAAGGCACTTGATAACTGAATCTGCACTCTAATAATAGGCTGTGTGGTGAGCCATCTGAAAAAGTGTCTCCTGCTAAGTCCTGGCCTTCACAGCAATCATCAGAGCAGAGCATCCTCACAAAACATTACAAGAATCCTGTGAAATGGAATCAAAAGTGATGATAACAATCATTTAGTAGTAACAGTGCTGTAGCATTAAATAACCCTGAAGAAGGCAATGGAGCAAAGCTGGAAATGGGTAGGTTCATGTATATGTGTATGTGTATATATATGTGTGTATATATACTTACGAGGCACTTAGTGCCGTGGTCTAGTTGACTGGACAGGGCTGGGGGATAGGTTGGACTGGATGATCTTGGAGATCTCTTCCAAGCTGGATGATTCTCTGATTCTATGACTTACTACAACTATGAGAAAATGCAGAAATTTCATATTCAGGAATCTAAGAATGCTCATAGTGAAAGTGACACAGTTTTGTTGGATATTGAAATACAAGGGAGAATAATTGTATAACCTGCAAGTAAGAGTTCTGCTTCATCACAAAATATTAAGATGCACAGAGTGGAAAATTAAGCTTAGTGATCTACCCTACCCCAGAAGAGATAATAACAATATTCTTCCTTTGGAAATAAGGTTCTAGTCTTTTGATCCCCACATAACAGCTACCCTTTCTAAGCAGGTTCTTTTAAAATCCATACTTAAAGACATGAACCTTATGACTGGTATGCAATGTGAACGACTCATCACCCTAAACTGCTTTAAAAGGTCTTGTTCTGCTGGAGTCTTTAAAATAAAATTGAACCCATAGAGTGGATTTACTGAGGCACAGCTCAAGTTTTAAGGCTCTTGTTCCTCACAGTGGGTATTGGAGTTTGTCTTCCATTTCTCCTCAAAGTGTGTGGGAATGGAAGTGAATCATGTTTTCCTGTACTCCATATGAAGGAAACAAATGAATGTTGTGCATCTGCAGTGCTTTACCAAACGGTGCTGAAGCAAGACTTGGTGAATTGCTTTGGACGGAACCTTCTCAATTCTTTAGCAGAAAGACTGGTCTCAAAGTTTAAGTTTCATAAATAGTGTGACTACTCATCAGATTTTTTTTTTAAGGCTATAACTTGAAAATCTGGCCTAAAATATACTTCCACAACAGCAGAGACACACCAAATGTGCCAAAAGTCTGCCAGAATTTAGAAAGCATTGTTTCAGTTGAGACTGTGATTTATTAGTTAGCTGTCTAAATAGAAATCATCACTGAATGCACAATATCGTTCCTGTTTTATTTGATTTCCAAGTTTCTGATGGAAAGAAACCTTAACTGTTACTCAAGAATAAGTTTAGTTGATGTTGGTGTAATGAAAAATACTGTTCTTCCCCTGTACTCAGCACTGGTCAGGCCACACCATGAGCACAGTGTCCAGTTCTGGGCTCCTCAATTCAAGAGAGATGTTGAGATACATTTCCAGAGAAGGGCAACAAAGTGAGAGGCCTGGAAAACAGCTCTATAAGGAGAAGCTGAGGGAGCTGGGGTTGTTTAGCCTAGAGAAGTGGAGGCTCAGCGGTGATCTCATTGCTGCCTACAACTACTTGAAGGGAGGCTGCAGCCAGGTGGGGTTGGTCTCTTCTCCCAGACAAGCAGCAACAGAACAAGGGGACACAGTCTCAAGTTGTGCCGGGGGAGGTCTAGGCTGGATGTTAGGAGGAAGTTGTTGCCAGAGAGAGTGATTGGCATTGGAATGGGCTGCCCAGGGAGGTGGTGGAGTCACCATCCCTGGAGGTGTTCAAGAAAAGACTGTCTGAGGCACTTAGTGTCATGGTCTGGTTGATTGGATAGGGCTGGGTGCTAGGTCGGACTGGATGATCTTGGAGGTCTCTTCCAACCTGGTTGATTCTATGATTTTATGATTCTAATAAGCTCATCAAGTAGACATGCCCTCCCAGGACAATGAACACTTTCCTGAGAGATTTTTAAAAAGAGAAAAATAATGAAGTTTGGAGTAAACTGCTATAAATTTCACTAGCTGCTATATTTACTAGGATTTTTAAATGGTATGAAAAATATTAAGTCCAATAGTAGATATTCAAAATATACACTTAACAAATGCAATTCTTGAGCCATTTTGCTTCTTTATTATAAATCTCTAAATATCCTCCTAAGTAAAAGCTGTGGGAGACTGCAGACACTTAAACCATATTGATCCAGAAGTCACTGTTAATTATGTTAAATTCAAAGGAAGACAAGAAGATTGATCATCTTTCTGAATAGCATACAGAAGACATAACCTCTGAATTTTTCTTTAAGGTATTAGAAGGATTGGGTTTAAACTTGTTTAACTTCACTGCTTATCATACCCCTGTGATCAGAATGTACAAAAAAGGATGATGATAAAATCCTTAGTAATACATTCATTAATCCAGAGGTTACCCCCTTCTCTTGCAATCCCCTCAAGCACTGTTTCTGTCTGAATTTTAAGCATGATGATCTTGGAACCTGACCTAAGTCACATATTTTGAATTCAGTATATCCTGAATAATTCAGAGTTTTGATGTGCGTTGGTGTTTAAAATAAAACAGATAATGCTTAGGGTCATGGGGGCCCTCTTCAGAAACACAATGGGGCTGCATAAATGTTAGTTGAAGACTCTGATATCCAGACAGAAGAACAGTCAATTATAATTCCTGAGCTGCTCAGATTTTTAACTCAAATCAAACTCCAGTGAACATTGCCTTGGTTTGAGATGTTCTTGATCACTTATGTTGCAGATTTGCACAAGAAGTTCATTAGCATTTATTAATTATTATGGTCACTGAAATAAAAAGGAGAAACAATGAGAAGCTTTAGAACTATTAGAGAAATTCTTATTAGTAGATGAAATATTAGAGAAAATGTTGTTAGTAGATGAAATATCATGGGAATGCTGACATTAAAAAACCAGTTTTCAGGTACTTTTCCTAGTGAATGAAGCCCACTAGAAGCTGTACCTAGCAACCTTTGCTACTGAGATTCTGAACCACTGAGTAACCTAACTCTCTTTACTCAAGTTTGTGAAAGTTTATGCTTAACCTTTAAGCATCAGTTTCTGCTGCAAGACTCTCCAGTTATAAATATTGTTTAAAAACCTTTGCCATGTATTTCGAGCCTCTACAAGGCCATTTGCTGGAAGATTAGAAATAAAAGCTCCAAGTGAATGCAGAAGCAGACAAAGTCTGGTGAAAACTTCTCTATAATACTTTCTAGTTTTGCCAGGAGTAAGATGAATTGCAGATTGTGCTAGTTTGAGCCTAGCTGGGATATTTTAGTGAGAGGAATTAGATTATAGGCTGTGAAAAGGAAACAATGGTGATGTCTGCTGCACTCATAGGCTTGCAGAGATGTATAAAAACAAGAACACAAACAGAATTGCTCTTTGGCTTTGTCTGCCTCCCTCCTCTCTCTCCCTAACCTGCTGTCTGTGCAACTAATGCATCTGCTTCCTAACCCCGCTGGCCGATTCTCCAAACTCACCTTGAACATAAGGCAAAGTCTGGGATAAGGTAGAGGAGTGGAAAGGTGGTGGAAAGGTGTTAGGGAGCCCCTCCTGGTGACTCTGTTTTCTGGGAGGGCTGTTGTGCTTCTGTATTATTTTTCAACTTATATATGTCTGTCTCTAGCTGTAGATACTGTAAATATCTGCTTGTATATTGTGCTAAGCTGTAAATATAAAGCTTCATTCTTAATTTCCAGTTTGGCTGAGTGTAGTCTGGGTGATTTTCTTAAGAGTGGGGAGGTGACTAACACATAAACCATCACAGAGATGTTAGAAAATAAGTCTTGGATAAAATAATAAGGTAGTAATATTTTTTCTTTCCTCATGTTCCATTTAGTTTATATATTCCATTATACTGGACAGACTCACTTATCCTAAAATACACCTCAGTCCTTGTTCATTAACTGAAAAGTCCATTTTCATCATTCTACTAATAATACCAGAAAGGCTGCAGTGGAAATATCTCACAGTGCTTGGAAATAGCACATCATGACCTCATGAATATAACAGAACACTTCACGATTAAACACTCACTTTACACATGTTTTACTACAAGAGATTAATGCATTGTAAGGTTATTGCTTTAATATACCATAAGCAAAAACAAGAGACTTTCAGGTGAAGGCAGGATGCTTTGTGACGTGCAGTCTCAGCAGGGTGTCATGCTGGCTTATACAGACAATTGTGTGGAGGCATTTAAAGTCTGTTCGTGGTAAACTCAAGTGTGGAATTTCCAGGCAAACACTAAGGCAGTAAGCAATGGCAGCAGGCAATGGCAGGCATGAATACAATGGCAGAGCACAGCAGAGCACACTGTATTTGTTGTTGGCCACAACAACCCCATGCAGAGATACAGGCTGGGGTCAGAGTGGCTGGAGAGCAGCCAAACAGAGAGGGATCTGGGGGTGCTGATTGATGCCCGCCTGAACATGAGCCAGCAGTGTGCCCAGGTGGCCAAGAGAGCCAGTGGCATCCTGGCCTGCATCAGGAATGGTGTGGCCAGCAGGAGCAGGGAGGTCATTCTGCCCCTGTACTCTGCACTGGTTAGACCACACCTTGAGTATTGTGTTCAGTTCTGGGCCCCCCAGTTTAGGAGGGACATTGAGATGCTTGAGCGTGTCCAGAGAAGGGCAACGAGGCTGGGGAGAGGCCTTGAGCACAGCCCTACGAGGAGAGGCTGAGGGAGCTGGGATTGGTTAGCCTGGAGAAGAGGAGGCTCAGGGGTGACCTTATTGCTGTCTACAACTACCTGAGGGGTGGTTGTGGCCAGGAGGAGGTTGCTCTCTTCTCTCAGGTGGCCAGCACCAGAACAAGAGGACACAGCCTCAGGCTGTGCCAGGGGAGATTTAGGCTGGAGGTGAGGAGAAAGTTCTTCACTGAGAGAGTCATTGGACACTGGAATGGGCTGCCCGGGGAGGTGGTGGAGTCGCCGTCCCTGGAGCTGTTCAAGGCAGGACTGGACGTGGCACTTGGTGCCATGGTCTAGCCTTGAGCTCTGTGGTAAAGGGTTGGACTTGATGATCTGTGAGGTCTCTTCCAACCCTGATGATACTGTGATACTGTGACACTTTCTGCCTTTGATGCCAGCCCATGAGTTCTTGAATCCAACCCTGATGATACTGTGATACCTGCATATCTCTTTTATTAATATGGTCTGAGATTAATTGCCCTTTGGACACAGAATAACCAATCAGAATGGCAATTAGCCAAGTTTGACCGTATTAGGTAAAGCCATAGGCTTGCTTTACCCAAATTTGGGAAAAGCATAGGCCCTGCAGAAGACAGGAACAAGCTAAGTGTGTGTACCTCCTTTACCACAGAAGAAAAACATGCCTGGGCAAGCCAGTACATGTATAAGCCTCTTTCTGGCCCATCAGACCTACCACAACACTCTCACAAATGAAATGAAGACAGAAGGATAAAATAATCAGGTTTGTGTTTTCTTTCTTTAACCCTGGTAAATATCAAAGGTGATAGGTTGGACTGGATGTTCTTGGAGGTCTCTTCCAACTCAGTTGATTCTATAATTCTATCATCCTTGGCTCTGTATGTTTCCTTGAGGTTTGGACTTTTTTTTTTGTACAGGTGGTTAAAATTTTTAATGACTCCTGTGTATCCTCATTTGCATTAACAGTTTGCAATTGAGCACTTTTAAAATCAATCACAGAATCATAGAACCAACCAGGTTGGAAGAGACCTCCAAGATCATCCAACCTAGCACGCATCCTGAGCCAATCAACTAGACCATGGCATTAAGTGCCTCAGCCAGGCTTTGCTTCAACACCTCCAAGGATGGTGACTCCATCACCTCCCTGGGCAGCCCATTCCAATGCCAATCACTCTCTCTGCCAACAACTTCCTCCTAACATCCAGCCTAGACCTCCCCCTGCACAACTCGAGACTGTGTCCCCTTGTTCTGTTGCTGGATGCCTGGGAAAAGAGACCAACCCCCACTTGGCTACAACCTCCCTTCAGGTAGTTGCAGACAGCAATGAGCTCTGCCCTGAACCTCCTCTTCTGCAGGCTGCACACCCCCAGCTCCCTCAGCCCCTCCTCACAGGGCTGTGCTCCAGGCTTCTCACCAGCTTTGTCACCCTTCTCTGGACATGTTCCAGTATATTTCAGTTCCTTATGTATAAATGTGATGTATATTTCATTATTCATTTTTGAGGAAAAAAGAAGAAGAGAGAAAGTCTTATCCTCTATCTTGTTTAAAAAAAAAAACCAGTCTAAGTTCAGTTCAAATGAAATACTATCAAATGAACACCAAAATAAATACTGAGCATTAAAATATCAGCTACACTCCTCTGTGAGCTGTCACCTGCAGTCACCTGGGAGATTTTTTTTTAAGCATCCAAAGAAAAGCTGACATTATTTTTACATTTTCACAAGTCAGTTACAGAGAGTTTATACTTTCTGAGACACATTACACAAAGATGTGTGATTTATGTCAGTCTGTACTTGTCAGTGTGTAATTTAAAACAAAACATTTTCTCAAAGATTGTTTAGTACCTCTCAGGTTTTACAAGATTTAGCACTCTGGGGGAAGCATAAAACAAAGTAAACTTGTTTCTCTAGAATGATGCAGAGAGCAAGCTGAGCTTCAGCTCACGAGGAGCATCCCTTCAGAGTGCACAGCAAGAAGCACAGCTCTGAGGTCAGGACAAAAGGAAGGCCTGAAAGAATAAACAGAAAATTACAGGTAAGTGTGATGGTTTGGGTGTTACCACCCACCTCACCTCCTCCCCTTTGGAAAATCACCCAGACTACACTCAGGGGCTCTGGAAATTGATGAAGCTTTATATTTACAGCTCAGCACAATATATAAGCAGATATTTACAATAGATACAGCTATAGACAGAAATAGACAAGTTAAAAAGGAATACAGAAACACAACAGCCCTCCCAGATACCTGAGTCCCCAGGAGGGGCTCACAACTGCCCTTCCACTTTCCTCCCACCCCTCAAGCTTACCCAAGATTTTGCCTTATGCTCAAGGTAGTCTGGAGGGTCAGCTGGGGGGCATTAGGAAACAGGTGACTTAGATGACAGGTTAGGTTAGAGAGAGAGAGAAGTTCAGCCCAAAGCTCAGGCAACAACTGCCTTATCTATGGTTTTGTTCTTGTTCTTATCCCTCTCAGCAAGCCTATGAGTGAAGTAGACATCACCATTGTTTCCTTTTAACAGCCTGTCATCTAATTCTTCTCACCAAAACATTCTAGCTAGGCTCAAACTAAGACAGTAGGGTTCAGTCTTAACGAAGTGCAAATAATTTAATCAGTGTAAATGATGCAATTTTATCCCAGATCATGCAGACTCTGTGTGTCTGTATGTATGTGTGTGTCTGTATATATATACATATATATATATGTATATATACACTAGATAAATTCACACAGAGATTTAAGTGGTGATGTTTTGAAAACTTAAGAGAATGCAAGTAGTAAGAAACTGAGAGAAGTAAATAAGTCATTCTGCAGGGGGGAAAAATCTAGCAGAAAAAATAAATGTAAATCACTATCCTTCATTTCGTAATATCTGAATAGTTAAGAGCATGGGGGTTTAGTGTTTAACTCAGACAATAAAAACTGGAAGGAAAAGCTTATTGTTAGGGTAGTAAGTTTGGAATTGCTTGACAGTGGTGTCTCTTCCTATTAAAAATAACACATTAAAAAAATGCCAGCATTTATGAGAGGAAATCTGTCTTTTTATATGTAACTTTCCTGGTGAAAGTCTGTTAAATAGAGTGGTGTGTTGCTCTGGTTTGGGTTAGAACAGAACTGCTCCTGTTCAGTGATTTGTTTTCAGCTCAATCTCTACTCAGTGATTACACTTTGTGAAATCATTGTCATGTTTTTGCACAGTATCTGCTTTTAGTGGTGGTAAAGCACAATGTTTCTAGTACTAGAGTTCCAAGAATTGATATGCAGACCAAGGCTGCTGCTGAATCCTGTGTACTTCATTAGGGGTGCAGAGCAAGGGGACATAACAGCAGGGAGGAGTAGACAGAACAGGTGACCCTAAACTGACCAACTAGATTTCCCATATACATCATATTGATTGTAAAGATGAGAGATCATGAGAGTCAAGCTCTTTTCTTCAATGACCAGCATCTCAGGAGGATCCTGTCATCTACAACTACCTGAGGGGTGGTTGTGGCCAGGAGGAGGTTGCTCTCTTCTCTCAGGTGGCCAGCACCAGAACGAGAGGACACAGCCTCAGGCTGCGCCAGGGGAGATTTAGGCTGGAGGTCAGGAGAAAGTTCTTCACTGAGAGAGTCATTGGACACTGGAATGGGCTGCCCGGGGAGATGGTGGAGTCGTCGTCCCTGGAGCTGTTCAAGGCAGGATTGGACGTGGCACTTGGTGCCATGGTCTGGCCTTGATCTCTGTGGTAAAGGGTTGGACTTAATGATCTGTGAGGTCTCTTCCAACCCTGATGATACTGTGATACTGTGATACTTTCTGCCTTTGATGCCAGCCCATGAGGTCTTGAATCCAGTTTCACAACATAGCTTCTGAATTTGGTTCTCATCTGCCACTGAGTCCAGTCTGGGACTTCTGCCACAGCATCAGTACAGACTGTCATCCTGCCGGAAAGCAGCTCCTTGGAGGAAGACCTTGGAGTCCTAGCAGACAGTAGAATCATAGAATCAACCATGTTGGAAGAGATCTCCAAGCTCATCCAGTCCAACCTAGCACCCAGCCCTAGACAATCAACTAGACCATGGCACTAAGTGCCTCATCCAGGCTTTTCTTGAACACCTCCAGGGATGAGGAGATTACCCAGCACATGCCAAAGAGAGGAGTGAGAAAAGTGGAGAGAGAAATGAGGTAAGTCCAGAGGTAAGAAAAGAAAAGTATCACCATTCCAAGTTGCAGCAGCATTCAGCATGGTCAATACCTTCTTGGTGATCTGTGCACATTGACATTCCCCTCCTAGAGGTGTCTGGCAGAGGTGGTGCCATAGCAAGGCAGATCACGTGCCACTTGTGTGGTGGCAATACTCTTTGCACAGTTTTAATTTCCCTGTATGTGCTTATCACAACTATTTTGCATAGGAAGGCAAATTACATCATGACATCAATTAGAGTAAATAGTTCAATTATTTTTTTTCTGGCACATAATAAAATAAAATCTAAAGCTAAGCAATTAGCTGATATTAGTTATCTTTAAATGTGTATGCTTTGGGAAGAGGAATTCATCTTCATATATGCATAGTGATAGAATCTCTTTCATCACATAATAAGTGCCAAAAAACTAATGAACAGTTGTTGTTTGTTTGGATCTTTGTATTTAACAAAGGCACTCTGGAAAAAGAAAACTAAAACCAAACAAATCAAACAAAAATTGAACCTTTTCCTATGTGAGAAAATAATA
This sequence comes from Pogoniulus pusillus, assembly GCF_015220805.1. Lineage (NCBI taxonomy): Eukaryota > Metazoa > Chordata > Aves > Piciformes > Lybiidae > Pogoniulus > Pogoniulus pusillus. The sequence goes on from NC_087268.1 coordinate 45,041,964, forward strand.
ATTATGTGTGCAATAATTATGATGAACTATAAGCATTTAAAAATAATGCTTATATTTAAGTAGAATAAAGGCTACTCCCATGTTAAGCTTTCTTTCTGGAACATGATACCAGTTTCCACTGTGCTAAAGGGGCCTAAAAACCCAAAAGTTGATCCATGACTTATATTGTTAGTGGACATTTAATAGGAAGAAATTAATTCTACTCTAAATCAACTGAAAAGTCAACAGACAATACCTATGTAAGCTCACAGAAGAAAAAAAGCCTCTGATTGAGTTAGAAATGTCAGATGAATAGGATCCTCCTTGTGACATCTTTTTAATTGCCTCCACTTATTGAATAGTGAAAATGAAAGAAACTTTTAAAAGCAATATAATTTCAAAAGGCACCTACAGTTTTCATGCAGATTATGTGTTTAAATTACATTGGGTCTTGCTTTTCTATTTTAGGAGCTTATTTTATATTCTTTTTACATTACCCAGTACATGGCAACATATTTAACTATTTTCACACTATCTAATCAGTTCCTGTGCTGGACCACATATATGACTTTTTGTAGGTAAGAAGACAGTAGGCTGAAGATGAGCCAGCAGTGTGCCCAGGTGGCCAAGAGAGCCAATGGCATCCTGGCCTGGAACAGGAGCAGTGTGGCCAGCAGGACAAGGGAGGTTATTCTTCCCCTGTACTCAGCACTGCTCAGGCCAGAGCTTGAGTGCTGTGTCCAGTTCTGGGCTCCTCAATTCAAGAGAGATGTTGAGATGCTGGAACATGTCCAGAGAAGGGCGATGAACTGAGAGGCATGGAACACAGCCTTGTGAGGAGAGGCTGATTGAACTGGGGTTGTTTAGCCTGGAGAAGAGGAGGCTCAGGGGTGACCTCATTGCTGTCTGCAACTACCTGAAGGGACATTGTAGCCAGGTGGGGGTTGGTCTCTTCTGCCAGGCAACCAGCAACAGAAGAAGGGGACACAGTCTCAAGTTGTGCTGGGGCAGATCTAGGCTGGATGTTAGGAGGAAGTTCCTGGCAGAGAGAGTGATTGGCATTGGAATGGGCTGCCCAGGGAGGTGGTGGAGTCACTGTGCCTGGAGGTGTTCAAGAAAAGAATGGCTGAGGCACTTAATCATAGAATCAACCAGGTTGGAAGAGACCTCCAAGATCATCCAGTCCAACCTAGCACCCAGCCCTATCCAGTCAACTAGATCATGGCACTAAGTGCCTCATCCAGGCTTTTCTGCTTTTGCCAGCCATCTTTCTATGTATTCAATATAGTGTCCCTATTATTTCCAGTGCATTGCACTTATTTTCTGTCCTTTCTCTTGAGAATTCTGTTGCTTGTATGACTGTTGGTGTGTTTCCCCATTTATTCTGCATGCAGCTACATAGATCTTTGGCCCTTTCTTTTTCACACTGCTCACTTATTTGCATAAAACTCTCAGGTTTTATGTGTCTATGCCACAGTATACTTACTGGGTTTGATTAGATTTTTTTAGTATATCATATTTGCTTTACAGAAAATGAATTCTCTCTTCATTATTGTAATTATAAGTTCCACAGCCCTCTGGTTTAGCTGCATACCATTTTTCTTGATTCATTTTTTCCAATCCAGTCTTGTAGTTACTGCAGTTAAGACTGCTCCTGACCTTCACATCTTCAGCAGTTCATTATGATTTGTGACTAAAAGCTGGAGCAATGTCTAAGGTTTCATACCTGACTCATTGATCATATGCATCAAGGCATTTTCTGCAAACACTCTAGAAATTTCCAGCTGTCTGCTCTTGAAGGAAGAGCTGGGCCTGTTGACTCTGTCAAACCTTGAGACTCCATGACTCTCCTGTTCATCTTTGCTAATGGAGCACAGCTTGTTCACCTCTACATTCCTTTAAGCTAGTGACTCAGCTCCTCAGCCAGAGCATCACTCACACATTGGAGGCCACTGCTTAAGGTCTGCCTTTTCTGTTCATCTGATGATCTGATTCAGATTGAGCCCTGTTAGTGAAAGAGAGAAATATTTGCATGCATATGCACTTGCACACACACATCTCACAGTACTTGGCCTTAGATAATTAGCCTATCCAACAGCCAGCCTCAGATGCTCCTTATCTTCCTGGGTACTGGTAGCTGGACCTACAAACCTGGCAGTTCACACCTCCACTCCATTTGCTTAGATCCCTTAGCCTATTTGCTGACTCTTTTAGCTTGATGATCACTCATGTTCACACATACTCAGACACAGCAAGTAGAAATGTGATTTAATGATAATAAGGCTCACTTCAAAAAGTGTGCATACCAACAAGCCATTTGCACTCTACAGGCCTATTGTATCTCTTCTACTTTATTTTTCACCACTTTTTTTGCTCTGATTCAACTTAATCCCTCCCTTTCCCCTCCTCTAAATATATCCTGTAAGAAAGCATTCACATTTCTACAATATGATTAAAAATATGCTATAAGAAGCTTTATACAGTTAAAAAAATGCTCCCTTAGTGAGTCTTTTAGCCCTTCAGGAAATGTCCTCTTTGGTTTTAAAGTAATTTATGACAAGCTTGTATGGTTGACTCTTCTCAGGGGGTCTCACAGTGTTTACAGCCATCTCAGCATTTTCCTCAATGGCCCTGGGAGCAGCCAGGACAGGGAGATGTCTTTTTATGGATAAGGTGACTAGTGTTCCCCTGTGCTCTGTGCTTGCTGTGCTTACACTTCATCCGTGCAGCTCAGCAGTCATCACTGTCATTGAAGAGACAAGAGGAGAGATTCTGCCCTTCTGTGCACCTCAGATGCACTGACTACTAGAACAGTGTCATGTTAATAGCCACAGTTTGGCATGGAAATGTATGATCTACAAAAAACTTGGGCAGGGACTTTTTAGGATATGAGGTAGTGACAGGACTAGGGGGAGTGGAACAAAGCTGTACGTGGGGAGATTCAGACTGGACATGAGGAGGATGTTCTTCAGCATGAGAGTGGTGAGAGGCTGGAATATGTTGCCCAGGGAGGTGGTTGAGGCCCCATCCCTGGAGGTGTTTAAGGCCAAGCTGGAAGAGGCTCTGGCCAACCTGATCTAGAGTAGGGTGTCCCTGCCCATGGCACAAGGGGGTTGGAACTAGGTGATCCTTGTGGTCCCTTGCAACCCTGACTGATTTTATGAGTCTATGGTTCTATGATCTAGTATGGGATAGATATTATAGTATCTTACAGCCTTAATTGCCAAATTGCCATGATAAAGAATAACAACCCAGGAAAAAAACCCTATTTGGTGCATAGATGTCCCAATAAAAAATGAGACAGTTTTATTTAAATTGAGTGTTTTTCTGAAGGATTTACTTGTAATTCATGGTTTGCAGGCTATTTATTGAACAGATTGTTGCAGCTTATATAAAAAAAATCATTTAAAATAAAAGTTACTTTAATGAATATGGATGATCCTTCTAAATCTAATTCATCTTTCTGAGTGAAAATTAGCATAGTTCTACCATAAAATCAACAAAAATGTTTGACTGAAATGATAAGATACTCAGTGCATACATGATTATGACTTTCAGCTTTAGAAAAGAGTTTAACATACAGTGCAAATACGTATTGCTTCTAAAGATATGGAAATACTCTTTTTGCAGTAAATGGAAGATGTTCATGCTCCATTGATAAGCTTAATGTGCCAACCATATTGGCAACATTGCAGTGTACTTTTTCACAGTATCACCAAGGTTGGAAGAGACCTCACAGATCATCAAGTCCAACCCTTCACCACAGAGCTCAAGGCTAGACCATGGCACCAAGTGCCACGTCCAGTCCTGCCTTGAACAGCTCCAGGGACGGCGACTCCACCACCTCCCCGGGCAGCCCATTCCAGTGTCCAATGACTCTCTCAGTGAAGAACTTTCTCCTCACCTCCAGCCTAAATCTCCCCTGGCGCAGCCTGAGGCTGTGTCCTCTTGTTCTGGTGCTGGCCACCTGAGAGAAGAGAGCAACCTCCTCCTGGCCACAACCACCCCTCAGGTAGGGGATATACAGAAGACTCTATCTGAATGGCAACAGTAATACATGGAAGTAGATGTGTTGCTTTGATTTCTTTTTATAAGGAGCTGAAAAATGTTTGGTTGAAAATCCAGCTACATGAGACTGCCAAGAACAAATATGAGGGGTTAGAGTCATTTAGTTTGTCTCGTAAAACACAAAGATTAGAGTCATAGAATCATAGAATCAACGAGGTTGGAAGAGACCTCCAAGATCATCCATTCCAAACTAGCACCCAGCCCTAGTCAATCAACCAGACCATGGCACTAAGTGCCTCAGCCAGGCTTTGCTTGAACACCCCCAGGGATGGTGACTCCACCAGCTCCCTGGGCAGCCCATTCCAACACCAATCACTCTCTCTGGCAACAACTTCCTCCTAACATCCAGCCTACACCTCCCCCTGCACAACTTGAGACTGTGTCCCCTTATTCTATTGCTGGTTGCCTGGAAGAAGAGACCAACCCCCACCTGGCTACAATGTCCCTTCAGGTAGTTGTAGACAGCAATGAGGTCACCCCTGGGCTTCCTCTTCAGGTAACTCAGTCAGAAAAAAGAAGGTCAAAGAAAGCACTGTTTTTCTTGATGAGCAGGACTGGAAAATAGGTAACAACAGATGAGAAGGTGTTTTGACATAAATCTTCACTGGTAATGTCACTTCTGATACCTCTTGAGTGGACAGATGTCATGGGTTGAGTTGAATCTGCTGCTGATATTCAACATTATGCAGCTGTCATGCCAGTTTAAAAATGAAACTGCTGGCTGAAGCAAAGTATCATGGGGCTTAAAGTTCAGATTGTCTCAGCAAGCCACCTGACACATTGCACCTCAAAATTCCCTGCCATCTGAGGGAAAATTCCACATTTCATAATGTTTCCACAAAAATCTGTGACTGGGAAAGCCATTCTGCTTCTTTTGCCCTTATCAGAATTCCATTTTTTATGTTAAATGTAAAATGGTTCATTATTACAGTGTGCTGGTTTGAAGCTAGCTAGAATGTTTTCGTGAGAAGAGTTAGATGCTAGGCTGTGAAAAGGAAACAGTGGTGATGGCTGCTGCACTCATAGGCTTGCTGAGATGGATAAGAACAAGAAGATAGATATAGATAACGCAGTCTCTCTCTAGTCTTTGGGATGCATGTCTCTCTTTAACCTAACTTGCTGCTTGACTATTCCTTCTGCTTCCTAACTCCCCTGGCCCATTCTACAAACTCACCTTGAAAGTAAGGCAAAGTCTGGGATAAGGTAGAGGAGTGGAAAGGTGGTGGAAGGGTGGTTGGGAGCCCCTCCTGGGCACTCTGGTTTCTGGGAGGGCTGCTGTGTTCCTGTATTACTTTTTAACTTGTCTATTTCTGTATATAATCACAGAATCAAGTAGGTTGGAAGAGACCTCCAAGATCATCCAGTCCAACCTAGCACCCAGCCCTATCCAGTCCACTAGACCATGGCACTAAGTGCCTCATCCAGGGTTTTCTGCTTTTGCCAGCCATCTTTCTATGTATTCAATATAGTGTCCCTATTATTTCCAGTGCATTGCACATATTTTCTGTTCTTTATCTTGAGAATTCTGCGGCTTGTATGACTGTTGGTGTGTTTCCCCATTTATTCTGCATGCAGCTACATAGATCTTTGGCCCTTTCTTTTTCACACTGCTCACTTATTTGCATAAAACTCTCAGGTTTTATGTGTCTATGCCACAGTATACTTACTGGGTTTGATTAGATTTTTTTAGTATATCATATTTGCTTTACAGAAAATGAATTCTCTCTTCATTATTGTAATTATAAGTTCCACAGCCCTCTGGTTTAGCTGCATACCATTTTTCTTGATTCATTTTTTCCAATCCAGTCTTGTAGTTACTGCAGTTAAGACTATCCAGGCTTTTCTTGAACACCTCCAGGGACCTCCAGAGAGCAACCCCCACCTGGCTATAACATCCCTTCAGGTAGTTGTAGACAGCAATGAGGTCACCCCTGAGCCTCCTCTTCTCCAGGCTAAACAACCCCAGCTCCCTCAACTCTCCTCATAGGGTTTGTGTTCCAGGCCTTTCACCAGCTTCGTTGCCCTTCTCTGGACACCTTCCAGCACCTCAACATCTCTCTTGAATTGAAGGGCCCAGAACTGGACACAGGACTCAAGGTGTGGCCTGAGCAGTGCTGAGTACAGTATATATTGTAAATACCTGCTTGTATATTGTGCTAAGCTGTAAATATAAAACTTGATTCTTCAATTTCCAGCTTGGCTGAGTCTAGTCTGGGTGATTTTCTTAAGTGTGAGGGGATGGCTAACATCCAAACCATCACATTACATATACACATATTATAAGCACTAATATTACACACATATATTTTGAGACTGCACTGAAAAAAAGAAAAGATTAAGTAAACCTCTTACTTTCTCAAATTATTGCCAATAATTTATTGCAGATTTTCTTCAACTGAGATTCTCCACAACATGAATTCCTTTGTGCAAGATTTGAACAGCCTCAGGTGTACAGACTGTCCTACATTTCTGTGGAAGATCACCCAGAGGGAGTAGGATTAAACTAGTAGAAAGAAAACAATACGATAAAGGATAAAATATCAGCAAATGCTATATATTCCTTGCTCCCCAGCATAAGTTGTTTGTTTTCATTAGGAGAATTTCCCATCCCTGAAGAACTGAAGGATTGTTTTTCTTTGCTAGCAATTTAGAATTATGCAAAGAGCTAAAATTGCTTTATTTTAAAATGCTGTTTCATAATTATGAATTCCTTGACACTTGAAACAACCCCATGCAGAGATACAGGCTGGGGTCGGAGTGGCTGGAGAGCAGCCAAACAGAGAGGGATCTGGGGGTGCTGATTGATACCCACCTGAACATGAGCCAGCAGTGTGCCCAGGTGGCCAAGAGAGCCAGTGGCATCCTGGCCTGCATCAGGAATGGTGTGGCCAGCAGGAGCAGGGAGGTCATTCTGCCCCTGTACTCTGCACTGGTTAGACCACACCTTGAGTATTGTGTTCAGTTCTGGGCCCCCCAGTTTAGGAGGGACATTGAGATGCTTGAGCGTGTCCAGAGAAGGGCGACGAGGCTGGGGAGAGGCCTTGAGCACAGCCCTACGAGGAGAGGCTGAGGGAGCTGGGATTGGTTAGCCTGGAGAAGAGGAGGCTCAGGGGAGACCTTATTGCTGTCTACAACTACCTGAGGGGTGGTTGTGGCCAGGAGGAGGTTGCTCTCTTCTCTCAGGTGGCCAGCACCAGAACAAGAGGACACAGCCTCAGGCTGCACCAGGGGAAATTTAGGCTGGAGGTGAGGAGAAAGTTCTTCACTGAGAGAGTCATTGGACACTGGAATGGGCTGCCCGGGGAGGTGGTGGAGTCGCCGTCCCTGGAGCTGTTCAAGGCAGGATTGGACGTGGCACTTGGTGCCATGGTCTGGCCTTGAGCTCTGTGGTAAAGGGTTGGACTTGATGATCTGTGATCTGTGAGGTCTGTAGGGCTGTGCTCGAGGCCTTTCACCAGCCTCGTTGCCATTCTCTGGACACGCTCAAGCATCTCAATGTCCCTCCTAAACTGGGGGAAAGTTCACACAAAAAAAAAAAACCTTCAAAAACTTAATGTTTCTGGAAATTAATTTATTTGAAAAGAATAAAATAAGAAACCCAAATAAACAAATCAAAACAACACACAAAAAAGAAAATGAAAACAAACCTCCAAGAAACAAACCCAAACAACAACAAACCAAACCAAACCAAACCCAAACCAAACCAAACCAAATGAAACAAGCAAACAAATGTCTCAGAAACCAAAAAGAAGTGATGATCCTATTGATCTCAGGAGATAATTTCTGGACTACAAAACTTTGCCTCTTTAAGCTGTTCCCAGTAGTTTTATCTGTGTAGAAATAGGTGGTTGCTCTTCTTGCTTGTTTTTCTGACCGCTGCTCTTTGTGTGCAAACACTGGTGGAGCACCACACAATTTCTTTAAGAAAGGAGACCTGCTCCTTCCTTAACGGTTGCCTGGCAACTGGGAGCTAAATCCCAGCTTCTCCATCCCAGACAAGCCCCTGAGACTGTCCTGCGGGAAAGTGGTTTTTTATAACGGTGCTTTACCATTTTTCATCCTCAGCTTAAAGAGCTGTCGAGTGTATGGGATTCACCTAAAATGTTCTTCCAGCAAGCTAAGAAGCCACAGATCTTCTGGCTAAAAATGCTGGGGTTTTGTTTTCCCCCACTGTGAAGCAAAACAGCTGGAAAAATAAAAAAAAAGAAGTGAAATAATCTAGTTTTTAGTGCCTCAATTTTTAATCTTGGCTGTTTACACAGGCATACAGATCAAATTAGTTACTTCAGAATCTTACATATCAAAGGCCGTTTATAATGTGCACAAAACTAAGTATAATGTCAGGAATAAATACAATGTCAGGCAACCAGTAACAGAATAAGGCGACAGAGTCTCAAGTTGTGCCAGGGGAAGTCTAGGTTGGATGTTAGGAGGAAGTTGTTGGCAGAGAGAGTGATTGACATTGGAAAGGGCTGCCCGGGGAGGTGGTGGAAGTGTTCCTGGAGGTGCTGAAGAAAAGTCTGTCTGAGGCACATAGTGCCATGGTCTGGTTGACTGGCTAGGGCTGGGGGCTAGGTTGGCCTGGATGATCTTGGAGGTCTCTTCCAACCTGGTTGATTCTATGATTCTATGTATTTGTAAATTTCAATGTGCCAATTCCCAGTAATGAGTAAATCTTGTGGCTCCTTTTACCACAGTGAGTTTCTGTATTTTTATTAGGATTTTCTTCTTCCATCATTCCTAACTCTGTACAACTAATAAAACAAGAAGTAGGACTTGTATGTCAAGACAACCTTTCCATCTGCAAACATTTTGAGTTTGTGAAAAGAACAGACACAAAAACCCATGACAAAACCCCAGCAGTCTGCACTATCAAAAAGAAGAAGTTGTCAGTAAATTTACAAAGATTGCCAGCATAAATGAAAGGTGCAACAGATGACTCCAGCACAGTGTACTTCTGTCTGAAACATTCTTGGGCATAATTCTAGAGTTAGGGTTGCTTATTAATAATAATAATGTCTCTCAGGCATAGATAATTTGAAAAAGATGAAGGGGAAGGGGGAAGAGGAAGGGAAAGAGGAAGGGGAAGGAGAAGGGGAGGGGGAAGGGGAAGGGGAGGGAGAAGAGGAAGGGGAGGGAGAAGGGGAAGGGGAAGGGGAGGAAGAGGGGGAAGGGAAAGGGAAAGGGAAAGGGAAAGGGAAAGGGAAAGGGAAAGGGAAAGGGAAAGGGAAAGGAGAGGAGAGGAGAGGAGAGGAGAGGAGAGGAGAGGAGAGGAGAGGAGAGGAGAGGAGAGGAGAGGAGAGGAGAGGAGAGGAGAGGAGAGGAGAGGAGAGGAGAGGAGAGGAGAGGAGAGGAGAGGAGAGGAGAGGAGAGGAGAGGAGAGGAGAGGAGAGGAGAGGAGAGGAGAGGAGAGGAGAGGAGAGGAGAGGAGAGGAGAGGAGAGGAGAGGAGAGGAGAGGAGAGGAGAGGAGAGGAGAGGAGAGGAGAGGAGAGGAGAGGAGAGGAGAGGAGAGGAGAGGAGAGGAGAGGAGAGGAGAGGAGAGGAGAGGAGAGGAGAGGAGAGGGGAATGGAGGGGAAGAGAGGAGAGGAGCTTCTAACCTTAATTTTAATAATTAGGGATTTGCTAAATCAATTCAGGTACATGGTCAACTAGAAGTTATTGGTTAATCATATTTGTGATATATTATTACACCTTTTTAATTGGAAGATCTCTCATGAGATATTTTAAAGTAATATGGAACGGATAATGAATGCTCTCTTTTTTTTTCATGTGTGTGTCTCTTTTTATGTGTCTCTTCCCATCAAATGATTTGACAAATTTTATGGAAACCTACATTTTGCATATGAGTTGTATACGATCCTGTATCATAGAATCATAGAATCAACCAGGCTGGAAGAGACCTCCAAGATCAGCCAGGCCAACCTAGCACCCAGCCCTAGCCAGTCAACCAGACCATGGCACTAAGTGCCTCAGCCAGGCTTTACTTGAACACCTCCAGGGACAGCAACTCCACCACCTCCCTGGGCAGCCCATTCCAATGCCAATCATTCTCTCTGGCAAGAGCTTCCTCCTAACATCCAGCCTAGGCCTCCCCCAGCACAACTTGAGACTGTATCCCCTTGTTCTGTTGCTGCTTGCCTGGCAGAAGAGACCAACCCCACCTGGCTACAGACTCCCTTCAGGTAGTTGTAGACAGCAATGAGGTCACCCCTGAGCCTCCTCCTCTCCAGGCTGCACACCCCCAGCTCCCTCAGCCTCTCCTCACAGAGCTGTGCTCCAGGCCCCTCACCAGCTTTGTCACCCTTTTCTGGACACGTTCCAGCACCTCAACATCTCTCTTAAATTGAGGAGCCCAGAACTGGACACAGCACTCAAGGTGTGGCCTGACCAGTGCTGAGTATAGGGGAAGAATAACCTCCCTTGTCTAGCTGGCCACACTGTTCCTGATCCAGGCCAGGATGTCATTGGATCTTTTGGATGCCTTGGCATACTGCTGGTTCATCTTCAGCCTACTGTCTACCAGTACCCCCAGGTCTCTTTCTTTATGGCTGCTCTCCAGCCACTCTGTCCCTATCCTAGTGATTTTTTATTCCACTAAAAAAGTATAAGCTTGTTTATAGACATAATAACTAGAGTAAAAGTGATGCTTTTTTAAAAACTCTCAGATTGATGATTATTTTTAACTCTATTATTATGTGCTTAGTCTACTTTTTAGTAATGAGTGGGAAAATTGCAATATATAAGATATGTAATTAAAGTTACTTAAGAAAAGTTGCATCATTGTTGAAGGAACAACAGAAAAATCAGACAAGTCTTAGTTCTAATATATATCAAGTACAGTCCTTAGAAATCTGTACATTTAGTCCAGAATGCTTGAAAGTTTCAGCCTTGTTCTTAAAAATAAATAAGAAAATACAGTCATAGAATCATAGAATCAACCAGTTTGGAAATGACCTCCAAGATCATCCAGGCCAACCTTTCAGCCAGCCCTATCCAGTCATCTAGACCATGGCACTAAGTGCCTCATCCAGGCTTTGTTTGAACACCTAGCATGCCATGCATTCATATGGTTCTATGTTCCAATACAAAACTTTAAAATCTATCCCTCCAGTTAATCAAACTAGAAACAAGACATATCTATTTTCAGAAGGGACATATTAATAAGTAAATCAGCAAGTCTAAAAGCACTTAGCTGCTTGCTGTAGTGCTTGTGCATTCTTAACAGTTCTCTCTCATTAAAAATCTTATTTCATGCTACATTTCATACCAGGCAAGCTTGTAGAACAGCTGCTGAAAAGCTACTACTTTAATATAAGCATAACTATTTTGTTCTTATTACAGCTATATAAATCTACCTTCTGCTTAGCCACTTGTAAAAAACTGAACCTTGAGTTATGCAGAGTATTTTTTTCACTGAACCTTGAACACATGTGCTTGAGACCCAGCTTGAAATTCAAAGTGCTTATAATCTTTCACTGAGAAACTCTGTGAATAGTCAGTACTTGAAGCTGTAAATTGTTCAGTCAAATAACAGCAGCAAAAAAAAAAAATATTTGGTGTACCTCTTTTGCACAAGTAGAGGCTTTTTTCCCTTCCTTCCTTCCTTCCTTCCTTCCTTCCTTCCTTCCTTCCTTCCTTCCTTCCTTCCTTCCTTCCTTCCTTCCTTCCTTCCTTCCTTCCTTCCTTCCTTCCCTTCTTTCTTCCTTTCTCTATCTTTCTCCTTTCCTTCTTTCTTTCTTTCTTTCTTTCTTTCTTTCTTTCTTTCTTTCTTTCTTTCTTTCTTTCTTTCTTTCTTTCTTTCTTTCTTTCTTTCTTTCTTTCTTTCTTTCTTTCTTTCTTTCTCTTTTCCTTCCTTCCTTCCTTCCTTCCTTCCTTCCTTCCTTCCTTCCTTCCTTCCTTCCTTCCTTCCTTCCTTCCTTCCTTCCTTCCTTCCTTCCTTCCTTCTTTCCCTCCTTCCTTCCCCTTTCTTTCTTTCTTTCTTTCTTTCTTTCTTTCTTTCTTTCTTTCTTTCTTTCTTTCTTTCTTTCTTTCTTTCTTTCTTTCTTTCTTTCTTTCTTTCTTTCTTTCTTTCTTTCTTTCTTTCTCTTTTTCTTCTTCCTTCTTTCTTTCCATTCCTTCATTCCTTCCACTTCACTGTATGGATCAGTAATCATAAAGACTTAGGGTTTTCAACAGCAGCCCTGTGCCTGCTGTCATAATGTCAGCTGCCAAAACAGAGAGTGTCTAAGAGTGAAAGATGTATGCCAGCTCTTTCTTGGTCAGACATAACATTACACTTGGTAGAGTGGGTTTTCATAGCATGAGGGAATGATAGTCTCAACAAGCCTTCATTTTTATTTTCTCTTTCATTTTTTTTTCACATTCTTAGCTTAGTCAAGATTGTCTAACATGTCTAAATAGCATGATTTGAAAGAAGAGGACTGGCCAATTGATTGCTGCAGCAACAGCGTGGCCTAGGAAAAGAAACTGCCTACCTCTGCTTTGTCAAACTATCAGGCAAGTGATAGCTGAGCAGTTTCCTCATATGAAATTAAGAATGGATATCTTTCTGAAAAAGCAGAATGAAGCTTAATAGTTACAGCTTAGCACAATGTACAAGCAGATAGTTACAGTATATACAGTTATAGACAGAAATAGACAAGGTGAAAGGTAATACAGAAACACAACAGCCCTCCCAGAAACCTGAGTCCCCAGGAGAGGCTCTCAACCACCCCTTCACCTTCCCCCTGCCCCTCTCAACCTTACCCCAGTCCCAAGGAAGAATGGAGGTTCGGCCAGGGAGTTAGGAAGCAAAGTGGATTAGTCAAAGAAACAGCAGAGAGTGTTGAGGTTAGAGATGCAGCTCAGCCAGTTCCCCAGCAGAAGTGCCTTATCTATGGTTTGCTTTTTGTTTTTATATATCTCAACAAGCCCATGAGGGAAGTAGACATCACCATTGTTTTCCTTTCACAGCCTGTAATCTAGTCCTTCTCACCAAAACATCCTAGCTAGCTTCAAACTAGCACAGATTCATAGAGGTGTGGTGGATACTCCAAAGTAGAGATCCTCAGGCTTCTCTGTCTTTGCCAGCTGGTAGGTCACACGCTATGGCTAAGCTATACCTGACTTGGCAGGGAGTCAGAAGCTGCTACTGCTGTCACTGGCTTAAAACACAACACTAAAGCCTAGCAAGTTTTTCACCCTTCTTGACTGCAGTGAACATTTTATGTGTTTAACACACCCACAGAAATGTTTCAGATGTCTTGAATCAAAGTCTGCTCAGTCTGACATCCTCTGGATACACTGGTCCTAAGCAGCTGGTGTTCAGAGTACAGAAAGAAAACATAAGCAAGAGGCAATAACCAGCTAAGTGAGTCTACCTGATGGATACCCAATATAAGTATGGACAAAAGGTATATGCACTAAGATGCTCTGGGTTTAGGCAAGATTATATATTTCATGTACGTTTGTTTGTCTCTGAAGAGAAAGCACCCTGGGAGAACTACAGTATCATTCTGGAAATCCCAGAAAAGACAAATGCTATTACCTCTTACATCACAGTCAAGTGAGGCACTAAGTACCTCTAATTTAATATTGGTAATATTAAAGTAATGCAAAGAATAAATATCTGTACTTCAGCTCTGAAAAGAAAGATACAGAAAATTGTGTCATCAATTGATTCATCAATCATCTAAATATACAATGAACAGGAAAAATATTAATGCTAAGTCTCTGTTTGCTGGAAAAAGAAAGCAAACAATTAAAGTTCTGTTCCTAACTTGGATTTGTTAAAACAAATATGAAATGCAGATCAAAGTAGCATTGAATAGAGACATAATGTGATTTTTTAGGGCTGATTCGAAGATTGAATTAAGTAGAACAAAGTTTCAGTTTGTTTCAAAAAGAATATGCTATTTTTAATTAGCATTCTAAATATACTCTGTTTCCTTAAGAATAAATAAATAGAGACTTAAAAAAACCAAACCAAAGAAACAGAAAACATTTTCTGGGTTAAATGTTTATATAATTTTTTTTTTAATTTCAAAACATTTTTCACAGTATCACAGCATCATCAGGGCTGGAAGAGACCTCACAGTTCATCAAGTCCAACCCTTTACCACAGAGCTCAAGGCTAGACCATGGCACCAAGTGCCACGTCCAATCCTGCCTTGAACAGCTCCAGGGACGGCGACTCCACCACCTCCCCGGGCAGCCCATTCCAGTGTCCAATGACTCTCTCAGGGAAGAACTTTCTCCTCACCTCCAGCCTAAATTTCCCCTGGTGCAGCCTGAGGCTGTGTCCTCTTGTTCTGGTGCTGGCCACCTGAGAGAAGAGAGCAACCTCCTCCTGGCCACAACCACCCTTCAGGTAGTTGTAGACAGCAATAAGGTCACCCCTGAGCCTCCTCTTCTCCAGGCTAAACAATCCCTCTTCTCCAGGCTAAAAAATTTTTGTCTCTGAAAAAGAAATTACAACATCTGTTACTGACAGCTTGAATAGAATCATAGAATCATCCAGGTTGGAAGAGACCTCCAAGAGTATCCAGTCCAACCTAGCACCCAGCCCTATCCAGTCAACTAGACCATGGCACTGAGTGCCTTAGCCAGGCTTTGCTTGAACACCTCCAGGGACAGTGCCTCCACCACCTCCCTGGTTGATTGATTATTAGATGTGTCCTAGAAAGGCAGATTTTGAAAGATGTTCCTTTTTTTCCAGATTTTTCTGACAGGATAAATGTTACTCCATATGTGATGGTTTGGGTGTTACCCACCCCCCTACACTTAAGAAAATCTCCCAGACCAGACTCAGCCGAGCTGGACATTGAAGAACGAAGCTCTCTTTACAGCTTAGAATAATATATGAGCAGATATTTACAATACAGCTATAGACAGAAATGTATAAGTTAAAAAGGCAATACAGAAACACAACAGCCCTCCCAGAAACCTGAGTCCCCAGGAGGGGCTCCCAACCACCCTTCCACCTCCTTTCCACCCCTCTACCTTAACCCAGACTCTGCCTTACGTTCAAGATGAGTTTGGAGGGTCGGCCAGGGGGGTTAGGAAGTAGACAGATTAGTTACACAGTAGGTTAGAGAGAGAAGTGCAGGCAGCCAGAGCCAGAGAGCCACTGTTATCTATGTTCTTAGTTCTATACATCAAGCCTATGAGTGCAGCAGACATCACCATTGCTTCCTTTCCACAGCCTGTAAGCTAATTCTTCTCACCAAAATATTCCAGCTAGCTTCAAACTTGCACACCACATCATCCATTAGTTAGAAATCCTGCATGGTTGCAGTTGGAGTGCTTATCTAGTCTAACTTTCTTGCTCAAAGCAGGGTCACCTAGAATGGATTGTTCAGGGTCATATAATCAGATTTTTAATATCTCCAGAGATGGGCACTACACATCCCCTCTGAACAACCTGTGTTGATGCTTGACCACCCTCATAGTGAGATATTTTCCTTGACATGAAGATGTTTACATTTCTTGTGTTCTGAACTTGTGCCCCTCATTTCCTCTCCTCCCACTGTGTATCTCTCAAAAGTGCCAGGCTTAGCATTTCTTGTAACTGCTATTCCTATTTTCTAGTCATAGACAGCAATAAAATCTCCCTTTCTCCATCTCTTCATATGGCTCATATATTCACAGGATCACAGGATGTTAGGGGTTGGAAAGGACCCAAAGAGATCACTGAGTCCAACCCCCCTGTCAGAGCATAATGTATCTCAGGTCACAGAGGAATGCATCCAGATGGGCCTTGAAAGTCTCCAGAGCAGGAGACTCCACAGCCTCTCTGGGGAACCCATTCCAGTGCTCTGTGACCCTTACAGTAAAGAAGTTCCCCCTTGTGTTGAGATGGAACCTCCTGGGCTGCAGGTTATATCCATTGCTCCTTGTCCTATCACAGGGAGCAAGAAAGAAGAGCCTGTCCCCTCCCCTGCTGATGCCCAATCCTCAGACACTTATTAAATTCCCTCTCAGTCTTCTCCTCTCCAGACTAAAAAGCCCCAGGTCCCCCATCTTCTCCTCACAAGGCATGTGTTCCAGTTCCCTAATTATCCTCGTAGCCTTTTGTTGGACTCTGTCAAACATATCCTTGTCTCTCTTAAATTGGAGAGCCCAAAACTGAGCACAATACTCAAGATGAGGTCTCACCAAGGCAGAGTAGAGGCGGAGGAGAACCTCCCTTGATCTGTTGGACACACTCTTCTTAATGCACCCCAGAATCCTCTTTGCCCACAAGGGCACATTGCTGTTCCACGGACAACTTGTTATCCATCAGGACTCCCAGGTCCCTCTCCATGAGGGTGCTCTCCAGCAGGTCACTTCCTAACTTGTTGGCTCACATTCTCCTCATATTTCATGTCCCTGACCATATTTCTGTACTGGGCAGCAGAACACTAGACCAAGCACTCAAGCACTCCACGCTGGTATCTCTAGGGCTCAGAAGAGCAGAAAGATTATCTATGTGACATGCTGGTAACGCTTCTCCTAATACAGACCAGGAAACTGCTTGCTTGCTTTACCAAATGCAAGTTGATGAATCATGGACACCTTATTGGTCACAAATATTCTAAGACTGACATGTAAGTAGTCCTGGCATACACCTGGGGCGGGTAACACCCAAACCATCGCAGTGGGCAGGCTATCTGTTCACTCAGATGTATTAAACTAATTTCTCTTCAATGCCTACACAAAGCCTGGGGTTTAAGACAATTACTTGCTAATTTGGAGATGCAATAATGCCTTTTGAACTTAAAACCATCATTCTTACTCTTACATCACTTTTAAGCTATCATGCAACAAAAAAGTAAATAGATTTTATAGGCTAAAACCTGAGGGGAAAGATTGTAAGAAGCAAATCCTCTGCTTTCAAATTCAGCTGAAATTATTTTTTTCCTGTTTGATTTTTTCCCCCTGTTTGATTTATTTCTCATCTTCCTGGCAAGCTAAACACGTGTGGCTTCAGGCATAATCATAAGTGCCTCTCAAATAATGGAAAGACTGAGATAATTTGTTTACTTCTGCTGATCTATTAGCATGAATCATAAAAAAGATACTAAAACCTTGCTAATGCCAATCATGGAGCTTAAATAAGGACTTTTGTAATTGATTCGAATCAAATGTGCAGATGTTATACCTGGGGATTTAAATTGCAAGCAGAAGAGGACAGCAAACAGGGCTCACCCTGTGCACTGCACCCGATTGGATGGCACCAAAGCCCATAAGCCTGGATCCTGCTTTGCCTAGGTGGCTAACTGCTCTGATGACTTCCTGAAAATCACAAAGGATTTGCTTTGCATCCATGGATCTTCTCAGACAATGTGCTCAGTTTGAGCTATGCAAGCAGCAAACCCCCCACATCATCACCACATAGAAAAGCAACCATGTAGCCGACACTATATCTTTCCTCATTTATGCATCTACATCTAACTTTGGATTGTTAATATTGAGACTCTGGACAGTGAGTAAGTTATACTGTTGGAATTAGAATCAACCAGGTTGGAAGAGACCTCCAAGATCATCCAGTCCAACCTATCAACCAGCACTATCCAATCAACTAAGTGCCCCATCCAGTCTTTTCTTGAACACCTCCAGGGATAATCTGAGGTAATTTGAGATAATTTGTTTCCAATGCCAATCACTCTCTCTGGCAAGAAATTCCTCCTAACATCCAGCTTAGACCTCCCCCAGCACAACTTGAGACTGTGTCCCCTTATTCTGTTGCTGGTTGTCTGGGAGAAGAGACCAACCCCCACCAGCTACAATGTCCCTTCAGGTAGCTGCAGACAGCAATGAGCTCTGCTCTGAGTCTCCTCTTCTGCAGGCTGCACACCCCCAGCTCCCTCAGCCTCTCCCCATAGGGTTTGTGCTCCAGGCCTTTCACCAGCCTTGTTGCCCTTCTCTGAACACGTTCCAGCACCTCAACATCTCTCTTGAATTGCAAAGTGTCGTGGCTCACAAAGGCAAGTAAAGCAAGCAGGTCATGAACAAAACACAAGCAGCAGCACAAACAAGTTTGTTAGCTTTTAAGCATTTTGTTGAGCATCTTTGACCAACAGCAACAGATAAAACCACCCCTAGAACCAGTCCTGAGTTATTGCTCCAAGAAAGGCAGCTGCACAGGCCTAGGATCCTGACCTGTGCTTATCACAAAACAAAGCAAGCTGCAAAACAAGGACTAATATGGGGTCTGTGATAGACTGAGAGGCACCAAAGCTTTTGTCTGCTCTCCCACTTCTTCCACCCAAGAAGAAGAAATGGGAAGAGGGGGTCAAGGTGGGTATTCAGGCAGCTGTTTAGGACATGTGATGGATGTGTGTCCTAGGTATAATCTGGACCTTCCACCACACTCTCCAGTTGTTTTCCTAAAATCATTTAAATCAATCTGTAGAGATACATCCTGCAAAAAATAGTTTCACCAACCACATAAAAGAATTTGTGTGTGTTAATTGTAAATGTGTTTGGGGAAATTTTCTTTCTATATTTAATGATTTTTATGCCAGCCTCATTACAACTCACTTCTCACCCAGATTCAGACCCCTCTTTAATAGAAGCTACTTGATGTTTTGGAATTGATTGAGTGTTCCTTTAATGGCCTTGGCACAAGAATTGGAAATGCTGATGAAATTTGCTGAAGATGGGTTTGCTGAGAGATTTGATCAATAGATGAGGGGATTGAATGTCATAGGAAGAACTGGATAATCTAGAAGGCAGGAGGAACAGAAATGAAATCTAACAATACAGAAAGGAAGGTCACACATTAGGGAACAAGTAAACATTTCTGTTGCAAGCTCAGAGTTTTACTTTAAGAAATTGCTAAGAAATATGGGTATTAGATTCTCTCTGAGACATGGCAGTGAATCTCAGTTCCTGAAACCTTCTGCATGCCATAGACTATGTTGCAATCACATCAAGACACTTTTAGTAATACAGCTAAAACAAAGTACTCATCCAGACTATACCAAACAAGGTTATTTACTGCAGGGCTAAATGATTAGTAGTGTCTTGTGTGTCTTAGAAATGTTGTCTCCACAGCAGTATGTATTGTTCTAATTGCATTTGTGTATTTGATTTACATGGTTGACTGCTGGTATTGGGGGGGTTGCAGGCTTGGCTTCAGCTAGAAGCTGCTAGAAGCTGGCACAAGGAGAAAAAGGCATAAAGAAAATGCCTTTTTCTTTATGTCTTTTTATGACCAGCTGACCACCTAGTGGATATAGGGAAGGCTGTGGATGTAGTCTACCTGGACTTCAGCAAGGCCTTTCACACTGTCATAGCAAACTCTGGGCCAAGCTGGCAGCCCATGGCTTGGACAAGGGCACTCCATACTGGGTTAAGAACTGGCTGGATGGCTGGGCCCAAAGAGTGGGAGTGAATGGAGCCACATCCAGCTGGCAGTTGTTGCTAGTGGTGTCCCCCAGGGATCACTGTGGGGCTAATCCTGTTTAATATCTTCATTGATGACCTGGATGAGGGGATTGAGTCCAGCATCAGTATGTGTGCAGATGACACCAAGTTGGGAGTATGTGTTGATCTGTTAGAGGGCAGGAGGGCTCATGCTAGAGATGGCTCCCAGCAGTACCTGTGGACCTGTGGAGCTCACAATGGAGCAGGTTGGCTGACAGGGCTGCTTGTGACCCTGTGGTAAAGCAGTCTACAAGTGAAGGGTTACATTCCATGGGAAGGACCCACTCTGGAGCAGTATGTAAAGGTTGTAGACCATGAGAAGGACTGGTTGACTGGCTAGGGCTGGTGGATAGGTTGGACTGGATAGATCTTGGAGGTCTCTTCCAACCTGGTTGATTCTGTGGCTTCTAAGTTTGTGAAAGAGTGCCTCCTGTATCAGGACTCCCACACTAGTTGACGGGATGAGTTTGAGGAGAAAGGACTGTTAGAGACAATGTGTGATGAGCTTAATTCAGACTATTCCTTGTCCTGCTGTGCTGCTTGGAGGAAGGAGGTAGAAAAAACTGGGAGTAAAGTTGATCCCAGGGAGAAGGAGGGGGTGAGGCAAAGATGTTTTAAGATTTGAGTGTATTTATCATTAACCTACTTTGTTCTGGCTGCCAACAAATTAAGCTAATTTCCCCAAGTCTAATCCATTTTGCCAATGACAATAACTGTGGAGTGGTTTCCCTGTCCTTATCTCAACCCAAAGGGCTTCCATTAGATCTTTTCCTCCCTGTCCAGATGAGGAGGTACAGTGATAGAATGGCTTTGGTGGCCAATTGGCATCCAGCCAGCATCAGTTCAACAAGATTTGTTATAAACATGAATTTGATCTGTTGCAGGATCAGAGATGGAATGCTCCTGTGATTGGATGAATGGAAGACGTTTCTGTGGTAATCAAATAATGAGTTTAACAATTTCAAATTTGAAAGGAGAAATAATGGGGTGACTTTAAATGCATATATAGTGACAAGCTCCTATTTAGAGGAATAAATCATGATGACACAAGGAAGAATTGGTATGTACTGGTTTGGAATACCTTTATACTGGAAATGAAAAGGAGGTTTCTAAACAATGAAGGGTCACGTGAATGATCAGAGAGCTGGAACACCTCTCCTACAAGGACAGAATGAGATAGTTGGGGCTGTGCAGGCTGGAGAAGAGGAGGCTCCCAGGTGACCTTTTTGTGGCCTGCCAGTATCTGAAGGGGGCTACAAAAAAAGCTGGGGAGGGACTTCTTAGGCTATCAGGTAGAGACAGGACACTAGGAGGAATGGAGCAAAGCTGGAGGAGGAGAAATTCAGACTGGCTGTGAGGAGGAAGTTGTTGAGCATGAGAGTGGTGAGAGGCTGGAATGGGTTGCACAGGGAGGTGGTTGAGGCCCCATGCATGGAAGTGTTTAAGGCCAGGCTGGCTGAGGCTGTGGGCAGCCTGATCTAGGGTAGGGTGTCCCTGGGCATGGCAGGGGGGTTGGAACTAGATGATCTTTGTGGTCCCTTTCAACCCTCACTGGTTCTATGATTCTAAAATAAGTGACTACGAAATGCAGAAATGGAAAGAACAAAACTTAGAGTGCAGACTGCCTTTTCACCAGCAGTGATGTCTTCATTTAGCTTTCATATAACTGGATTTAAGGACAAAAGCAATTACTTCTTGTCCACCATTGTTCCTGCCTAGAAAAGAGAAAAAAAAAGGCTGTCATTTAAGAGGAGAAGTATAATGAAGAAAAACAGTTCTAGATCATTTGGAGCTGCTTTTACCATCCTCTCTCTGCACTCTCCTTTTACTACCCATCTAAAAAACAAATAATCAAAGTTAGTAAGAGGTTGCAATGATTTCCTGTTCTCATTTCCAGGCCAAGATGGAAAAAACAGTATATTTAATTATATGCTTTTATTTATCAGAAGTTATAGACAAGAGGAAGTCAATTTAGTTTGTACTGAAAAGTTAGTATTAAAAGTTCCCAAGCTTGTAAGCCTCAACTCTACAACCTCAATAATGGTTTTGGGTTTTATTTAAATGATTTTGTGTGTATCTGATCACACACATCCAAAGAAGGGCAATGAAGCTGTTGAAGAGTTTAGGATGCAGGTCTTATGAGGAGGAGCTGAGGGACCTGAGGTTATTTAGCCTGGAGAAAAGAAGGTTCAGGGGAGACATCATTGTTCTTTATAACTACTTGAAAGGAAACTGTACAGTGGTAGGTATCAGTCACTTCAGTAATGAGTGACAGAACAAGAGGAAATGACTTCAAGTTACAACCCAGAAGAGGACCCCGGATTGGATGTTAAGAAAGATTTCTTCAATTAAAATGTTGTAAAGCTCTGGAACAGACTGCCCAAGGGAAATGGTGGAGTCACAATTGCTGGAAGTGCTTACAAGATATGCTTAGTGGCACGGTTTAGTAGTGGTCTGGCAGTGCTATGTTAATGGTTAAACATGATGACCTTAGAGGTACTTTGCCACCTAAATAATGATATGATTCTGATTTATGACTCTATGAATATACATACCTGAATGTACTTAATAAATGCATATTTATCATGCACATTTTTGTCAAATCCATAGAATCCATTAAAAATATAATACCAGTATCAAATAGGTGCACAAAACAAATTAGACAGCTGGGAAACTGCAGTTGAAGTACATCTAAGGCAGGTTAGATACTACCCACTTATTTTCTGTATCAATTAAACCTGGGAAGTGAGAACAAAACCATAGATGAGAAAACAGCACAGCATGTATCATGGTTTTGTTATGTCAGAGCTGCAAGTATAACAAAGCCTGAAATTTCCCTGTCGCCTTGTTGGGTTTATATGTGTGGCAAGCCATGCTTTATTCAAAGGAACAGGTCTATATTTAAGATTGTTTTCTACATAAAATGATCTTATTGCTGTCTACAACTACCTGAGGGGAGGTTGTGGCCAGGAGGAGGTTGCTCTCTTCTCTCAGGTGGCCAGCGCCAGAACAAGAGGACACAGCCTCAGGCTGCACCAGGGGAGATTTAGGCTGGAGGTGAGGAGAAAGTTCTTCCCTGAGAGAGTCATTGGACACTGGAATGGGCTGCCCGGGGAGGTGGTGGAGTCACTGTCCCTGGGGCTGTTTAAGGCAAGGTTGGACGTGGCACTTGGTGCCATGGTCTAGCCTTGAGCTCTGTGGTAAAGGGTTGGACTTGATGATCTGTGAGGTCTCTTCCAACCCTGATGATACTGTGGTACTGTGATATGATTAGGGAAACTGAGCAAATATACAGAACTAATTATGAAAACAAAAATATTAACCTGGGACAAAGAGAGACCTTTACAATATTCAG
The DNA here is from genome assembly GCF_015220805.1 of Pogoniulus pusillus. Classification (NCBI taxonomy): domain Eukaryota; kingdom Metazoa; phylum Chordata; class Aves; order Piciformes; family Lybiidae; genus Pogoniulus; species Pogoniulus pusillus. Next base: position 45,064,758 of record NC_087268.1, read on the forward strand.
GCATCAAACACTCGTTACGATCAATAAATGATGGAACAGCCAAGACTAAGGAACATTTGCTGAGTAATTATGCTTCTGTTCATGCACAATAGAGCTGAAAATAATCAATCTAAAAATATCTAATAATTCAATACTGAATGAAGCATGAATCCCTTATGCTATTTACTGCCTTCATAAAGTGCAGCTTTGCAAAATTAAAATCCTTAAACTCACTTAAGGACTTGAAAGATACAAATGCACTGCTTGGAAGATTGTGTTTGAAGGGAGAAAATGATTTTGAGGATTGCAGTTCTACAGAGAGGGTTTTTTTCCCCCTTCTCTATCAATTTTATGAGTCAGTGATTCAAGTGAAAAATCAAGAAGAGTACATTACCATTTTTTTACCTTTTATTATGACAAATAATACAAATTTTAAGTATTCCATAAAGAATGGGACTTTTATCCCATTTTCTATCAAATATATGAACTAATTTTACCAGACTATGAACTTAAGCAAGCATGCACCAACAAATAAACAAGTAAGTTTCTTTAAAGTACTGTGTCCAGTTCTGGACCACTCAATTCAAGAGAGATGTTGAGGTGCTGGAACGTGTCCAGAGAAGGGTGACAAAGCTGGTGAGGGGCCTGCAGCACAGCCCTGGGAGAAAGGTGGAAGGGTGGTTGAGAGCCCCTCCTGGGGACTCAGGTTTCTGAGAGGGCTGTTGTGTTTCTGTATTTGTTTTAACTTGTATATTTCTATATATAATTGTATAGTTTGTAAATACCTGTTTGTATATTGTGCTAAGCTGTAAGTAGAAAGCTTCATTCAATTTCCAGAGCCACTGAATCTAGTCTGGGTGATTTTCCAAAGTGTGTGGGGGGGTGAGTAACACCCAAACCATCACACAAGGAAAGCCTGCCTCTTGTTAGTGGGGATATTCACTGCTTGTGGATTCATCTTTTCCCAAATACTGTTTCTCAAACTGTTTTGTTACTGTTTATTGTGAAGATATTTCCAACTGATCACATATATACAGTTACATGAGTGGCAGTGTAATCTTTTGATACTTAAACTTAATAAAAATTATTTTATAATAAATAAAAGGAAAAAAATGATCTAAATTCATGATTAGTACTGTTGCAGGCACCAGTTGATACACTGCAGAGCAGGGCTGCCAGGTAGAGGAACCTTAATAGGCTGTGTGCTAGTTTGAGCCTAGCTGGAATATTTTAGAGAGAAGAATTAGATTATAAACTGGGAAAGGGAAACAATGGTGATGTCTGCTGCACTCATAGGTTTGCTGAGATGGATAAAAACAAGAACATAAACATAGATAACAGAGTTGTTCTCTGGCTTCTGGCTGCCTCCCTTCTCTCCCTAATATGCTAACTAATCCATCTGCTTCCCAGCCTCCTTGGCTGACCCTCCAAACTCACCTCGAGCATAAGGCAAAGTCTGGGGTAAGGTAGAGGGGTAGAAAGGAGGTGAAAGGGTGGCTGGAGACTGTGGCTTCTGGGAGGGCTGTTGTATTTCTGTATTACTTTGTTGACTTGCATATTTCTGTCTGTAGCTGTATATATATTGTAAATATCTGCTTGTATATTGTGCTTAGCTGTAAATATAAAGCTTCATTCTTAATTTCCAGCTCAGCTGGGTCTAGTCTGGGTGATTTTCATAAGTGTGGGGAGCAAGTAACACCCAAACCAGCACAGGCTGGAGCAATGAGCTGACAAGATTATCCTGAATATCAAGAAGGTCAAATAGAAAGCCTTTCCCTCAGAAAGGAAGATCCCCTCTAAAAGCCATTTCATAACTGTCAAAAAAGCTTAAAGAAAGTATCATTCTCATGATTCACTGATGATTACTATCATTTTGTGTGTGATTTGCATATTAAAATTATCCTCAGACTCTGCTAAACTCTGAATGAGATTATAAAATATTTGGTAACTTAGGAGCATCCTTTCTGCAGGTTAACACTACTGAATACACTGACAATGAGTAGTGGACAATGACACCAAGGACAAGATAATTACAGTTTCTTGCTGGCTTTTTTACCTTTGAAATATCAATGATCTTCACCACTTTTACAGATGAATCTGTGTCAACTTGCCCTACTTTCACAGTAAAAAATATCCAACCAACACCACTACTAACAGCCAAAAAAAAGACCTTGAAAAATATGACATTGTCTACACAGGAACTATGATAATGATATAATGTGTTGGGTTGAAATTACCCCCAAAATAAAATCATCAGTCTAGCTCAGAAGGTTTGGGAGCAAAATGAAGATATATTTTACAAGCAAGCTAAAATCCAAAAGCATAAAATGCATATTTACAATTATTGACAATTCAGAAAGAACACAAAACCTCCCTCAAATTGTTTCCCTACCCCTCTGGACAAGGGAACAAGTGACTAGCTCTCATCAAAGGGAAAAATCAGGGTCCTCCCCTACTTTGTCATGAACAAGAGTCTCAGCCAAGGTCAGCAAAGCCATGGAGAAATGGCCAGAGCAGAGAAGAGAAAAGGAAGGGAAGGACAGTTTGTGCAGCACACTTTATGCTAATTAATCCAATGGAATCATTAATCCTTTCCAGCCCCCCTCACCCCCTCAGTTGCCCTTGCACAACAGATGTAGGGCACTAGGGGTTGATGGTGAGGTGGTTTTGGAGGCAGAAGTATCACCATCAGAGGGGTTGACTAAAATAAATCAGTTGCCCCCTCACATCAGAACTTGTAACCAAAAGACTGGTGATGAGTTTTGGCTTTTGTGACACTGAATCAAAAGTATGCATGGAGCTTTTCAGTTTTCCACTGCCCAGAAGGAGATAGATTTTGCTCACAGTGACAGCTATTCCTCAGTATTGTGAAGAGTAATCTGCTCCCTTTCTAAGTGCCAACAGAAGCCTTGTCTACAAATGTGACCAGTATCATCTTCTTCAGTAACCACAGAGGCGGTCACCTTGTCACATGTTCAGGCAGCCCTGTATCAAGCAGTTGCTGAATACAGTCTTTTGTCAGATGAAACCATTTGGAGTAACTCCAGAACTCGTTGTCAAAGTCACAGGAACAGCTGGGATCTCCAGTGTAGGTCCTTCTGGTGTGATGTCATTTCTTGTCCCTCTGGGAACGCTGCCTTCCAGATGCACAAGCATTTCTGTGATGCACTTCCCTTTTGCCTTGTGGTGCTGCCTCGTGGCTTTCCAAAAGTCTGTAAGACATGAGCAATGCCTGCCAAAGTGTGGACCTCCAGGTGTGCACCTCCTCCCATGCACCTCCACCCGAACTGCATCTCCACAAGAAGAACTCCTGAGGATCTCCACAGAACATCCCTGGGCCATGCACACAACTCTCTCTCTCTCCCCAATCTGTGGCTGATGGTAATATAATCCCTGCTCTTTTCCTTCCCTCTTGCTTCTCTTTTTCTCCGTTGTTCTCTCTCTCCCTCTGTCCTCTTCTCTCTCTCCCTCTGTTTTGTTCAAATTTATCCTTTAATAAATAGCTTTGTGGTGATCTGTGGTTTCGCTTGCACCTTAATTTCACAATTCAGAAATCTCTAAGAACAGATCTTGCTCCTCTGGACAGAGATATTGTTTATCTCTGATCTCTGAACCTTGACACCTGCCTTCACCAGCTCCTTCTCCCACCTTCAAAATAAACCCCCCAAAAAACCCCAAACAACAAAACTAAATAAACCTCAAGCCCCAAAAATCAACCTAACAACCTCTTCCCAAAAAACCCCAAACAACAAAACTCACAGCCCCCCCTCTATTTAATATCTATTTCAAATTAATACAAAAGTGTATGCCTGTTTCTGTATGCTTATGCCAAGAATTTGGTGACACTGTAATCTTTGCTAGCATTTGCATGCACTGGAATTGATATCATGAAGATATAGAATAGGACATAAGAAATTAGTATTTCATTTCATTTAATGTGAAATAATTCAGGTAGCAGCTGATAGAATGAAATATATCCAGGTGTTTCTAATGAGGCATCTGTCTCCATTAAAGAAAGATCCAGAAGGTTTTCATCTTATGCAGCTGAACAATGAAGTGGCGATGATTATAGCTGATGATTTTCCTGGCAAGTCACTAAAGTTGTTACCCTCCTACCTGCATCAGAATTAGATACTTGCAAGGAGTCATTAGTTGTACAGACAGACTGCTTGAATAATCATGATCTTAGGTATGTCTGTGAGTTTGCAACTTCTTTTGTATTTCAATAAGAAAGAAAGTTGTTAGGAACAAATACACCATGGATAATTTGACAACCTTTCATAGAATAGAATAGAATCAACCAGGATGGAAGAGATCTCCAAGGTCAGCCAGTCCAACCTAGCACCCAGCCCTATCCAGTCAACCAGACCATGGCACTGAGTGCCTCAACCAGGCTTTTCTTGAAGACCTCCAGGGATGGTGACTCCATCACCTCCCTGGGCAGCCCATTCCAATGCCAATCACTCTCTCTGCCAACAACTTCCTCCTAACATCCAGCCTATACTTTCCCCGGCACAACTTGAGACTGTGTCCCCTTGTTCTGTTGCTGGTTGCCTGGCAGAAGAGACCAACCCCCACCTGGCTACAGCCTCCCTTCAGGTAGTTGTAGACAGCAATGAGGTCACCCCTGAGCCTCCTCTTCTCCAGGATAAACACCCCCAGCAACCTCAGCCTCTCCTCATAGGGTTTGTGTTCCAGGTCCCTCACCAGCTTTGTTGCCCTTCTCTGGACACCTTCCAGCACCTCAACATCTCTCTTGAATTGAGGAGCCCAGAACTGGACACAGAACTCAAGGTGTGGCCTGACCAGTGTTGAGTACAGGGGAAGAACAACCTCCCTTGTCCTACTGGCCACACTGTTCCTGATGCAGGCCAGGATGCCATTGGCTCTCTTGGCCACCTGGGCACACTGCTGGCTCATCTTCAGCCTACTATCTATCAGTACCCCCAGGTCCCTTTCCTCCTGGCTGCTTTCCAGCCTTTGATCACATAGAGAAGATTCCACACTTAAAATTATGTTGAACATTTAACTTCACTAAAAAGTAATATGCTTGAGTTTGACTTTAATAATGAAATTAAGAAGTATTAGTAATTGTGAAAACACTACATTTCCAGAAGCTGCTTTGGTAGTTGTTTCAGGACTTTCTGATCTAGGAAAGGTTTTATCTAAGCAAATGTAGATATCTCCTATTTATTTTTTTCTCAAGAAATAGTCAATTGGTAATGTATAATTAATATCATCTAGAAGCTGGCTTCTAAAATAAAGCAGATTAATCGTTCTTTAGGACTGTCTGGATATGAGCATGGTAACAGTTTTTGCCATTGGAATGGGCTGTCTCTATGTCTGTCTTGTGTTGAGAGTCGCATAGCTGGACACAGTACTACAACCGAGGTGTCACAAGAGCAGAGCAGAAAGTAGAAGAGCAGAACTGGTATTTACATGTGAGGCATGTCTGTAACCAGTTACAGATACCTACTAGATTGACTAAAGTAACTGCTCAAAAAAAACCCCAACAACTAAAAATCTTGCAAAAAGGCTTCTTTTTTCCTTTTAATCTATTTGAACAAGATCAACACAAAATAGTTCATATTAGTGTCAAGCTCAGAGCTTTTATTTGATTGCTTTCTGGATTAATTTGATGCTTTGGTAATCTGAATTTATTGACTTGTTAATTCAGTCTTTAACATGAAGTTATTCTGACTTTAGTACTATTGGATCATTGATTAATTTAATCAAGTTGGGATAAATCACAACATGTAAATGTTTCCTCCAGTGTGTTTTACTACCAGATCCATTCCAATAACTGTCACCAAATCTCTCATAATAGATGAGGCATGTACTCAAAATAAGATTTATACTAATCCAAATTATTTATCACTCCCATAAACATTAGTTAGGAACAGATTCTAATGTCTGTCAAATGGAACTAGTACCACACAGCTGACTTAGGCTTCAGTTCTAAGGCTGATGATCCAAGATTTGCATATTACCCACCCTATAAGGTGAAGGTTCTCCACCTTTGCAGGAGTTACTGTGGATGATGTAGTTATAAATATATCTGTGTATATTGTATATACTTCACTTGTAAATTGTGCAAACCTATAAACACAGCTTCATTCCTTAACTTCCAACTGGCTTAGTTTAGCCTGGGTGAATTTGGAGGGGGAGGGGGGACAGGTAACACCCAATCTGCTACAGTCCCAGGTCAAGAGGACAGCCTCTGATGGTAGACTTGCTGCTCCAAGGAAGATTGTCTCAATTTGGCATCTCACAGTGCACTATTTATACCTTTGTCAAATTTGATCTCTGATCATATATAGCCAATGGCTACTAATCCAAAATGTGAACTTCATGAAGTATAAGGTGGCTATGAAGATGGGAATCATAGAAATCACAGAATCAACCAGGTTGGAAGAGACCTCCAACATCATCCAGCCCAACCTAGCACCCAGCCCTGTCCAATCACCCAGACCATGGCACTAAGTGCCTCATCCAGGCTTTGCTTGAACACCTCCAGGGTTGGTACCTCCACCACCTCCCTAGATTCTCATATAAAAGCTGTTTAAGTGTTATTTTTTTCCTATATTATATATATTTATATGTATATATATATGAAAGAACAAGATCAAGCACTTTCTGCATTTTCAGGAGAATTCCAGAGTCATTAGGCTATGAAATCACATTTTGGATTATTTTTCTGTCACAATTTTCTCACTTGTTAGGCATTCCCAAATGTCTCCATTTAATAATGAGAAACCAAGGCCGTTTGCATCAGGAAGGGTTCAGAATGTTATCTGAAGCTTTCATCCTGTAAGGGTAACCAAACCCTACTGATTTGAGAAAATATCACAATGTGCTGTTAATATTTTGGGAAATCTACCCAAACACCTGATATGGGAGATTTCTTCAGGTGGCAGGGATGTTTTCAAGTTTGAGTTTTGGTGGAGGGTTTTTTGTTTGTTTGTTTTTGTAGAACAGTGTCCCTGTCACTCTGCAAGTACTAGTAGAGATTCTATTGCAGTCTATTGCAATAGGTGCTTCAGGAAAATCCCTCCACTTTCTAAGCACTCACTTTCTCTTTCATCACTCAACTATAGGAAAGAAAGGTTAGTAAAAGCAACAATGCCTTGGAACTTGGTTTGGTTTTTTATATCCACTGAGCTCTCATAGTGTTTCTTGACAGAGGCTGAGGGAGCTGGGGGTTGTTTAGCCTGGGGAAGAGGAGGCTCAGGGGGGACCTCATTGCTGTCTACAACTACCTGAAGGGAGGCTGTAGCCAGGTGAGGGTTGGGCTCTTCTTCCAAGCACCCAGCAATAGAACAAGGGGACACAGTCTCAAGTTGTGCCAGGGGCGTATAGGCTGGATGTTAGGAGGAAGAGTGATTGGCATTGGAATGGGCTGCCAAGAGAGGTGGTGGAGTCACCATCCCTGGAGGTGTTCAAGCAAAGCCTGGCTGAGGCACTTAGTGCCATGGTCTAGATGACTGGACAGGGCTGGGTGCTAGGTTGGACTGGATGATCTTGAAGGTCTCTTCCAACCTATTTGATTCTATGATTTTGTGATCTATATTAATCCAAAAATATCCTATCTGTAGAATGGCTAAAGGTGTCTATCAAAATGTTCCCAAACAAACTGAATGTTGTTTGTTTGACCATGACTGCAAAGATAACATCAAAGAAGCATTAGCATATTTTTTTGCTATTTACAATCCTACCATTACTCTGTTGTGCCTTTTCTTATATGTCCTCATCCCTCAAGTGTAATAGCCTTATGAGATGCACCTGCCACAGTATCAGCAAGGCTCAGGAGCAAGCGAATAAACTAAATGCTTCAGGGAGATATCAGTGTGAAGCTGCTGAAGTCAAGCAGGATAAAAGTGCTGTGGAGTAAATGTACCCTGTGCACCCTGGGGATGTATGGCATATTGCACCTTTAGCAAAATAAAGCAGCACTCACAGAGTAACATTTTTAGCATCACTCTAAAATGTTAAACCAGCTGACTGATCATGTAATGGAAAAGTAGTATTCCTCAGAAACATTATCCTCCGTAGAATGAATCTCAACAACAGATCTCCAAAGCCTAATGAGAAGAGGTTTTTTTTTTTTTTCTGAAGAATTTCTGGTATGAGATAATTTTCCATCAAATCAAAGAAAAAGACAAAACCAAAAAAACAAACACAAGAAAACCACACATATGCCATCACCTTTCCCAAAGCATTTGTTGTGTTCTATGTCAGCAGGGCTTCTTCCATCCTCTAATCTCTGAAATGCAAGGCATGAACTCTATCTGTGAAAGCAATAGTCAGGAAGAAATGTTACATGGTAAAGGTAACACTGTTGGTTCAGACTTGGGAAATTTTGATCCAAACAGCCTGTGCTAGTCTCACAAAGGAGCTCCAGCTGCTTATGAACATCAAGCATTGATTCCAAGTATTGAATATTATAAATACAGGAAAATCACACAGAATGTTAGGGGTTGGAAGTGACTTTGAAAGATCAGCCAGTCCAACCTCCCTGCCAGAGCAGAATCAGCTACAGTGGATCACACAGGAATGTATCCAGAGAAGAAGACTCCATACCCAGCTTGAGCAGCCTGTTCCAGCGTTCTGTCACCCTCATAGAGAAAAACATTTTCCTCATGCTTACATGGAGCTTCCTATGCCTCACCTTCCACCCACTGCCCCTTGTTCTGTCATTGACCATCACTGAGGAGAGTCTGAGTCCATCCTCTTGGCAATCACCATTTACATAGTTATAAACACTGATGGGGTCATCCCTCAGTCTCTTCCAAACTAAAGTGACCCAGCTCCCTCAGTCTCTCCTTGTAAGGAAGATATTCCATTCCCTTAATCATTTTCATGGCTCTGTGCTGGACTCTGTAAAGCTGTTCCTTCTTCTTGAACTGAGTGGCCCAGCATTGGACACAACATTCCAGATGTGGCATCACCAGGATAGAGTAGAAGAGGAGGAGAACTTTTCTCCATGTACTAACCATGCCCCTTCTAATACACTCTAGAATGGCATTGGCCTTCTTGGCCACAAGTGCACACTGCTGGCTCATGATCAACCTTCCATCCACTAGGACCCCCAGATCCTTTTCCCCTTCACTGCTCTCCAGCAGGTCAGTCCCCAGCATACACTGATACTTGGGGTTGCTTTTTCCCAGGTGCAAGACTCTGCATTTGCCCTGGTTGAATTCAATTCAATTTCTCTCTGCCCAACTCTCCAGCCTCTCTACATCTCACTGAATGGCAGCACAACCCTCCAGTCATCAGCCACTCCACCCAGCTTTGTGTCATCAGCAAACTTGCTAACAGTGCACTCTGTGCCCTCATCCAGGTCGTTGAGGAATTTATTGAGTAGCACTGGTCCCAGTACTGACCCCTGAGGGACTCCACTAGCTACAGGTTTCCAACTAGATTCTGTCTCATTGAACACAACTCTGAATTCTTTCATTCAATCAGTTGCCAATCCACCTCACTAGCTGATCATCTAGACCACACTTCCTCAGTTTAGCTGCAAGGACGACATGGGAGACATAACCACCTGGTTATGTCCTGTAAAAGGCTCCTCCCTAGTAAAACCATGGTGACTGCTTCTAATGACCTTGTTGTCCTTGATATGGCTAAAGACAGCACCAAAGATAGGTTGCTCCATTACCTTTCCAGGGGTGGAGATGAGGCTGACTGTTCTATAGGTACCTGGCTATTCCTTCTTGCCCTATTTGAAGACTGGAGTGACATTTGCCTTTCTCCAGTCCCCAGGTACCTCTCCTGTCTGCCAAGACTCAGCAAAGAGAGTGGTCTGGCAACAACCCCCCCCCCCCCCAACTACCTCAGCAGCTACAGGCACATGCCATCAGGATCCATGAATTTATGGATGCCCAGATCACTTAACTGTTCCCTAACCTAGTCTTCCTCAACCCAGACTTCATCAAGCAAGGAAAACTCCTCCTTTGTCATGTCTTCCTCTGGGGCCTCAGGGGTCTGAGGATCCTGAGTACAGTCTCTAGCAGTACAAATGGAGAAGTGTCTCATGTACCCATAGTGGCCCATTGTTGCATATCTTACTGGGTAGTTCTTGTTCTCCCAGTTCATGTCATGGAAGACCAAAAGTAGGCCTAGAATGTGTCCTGGCTTGTCTGGGTATGATACCTTGCTGCTGCTCCCCTCTGCTGGAGTGGGAAGCAATGTGGGAAAGAGTATCTCAGCATCTCTCTAGAATTGAGGAGCCCAGAACTGGACACAGTACTCAAGTCTATGGGACTTGGTGGCATGCACCCACAGATGCTGAGAAAACACATTGCTGTCTGTGAACCCTCTCTTGATTCTCTTTGAAAGTTCATAATGATTTGGATTGGTTCACAAAGACTGAAAAAAAATTATTTCTTCAGGAGGGGCAACAAAATGCATCCAGGAAACTGTAGGCCAAGAAGGTGAAAGTCAGGAGGATAATTCCAGCATGACTTTATGAAGGAGGAATGCCTCACTAACCTGGCAGCTTTCTCTCATGAGATGACTGGCTTAGTGGAAGAGGGGAAAGAAGTGGCCATTGTCTGTCTCAGTTTTAGTAAGGCTTTTGACATTATTTCCCATAACATACTCAAGCTGATAAAGTATGGGTTAGAATAGTGGAGATTAAGGCAGGCTGAAAAGTGGACGAATGACTGGAAACAGAGCATTGTGATCAGCACATCAAACTCTAAAGGGAAAACGATAACTGTTGAGGTTCTCTGGAGGTCAAAACTAGAGCCAGTACTGTGTGACATCTTCATTAATGACCTGGGTGATATGACAGAGTACATCCTCAGCAAATTTTCAGACAATATATAACTAGGAGGAATGATTGACACACCAAAGAAGCTACACTCAGATAAGAATATCTGGAATAGGGAAAAAAGGGGGGAAAAAAGGGAATTGCAGAATCCTCCCTCTGGGAAATAATAGCCAGTGGCACTAGTACATGCTGGAGGACAACCTATCTGGGAAATAAATTTGTCCACATCCTTCTTGCAATAGGGGCTCCAGAACTGGTTGCAGTACTCCAGGTGGGGTCTCAGCAGAGTTCAGTACAAGGAGAGAATTGCCTCCCTGGCCCTGCTGGCCACAATTCTCCTGATGCAGCCTAGGATCTGGTTGGCTTTCTGGGCTGCAAGTGCACACTGCTGGCTCATGTTGAGCTTGTGGTACTGGTGCAAAACACACTGAAAATGAGCCATCAATGATCATGTATAACCAAAAAACCTGCAAAAACATTAGGGACTGCTTTGGAAGGAGCATTGTTAGCAGGGTGAGGGAGGTCATGCTTCTGCTTTACTCAGCACCACATATAGATCACATATAGGTCACACCTAGGCCACATTGTGCAGGTCTGGGCTGCCACATATATCGAAGAAATAGACTGAGGGAGCTGGGAGTGTTTAGCCTGGAGAAGAGGAAGCTCAGGAGTGACCTCATTGCTGTTCACAACTACCTGAAGGGAGGCTGTAGCCAGGTGGGGGTTGGTCTCTTCTGCCAGGTAGCCAACAGCAGAACAAAGAGACACAGTCTCAAGTTGTGCTGGGGGAGGTCTAGGCTGGATGTTAGGAGGAAATTCTTCCCAGAGAGAGTGATTGCATTGGAATGGGCTGCCCAGGGAAGTGGTGTAGTCACCATCACTGGAGGTGTTGAAGCAAAGCCTGGCTGGGGCACTTAGTGCCATGGTCTGGTTGATTGGCCAGGGCTGAGTGCTCGGTTGGACCGGATGACCTTGGAGATCTCTTCCGACCTGCTTGATTCTATGATTCCATGGATCAATTTTCTATATTTCAATAAATCTCCTCTAATCCAGAGTTAAATTAAGCACACTGGAAAACATCTGCCTCTTTATTAATTTATAGGGATAATTAAGTCACTCTAATCTTCTTTGCATATAAATGTTATCCATTTCTGACTAAGATTAGTAAACAAAGGTAGCAAGGTTGAGTATTTTTAAGAAAGGATGTAAACAGAACTACAAGATATATTCTGCTGCTTTCTCAAATTGATAGTACCTAAGAAGTAATATTTCTGGTGCTTGAATCTTGTTTTAAACAACTGAATTTCCTCAATAGGTTGGACCGGATGATCTTGGAGGTCTCTTCCAACCTGGTTGATCCTATGATTCTATGCAAACTTTACATAAAGTTTTCAATGACCAAGGTGTTTGTTGAAGTCTCTGGAGTACAGATATGAGTGCTTATTAATGAAATAATCTAAATATTTTGAAGATGATCATGAAGAGGCTTGACAGTGATATAATCCAAACTTGACAGTGATATAATCCAAACTTGACAGTGATATAATCCAAACTAGACAGTGATATAATCCAAAAATAAGAGTGGCTTCTAAGGAGAAGCATTTTGAAGCTGTCCAAAACTAGTAGTGGTACTTTAAAATAAATTTAATCCTATATAAAAGCAGTAATTCAGTATCAACTGTCTGTGATAAGTAGAATATTTTAAATAAGGTATAAAACAGCACTGTTATAACATCAGCTGAGTTCCATAATTTTGCAATAAATCATGCTGAAAGACTTTTTTTATATTAATAAGCAAAATGGAACTAATGAGAATGATTTTTTATTCCTTATTATAATTTGTTGAAGTTTCTTAAATAAAAAGGGGCAACTCATAGAATCATAGAATCAAGCAGGTTGGAAGAGAGCTCCAAGCTCATCCAGTCCAACCTAGCACCCAGCCCTAGCCAGTCAACTAGACGAAGTGCCTCATCCAGTCTTCTCTTGAACACCTCCAGGGACAGTGCCTCCACCACCTCCCTGGGCAGCCCATTCCAATGGGAAATAACTCTTAGATATATCAATCTTATTTTGGCCAATAATTAGGTCAGGATAAGCAATTGTCATGGGTCTTGTTGTATGAAATTAATAACAAAGATAGTTTTAGTTACTAAGTTACACAGTTTCTCACGTTGCAGTCTTTGCTTTGCAGATGTTTCGTTTGTCTATACAGAGGAATGCATTTCCATCTTGTTTCATCTAACTACTTGGGGTAGCAAATCTGGTCCCTTACTACAGTTCTAATTTCATCCTTTATTATGCACATTTCCTTATCAGCAAGATGCATCAGTTCAATAACATCTGAGCACTTAACAAAGAAAGTATTACTAGGTAAATAGTAGATATATTGGGTCTACATCTCCTAATTGTATCTATAATGAAATTGAGAATATAAACCTAATGACTTCAGAGCATTCTAGATTGAATTAAACATTAAATCAATCATGTAAAGTTTTTTCAGGAGTTAAAACAGTATGAATAATCCTGTGGCCACATGAGAGAAGCCTTGGTTCTGTAGCCTCACTGCAGAAGCATGTGCAGAGCAGCCCTGGCACCAGTGTAATGTGTGCTATGTCTTGCTCTAGCTGCCAGCACCCTCCAGTTCACACATCAAGTAACCTTCTGTCCCACCATATTCACATCAGGTGCACTGTTTAATCTTAGCTAGATGAAGCTTCCCTATGCATGGAATGTGGGTTCACTCTCAAATCAGGAGTGAAAAGCAAGATCACAGCTTAGAAGAAAGCAATTTGTTCTCTGGTAGAACAAGGAGTCAGAAATAGATGACAACAAAGGGAGAGTACTTGCTTTCCTGCAGAGATGGATAGTGCCAGATTGCTTGCAGACACTTCATGCAGCTTCAAATTTCACAAGTGACCATACCACCACCAATAATATCCAATAATAAAATGAGCATTGTAGAGATCTTGTCTGTAATCAAATTAACTCTGAGTTTACTGCAACAAAGAATTATACTCTCCCACTGCAACTAAGTCAGACCTAAATAAGTCAGATAATAAATACATCTTATCATAGAATCATAGAATCAACCAGGTTGGAAGAGACCTCCAAGATCATCCAGGCCAACCTATCACCCAGACCAGTCCAAACAACCAGACCATGGCACTAAGTGCCTCAGCCAGGCTTTGCTTGAACACCTCCAGGGACAGCAACTCCACCACCTCCCTGGGCAGCCCATTCCAATGCCAATCACTCTCTCTGTCAAGAGCTTCCTCCTAACATCCAGCCTAGACCTCCCCCAGCACAACTTGAGACTGTGTCCCCTTGTTCTGTTGCTGGTTGCCTGGCAGAAGAGACCAGCCCCACCTGGATACAGCCTCCCTTCAGGTAGCTGTAGACAGCAATGAGGTTTGCCCTGAGCCTCCTCTTCTCCAGGCTGCACACCCCCAGCTCCCTCAGCCTCTCCTCATAGGATTTGTGCTCCAGGCCCCTCACCAGCTTCATCACCTTTCTATGGACATGTTCCAGCACCTCAACATCTCTCTTGAATTGAGGAGCCCAGAACTGGACACAGCACTCAAGGTGTGGCCTGACCAGTGCAAAGTACAGGGGCAAAATAACATCCCTCGTCCACACTGTTCCTGATGCAGGCCAGGATGCCATTGGCTCTCTTGGCCACCTGGGTACACTGCTGGCTCATCTTCAGCCTACTCTCTAGTAATACCCCCAGGTTCCTTTCTTCCTGGCTACTCTCCAGCCACTCTGTCCCCAGCCTGTAGTCTACTTTGTGCAAATAGACTAGTATAATTGTGCATTTTGTACTATGATTATCTGATTTGTTGAGCAAACTTTTATGTTATTTCACTCTCTGTCTCAACAGGCTTTTTGTGTGTTGTTTTCCCCTCACCTCTGTGTTGAGAAAAACAGACAGGTTAACCTACTGGTTTGGTTTAATCTGTTTGATTTATTTTAAACCATTACAGTAAAGAAAATAAACAACAACAAGAAGAAAAATACTGGGCCAGGAATTTGTCCTTATGCTTCAGTGACAGACATTTTTTAATTAAGACAAACATAACAAACTTGCTTTTTCCTCTTTTGTCTATTAGATTTTTAGGAATCTGTAAAGCAGAAGTTCTGTCAGGCAAAAGGTTTGAGTTTTATTTTTCTGATGAAGTTGAAGTGTGAGGCATGCATGGTCAACACAGAAAAAAATGTATAGCATAAATTTAAGATCCTACTGCAGGTGTCTGCATTCACAATGATATATTCCTTCAAATGAATATATCAAATGAATATATCCTTGAAGGATATATTTCCCTTCAATTTGAAGGAGACATGAGGCATGTTAACATACTCATATAGATCTTCAAATCTGAGATTTTACTACTCCCATTGTGTTTGCAAAAGACTGTGCACAAATGTTTGAAGGATAAAGTCTTTTATGTCATGTAGGTAATCTGTACTGGTAAAAATCCTTTCACTGTCCCTATCCATTATGTGCATGAAGATAATAGAAATTAATATAGATGGGTTGATAGTTAAGCATTCTTCCCTAAGGATCTGCTCTATTACCTTCCTTCATCCAATTACTTTGCTAAAGTGTTAAGGAAGAAACTGTGGCAAAAATTGAGGTGAGGTTCATGATGCTAAATCACTGCACAACTCTTCACTGCTACCCTTAATACTCAGTGATTGATCTAAATTCTGATTGCAAGAGATAGATTAACTGTGTAGCTAGACAGCAAGAATATTTTTGTACCCTTAATGCAACTATTTATTTTCCTGATTGACACTAAACTTTTGGAGTCTTATTCATACAGCTTTTGAATTTCATCAGTTGAGTGTCTGCTAGAAATCCACAGCAGCTGTTTGATTTGCTGCCCAGGATTAAACCACCAGGGGCTGCTGTAGACTGTGCAATGGAGCATGCACCAGCGAATTGCTAGTACCATATGCCAGATGGGATTTTATCCAATATGCTTATTGCAAAGAGATAAGCCTGTTGCATATTTCTCTGTAGATAATCCAGATGCTGGAATTCATCAGCTTCTGTAACCCTGGAGTCTCAACAAGTATTTTAAAAACTAAATTATTATTATTTTAATCTCTGGTTCATAACTCAAATATTGCTAAGGCTTCTCTTAAACAAGAAAACTCCTTCATTATAAGAATTGATCAAAATGTTATTGGCTAGAGAAAGAAAGAAAGAAAGAAAGAAAGAAAGAAAGAAAGAAAGAAAGAAAGAAAGAAAGAAGGAAAGAAAGAAAGAAAGAAAGAAAGAAAGAAAGAAAGAAAGAAAGAAAGAAAGAAAGAAAGAAAGAAAGAAAGAAAGAAAGAAAGAAAGAAAGAAAGAAAGAAAGAAAGAAAGAAAGAGAGAGAAGAAGAAAGGAAGGAAGGAAGGAAGGAAGGAAGGAAGGAAGGAAGGAAGGAAGGAAAGAAAGAAAGAAAGAAAGAAAGAAAGAAAGAAAGAAAGAAAGAAAGAAAGAAAGAAAGAAAGAAAGAAAGAAAGAAAGAAAGAAAGAAAGAAAGAAAGAAGGAAGGAAGGAAGGAAGGAAGGAAGGAAGGAAGGAAGGAAGGAAGGAAGGAAGGAAGGAAAGAAAGAAAGAAAGAAAGAAAGAAAGAAAGAAAGAAAGAAAGAAAGAAAGAAAGAAAGAAAGAAAGAAAGAAAGAAAGAAAGAAAGAAAGAAAGAAAGAAAGAAAGAAAGAAAGAAAGAAAGAAAGAAAGAAAGAAAGAAAGAAAGAAAGAAAGAAAGAAAGAAAGAAAGAAAGAAAGAAAGAAAGAAAGAAAGGAAGAAAGAAAGAAAGTTCAGAAACAGTAACTGAGAAACTGCTAACATTGTCATATTCAGGAACACAAAAGGCTGCCTGGGAATTAGTTTCTGAATAACCTTCTCTGGCTGCCTGGGTAATAGTTTCTGAATAACCTTCTCTGAAGAGAATGTGTTGACATTTGTTGATGACTCAAGTCCATGGGTTTTTGAGATCTTAATACCCAACCTTCGGAGATTCATCAGAACTGCAGTTGTCTTATGACTTTCTTTTCATCATTTTGAATGGTCCTTTTTCTGCAAATTGTCTCACAGTATTACCCAAGCCTCTGAAAGTTAAAGGAAAATATTTATTTACTTATATCCAAGAGGGGAATATTTTGGATATTTGAGAAGCATTGTTTTTAGGAAAAGATAATAGAATAACATGGAAGGCAATTTTAGTCTCTCAGCAGCAGCTGTTGTGAACATATTTCAATGATCTACAGCTACTACCATCTACCATTCCCCCCTCCCCATTTATGAGAGCTAATTAGCTTTGATAATGCAGGAATATAATAACTGCAACATTTATATCACCCAATATTTAGTTGCTTATTATAAGTGAAAACCATAAGGAATTAGTTAAAGCCCATTAGCTTAAGAAAATCATCAACAGAGCACTTCATTTGAGATACATACCTTTTGAAATACAACTTAACAAAGAACAAAGCACTGAATGAAAGACCATTTGTGTTGTCACCAATCATTCATGCACATCCCTGATTCAAGCAATAGATTTTAGCTTGCAAATTTCAATCAGTGTACTGAGTAGTCTCTGAGTTTTTGCTGATGCAAATACTATTACCTCAGATTTCTTTGCCAACTACAAGACAAGCTATGATGACATCTGTGGTAGTTTGAGCTTAGCTGGGATATTTTGGTGAGAAGAAGTAGATTATAGGCTGTGAAAAGGAAACAGTGGTGATGTCTACTTCACTCATAGGCTTGCTGAGATGTATAAGAACAAGAACACAAACATAGGTTAGGGAGTTGCTCTCTGGCTTTGAGGCTGCACTTTTCTCTCTCTCTAACTTGCCATCTATGTGACTAATCTTTCTGCTTCCTAACCCCCCTGGCTGATTCTCCAAACTCACCTCAAAATAAGGCAAAATCTGGGGTAAAGTAGAGGGGTGGAAGGGTGGTTGGGAGCCCCTCCTGGGGACTCAGGTTTCTGGCAGGGCTGCTGTGTTTCTGTATTACCTTTTACCTTGTCTATTTCTGTCTATAACTTGTATGTTTCTGTATGTGGCTGTATACATTGTAAATCTCTGCTTGTCTATTGTGCTAAGCTGTAAATATAAGCTTCATTCAATTTCCAGAGCTGCTGAGTCTAGTCTGGGTGATATTTTTTCACAAGTGGGGGGTGGGTAACACCCAAACCATTGCAAGATCCTGTTTCACTGTGGTTCATTGAATGTGTTGCAGCTTTTGTGCAGTTTTAGACCAAATCTTAGTAAGTTTCAGAAAATTGTAGAGATTTATATAACAGCATCTTCAAGTCTATAGTGTAAACCACTGGAATACATTTAAAATTCGTGTTGTAGAGTTACCATTGACAGCAAAAATATAAATATATTTTACAATTCTATCATGCTAAAGGGACTAAATATAAATATGGATATGATATTTTGTCTATTTCTGATTTCAAGGCCTGATGTACCCTGATTTTTTTACTGTATTTGATTTATGTAGCAAGATTCTGGTAGTGATGTAGAAGGGATGCAGGGATGGCTCCTGTGAGATGACATCAGAATCTGCCCCAATGTCCAGCACTGCCAGTTCCATCTGCCTGTACAAAATGTGTCATTGTCCAGAGTTAAGCCAGTCACTGACACTGATGATCCAGGCATTGGAGCAGATATTCCTCTGCAGCCTGTGCTGAAAACCATAGTGAAAAAGGTTCATAGAATCATAGAATGGTTTGGGTTGGAAGGGACCTTAAAGATTATCTAGTTCCAGCCCTGCTGTCATAGGCAGAGACACATCCCACTAGACCAGGTTGTTAAGGCACCATCCAACCTGACCTTGAAAACCCTCCAGAGAGGGCCATGCACAACCTCCCCAGGCAAGCTGTTCCAGTATCTCACCATCCTTGCTGTAAAGACTTATTTTGTAACATCCAATCTAAATCTACCCTCCTCAAGCTTCAGTCCATTTCTTCTCATCCTATCGCAACAAGCCCTTGTAAAAAGTCACTTCCTTGATTTCTGGTAGGCTCTGTTCAGGTACAGGAAGAGTGCTATAAAGTCTTTCTGGAGCCTTCTCTTCTCCAGGCTGAACACCTGAATTCCCTGTTCCCAAAGAGGAGGTGCTCTAGCTCTCTGATCATTATGGCGACCCTCCTCTGGACCCACTCCAAGAATTCAACATCTTTCTTGTGCTGATCATTCCCTAAAAGATTATGGATGTTAACCATGGAGCAGGCAATCATCTGCAGCCCATGGAGGATGCATAGAAAGGATTCTATACTGAATCAGGCTCCTGACAGGAGTTTTGACTCAGTGGATCAGTTTTACTGGCAGGAATTGTGAACCCATGGGGGACTCACACAAAGAACTTTGTTCCTGAAGAACTACACCCTATAGAAGGGACACACATTGGAAGAGTTTGTGAAGAACAGCTTCTGGGAAGAGCTCACAGTGGAGAATTTAATGAAGAAATGTCTCCTGTGCAAGGGATCTCACACAGCAGCAGGGGAAAGGTGTAAGGAGGAAGGAGCAATGTGTAATGAACTGTTCACAATCCCATTATGCATCATATCCCTGATGTGTTTGGGAGGAGAAAGCAGAAAGATTGGGAGTGAATTGGAGCCTAGGAAGAAGGGAAAGGCAAGAGGAAGTTAAGATTTAGTTTTACTTCTCATTATCCTACTCTAGTGGTAAATGGCAGTAAACTAAGCTGATTTACCTTAGTCCACTTTATCTGTGATAGTGATTGCAGGCTGATTTCCCTGTCCTTATCTCTACTCATGAACTTCTCTCTCCCATTTTCCATCTCAGTAAGAGTGATTAATCAGCTTGGTGAGCACCTAGCAGCTTGTCATTATTGCTACTTTCTAATTGTTTTTACTGAAAGAGCATCTGATTGAAGTTTTGTATAGTAAATATTTTGATAGAGAACTCAGCCATAAATCTAAGTCCAAGAACTGAACAAAGGGGATGCAATAATTACAGTAATGATCCAGAATGCTTGAAAGCACCTACCTGAAGGGAGGTTGTAGCCAGATGGGGGTAGGTCTCTTCTCCCAGATAACCAGCAATAGAACAAGGGGACACAGTCTCAAGTTGTGCTGGGGGAGGTCTAGGCTGGATGTTAGGAGGAAGTTCTTCCCAGAGAGAGTGATTGGCATTGGAATGGGCTGCCCAGGGAGGTGGTGGAGGCACCATCCCTGGAGGTGTTCAAGTAAAGCCTGGCTGAGGCACTTAGTGCCATGGTCTACTTGACTGGATAGGGCTGGGTGCTAGGAGGGACTGGATGATCTTGGAGGTCTCTTCCAACCTGTTTGATTCTATTATTCTAAGATATGATTTTTTGGAATAAATTAGGGCTCCAATTTTAAACATTATGTCAAAGCACCATGCTTTGTGATTTCAATCTTTTCTAGAGCAATCTAAGAAATGGTCTCTTTCACAGTAAATTCCTACTGTTTGCAACACATCTTCCAGTGCAACTGCATCTGAAAAGGGGATTCAGTGGTATTTATTTAAATTAATGACTTCAAGACATTGACTGAGCTTCATTGACATAAATTGCAGATGTCTGTGTCAGAATTTGTCACCTTAGATTCTCCTGAACAAAAAATAGCTATATATAACAAAAACAATGAGTTAGCCACAAAATGCATATTTCATATCAATATAATCATTAGACATAGAATCATAGAATCATAGAATCAGCCAGGTTGGAAGAGACCTCCAAGATCATCCAGTCCAACATGTATTTCATTTAAATGTTATAATTAACAGTAGCATTACTGGCCAATTCAAACTGCCATGGCAACCTTAGAACATGAAACAACATAGGTACAAAATGTGAGTCTCAAAAATGTGTTTTTTCCTAGAGAGCAGAGTGGAAGAAGATGCTGCTAACGCTGCCATTTAGCCATCTGCATTCTGTCCCTTGTTCTGCAGTTGCTGCCAAGCACATTTCCATGTATAATATCAATGGCTATGGCTTTGCATTTTTTTAACTAGCAGTCATTTTCTTCATATTATACAATAGTTTGACTGTTCCTGCCTGGCTTCCTGTAGCAGCTGCTCCAGCATCTTCTCTGAATGCCAAGCCTGACTCAAAACAGTGCCAAAGAAGTGGTTTCTGCCTCTTGTTCCTCCTCAGTTTATTTTCTTTGCTGTTCCAAAAGCATTTAAGCTCCATTTACACAGGTTTGTGCAAGAGAACAGGATGTTCCAGTTTGCTCATTTCCCACATGTGAAAAAAATAGGGGAGCATTTGTCTTTACAGATTGTTTTCTTTCCTTCATACTAGACACAAGGAAAATGCAATACACCCACAAGCATATGTACGAACACTGTCACCTTGGAGATTCAGTACTGTAAGTGGGAGAGCAATCATGTACTGAAATGCAGATAATACACTTGTCCAGGG
Source organism: Pogoniulus pusillus (assembly GCF_015220805.1). Lineage (NCBI taxonomy): Eukaryota > Metazoa > Chordata > Aves > Piciformes > Lybiidae > Pogoniulus > Pogoniulus pusillus. The sequence goes on from NC_087268.1 coordinate 45,085,932, forward strand.
ACACTCTGGCATTTTTAGTACATATACTTGATGTGATTTTTAATGTTAATTACACAGGCTTCAGAATTCCAGTATCATCATCTTTCTCCTGAAACTGGGTCAAGGAAACCATATGGATCTTTCACATACTCTAAGAGAGATTCAGATGTAAATAGTAAGAAACAGTCATCCTTTTTTGCAGCATTGTTCCTATGTTTCGAGCTAGCATGGAGTACATTAGTGCTTCACTGCATTGTCAGTGTGTTTCCACTTGGTTTCCTTCCAACTTTCAAATGGAAGACTCTTATCAGATAAATAACAACAAAGTCTCAACATTGAAGAGACAGGAGTCAAATAAAGGGGAGAGAAGCAGAACTGAATGGGCTAAAAAGGCAGCAGAAGCACAGGAGCAAAACTTGGTAGAGATAACTGCTTACCTGAACCACTGCTTGACATAGTCCTCATCTTAGGAAAACTATCATCTCCAGTAGAACTTCTTGCAAAGACGTCAGTTTTCATCTATAATAATAGAGCCCTGTCATTTCCTAGCTCTGAGATCAAATAAGCAGAGAAGCCCATTTTTAAACTCTCTTACTCTGCATGGGAAGATAGCCACATAGCAGCAACTCTTTTAACTGTAGTCCCCACAGGCTGGAGACAGAGTGGCTGGAGAGCAGCCAGGCAGAATGAGACCTGGGGATACTGGTAGGTAGGCTGAACATGAGGCAGCAGTGTGCCCAGATGGCCAAAGAGAGCCAATGGCATCCTGGCCTGCATCAGGAACAGTGTGGCCAGCAGGACAAGGGAGGTTATTCTGCCCCTGTACTCAGCACTGGTCAGGCCACACCTTGAGTGCTGTGTCCAGTTCTGGGCTCCTCAATTCAAGAGAGATGTTGAGGTGCTGGAAGGTGTCCAGAGAAGGACACTCTACCCTACATCAGGCTGGCCACAGCCTCAGCCAGCCTGGCCTTAAACACCTCCAGCCATGGGGCCTCAACCACGTCACTGAGCAACCCAGTCCAGCCTCTCACCACTCTCATGCTGAACAAATTCCTCCTCAAATCCAGCCTGAATCTCCCCACCTCCAACTTTGCTCCATTCCCCCTATTCCTGTCACTCCCTGATAGCTTAAAAAGTCCCTCCCCAGCTTTTTTGTAGGTCCCCTTCAGATCCTGGAAGGCCACAAGAAGGTCACCTCACAGCCTCCTCTTCTCCAGACTGCACAGCCCCAACTCTTTCAGTCTGTCCTCATAGGTATCTAGTGTCCAAGTTTAGAAAACTGGAACAACCTTTAGAATGGGATTCAATATCTGACAGCAGGCAGTTTGTAATGCATATGTCCCAACTTATCAGAAAGATCTAAATTTAATCTTTACACAAAATAGAGGCCTGGTGTGATGGTGTGGGTGTTACCCACCCCCCTACACACACTTAAGAAAATCACCCAGACTAGACTCAGGTGCTCTGAAAATTGAATGAAGCTTTATACTTAGAGCTTAGCACAATAGACAAGCAGAGATTTACAATATAGACATCTAGAGACAGAAATATGCAAGGTAAAAAGTAACGCAGAAACACAACAGCCCTGCCAGAAACCTGAGTCCCCAGGAGGGGCTCCCAACCACCCTTCCACCTCCCTTCCACCCCTCTACCTTATCCCAGACTTAGCCTTACATTAAAGGCGAGTTTGGAGAATCAAAGGGGTTAGGAAACAGATGGATTAGTTACACAGACAGCAAGTTAGAGAGAGCAGTGCATGCAGCCAGAGCCAGAGAGCAGCTCTGTTATCTATATTTATGTTCTTGTTTTTATACATCTCAAAAAGCCTATGAGTGAAGTAGACATCACCATTGCTTCCTTTTCACAGCCTACAATCTAATTCTTGTCACCAAAACAATGTAGCTAGCTACAAACTAGCAAACCTGGTCAGTACTTTTAAAAGCTATAGCACATATTAACGTCCCAGGCATGCTTTATGCTTCTTTTGGGTTTGGTGTTTGTTTGTTTTTAGTACATCTCAGGTTAAGAAAGTCTTGAGATGGGAAACAATGATTACAAAAGGAAGAGGAGAAATTTTCAAACAGACCAAATGGTCACCAAAGATTTCAGTATCAGTGTGTGAAAAAAAAAGCAGTAATCATTTTTTGTTGTTGGCTGATGTCAATAATTTAATGGAATGGTTCCTCTCTAATTGCACCTCACTCAATATGAATATTCTGACTGGAAATTCTGGGGGGGGGGGGGGGGTGGGGGGGGGGGGGGGGAGTGGAAATTGTGTACAAGATTTTCAATATGACAGGGCAGTTCATTAAAACCCAAACCCAAAACAAACTAAACAACCACAACATCAACAAAACTAAAATTAATGGTAACTTCCAAATAGCACTAAGTTAACTGTTGCTTATCCTGATTATCATTCTAGTGATGTGTGGGAGGTAATCATCTAGTAGCTGGAACAAGAGGCACATATGCCCATAATTACTCACTATGATCTTCCTACACACTCTTCCTAGCCAACTTTAGATGTCTAACAGTAAGGAAAATGCTGTTCTAACCTAGGAGTATAAAGTAATTATAAATGTAAAAGTGCAGAGAGCAATTTGGGCAACTTAAATTCTTAATCCTTTACAGTGGGACTTGTTCTACAATTACTTCTAAATATTCATAGAGTTGGAAGAGACCTCCAAGCTCATCCAGTCCAACCTAGCACCCAGCCCGGTCCAATGAACTAGACCATGGCACTAAGTGCCTCAGCCAGGCTTTTCTTCAGCACCTCCAGGGATGGCAACTCTACCACCACCCTGGGCAGCCCATTCCAATGGCAAATCTACCAGCTTACAGGAAACATGGGTACTTAGCTTGTGTTGCTGTTTGTCTAACTTGTAGGCAGCTAAATTTTGGTGAATTTGTGAGCCAAGACCCTAAATATATGTTTTAACAGAATCACAGAATGAATCAGGTTGGAAAAGACCAACACATCCAGAAGACCCTTCGTCTTGAGAATCATAGAATCATAGAATGTAATCATAGAATCATAGACCCTTAGTCTTGAGGGTTAGTAGAAAACAAGTCCAATTCAACCAATATCCTACCAGAGACAAAAATATAATTTCTTTTTCTAATATATGCAATATGCTCAGAGGACTGTTATTAAATTGGGAGGAGAAATGTATTGCTAATACAACATTGGATTATTGTCATAGAATCATAGAATCAACCAGGTTGGAAGAGACCTCCAAGATCAGCCAGTCCTACCTAGCACCCAGCCCTGTCCAATCAGCTACAGCATGGCACTAAGTGCCTCATCCTGTCCTTTCTTGAACACCTCCAGGGATGGTGACTCCATCACCTCCCTGGGCAGCCCATTCCAATGCCAATCACACTCTTTGCCAACAACTTCCTCCTAACATCCAGCCTAGACCTCCCCTGGCACAACTTGAGACTGTGTCCCCTTCTTCTGTTGCTTTCTGTTTGTTGCTCTCTTGCCTTGCCTCCTTGCTTGCCAGCATCTTCTTTCTATTCCTGGTACTTTGTTTTACTACGTGGCCATCAGTGCAAGAGGTGGAAACTCCATTGCCATCAATCTGTGTGCTCGTTTGAAGCTAGCTAGAATGTTTTGGTGAGAAGAATTAGATGATAGGCTGTGAAAAAGAAAAAATGGTGATGTCTGCTGCACTCATAGGCTTGCTGAGATATATAAGAACAAGAACACAAACATAGATAAGAGAGTTGCTCTCTGGGCATCTTGGGGGTGAACTCTCTCTAACCTAACCTGCCGTCCGTGTGACTAAGCCGTCTGCTTCCTACCGCCCCTGGCCGACCCTCCAAATTTACCCTGAATATATGGCAAGATCTGGGGTAAGGTAGAGGGGTTGGAGGAAGGTGGAAGCATGGTTGGGAGCCCCTCCTGGAGACTCAGGTTTCTGGGAGGGCTGTTGTGTTTCTGTATTACTTTTTAACTTGTATATTTCTGTGTATATTGTAACTACCTCATGTATATTGTGCTAAGCTTTAAATATAGCTTCATTCATTCAATTCCCAGTGGCTGAGTCTAATTTGTGTGATTTTTCCAAAGTGTGGGGGGGCAGGTGACACCAAACCATCACAATCTGCTTGTATATATATATATATATGTATATATATAGTATCTTGTTTTTCCTTCCCTATACCTCTTTGTAACTTTCCTACCTCAAATACCTTTTCTTTATTGTAAAATTTTCTCTTTTAACTTCCAAATCTGAGACTAGTTATTTGGGTGTGCTTTACCTTTTCCTCTCTACATCTAATTCCCTTTCTTTGAAAAAAAAGGCAGGAAGAGGGAAATGCATCTTATAAATGGTTATTGGTTCTGTTAGCTATAGTTGAGTCTCTGGGAAATTTAAACTAGAACCAAGATACATAATCTGAGTGAAAGAGTTGGGGCTGTTCAGTCTGGAGAAGAGGAGGCTCCCAGATGACCTTCCAGTATCTGAAGGGGGCCTACAAAAAAGCTGGGGAGGGACTTTTCAGGATATCAGGGAGTGATAGGACTGGGGGGGATGGAGCAAAGCTGGAGGTGGGTAGTTTCAAGCCGGACATGAGGAGGAAGCTTTTCACCATGAGAGTGGTGAGAGGCTGGAATGGGTTGCCCAGGGAGGTGGTTGAGGCTCCATCCCTGGAGGTGTTTAAGGCCAGGCTGGCTGAGGCTGTGGCCAGCCTGCTCTAGGGCAGGATGTCCCTGGGCATGGCAGGGGGGTTGGAACTGGCTGATCCTTGTGGTCCCTTCCAACCCTGACTGATTCTATGATCTGTTAGATGTCTCTGAATTCAATCTGGAGCAATGATTTAGTGAGAAACCACCCACAGGTAGCCAATAAGTGCTCCACAGAGACATAGTTTTACCTTCCCGTGCTTTAAAAGAAGAATCTCAAAGGCATTTTCAAGCCAGCATACAGTTATGCAACCAGTTCTCCCTCTTATGAACAAGAAGAAAAAGGTGCCATTTTTGGTCCTCAGCTCCAATTCTGCCCAGTTCTCACATCCCTAGAGGCATTTTTTCTTTGTTGTCTGGCTCAGCAAAGATTTTGTCTGGTACTTTTTTTCTTCTGACCAGAAATAAATTATATCTTGTTCTGTGCATTTAAGGAAAATTGAGAATTAATCAAACTGAGGATTCAGCTTCACATGACTCTGCAATGAAACAGTAAAAATGGGACAAGTCTCCCTAACACTGCCACTACTTCCAGAAGGTCTGGACACACGCTCGGCAATCTTCTGTTAGTCAGATTCTTTCTGCAGACACTTTGTGTACCAGGGCAAAACTGCAACTTTCTGTTTGATTTTTTACATTCTGATCTGATTGATTCTTAGTCCATAGACAATAAATATCACTTAGGACAGTGTTCAGAACAGGAAAAATAAATACCTAATTGTATAGGAAAAAAAAATACAGGGTCCAGAGATGAGACTGAATGCTATGTGTAATAGTTTTTTATGTCACATGGAGAGCTACCAAAGCTGGAACAGTGAGAAAAATGCTTCCCTGTGCTCAGCACTGGTCAAGCCACACCTTGAGTGCTGGGTCCAGTTCTGGGCCCTTCAATTCAAGAGAGATGTTGAGGTGCTGGAAGGCATTCAGAGAAGGGCAACAAATCTGGTAAGGGGCCTGAAACACAAACCCTATTAGGAGAGGCTGAGGGAGATGAGGGTGTGCAGCCTGGAGAAGAAGAGGCTCAGGGGTGACCTCATTGCTGTCTACAACTACGTGAAGGGAGGTTGTAGCCAGGTGGGGGTTGGTCTCTTCTCCCAGACAAACAGCAACAGAACGAGGGGACACAGTCTCAAGTTGTGCTGGGGGAGATCTAGGATGGATGTTAGGAGGAATTTCTTGCCAGAGAGTGATTGGCATTGGAATAGGCTGCCCAGGGAGGTGGTGGAGTCACTGTCCCTGCAGGTGTTGAAGAAAAGCCTGGATGAGGCACTTAGTGCCATGGTCTAGTTGATTGGATATGTCTGGGTGCTAGGTTGGACTGGATGATCTTGAGGTCTCTTCCAACCTGGTTGAGTCGGTGATTCTATGATTCAGTTGTCTGAAAGATAATTCAATGGTGTCAGATGAACACTGATGACACTTTATAATGCCAGGTGCCTGTCATGTGTATTTGAATGTCCAGAAACTGAATTTCTCTCTCTTAATCCCATTCCAAGCAATGAGTTGCTGATAGCACACTTTGCATCCTGTATTGTGACTGCCTGTGAAAGAAAATGTGCTGTAAGTGTGTGAGGAAAAAATATGGATGGCAATTTGTAAAGTCTGTTTAAGTAGTTTTGATGAGTTTGAGAGATGAGAGGAAATGTTCTGGAGAACATTATAGCTATGGCACAAATATGATATATTATACTTCAGAACCAGCAGTTACTGCAGCTGTGTCTGCAGTAACATCTCACATCGCTTGCATGCTCAAAGAGTACACTGCCACTTTGAAATGTTTGCTATTACTGATCTGCCTACACAGGAAAACAGCATGATGTAGAGGTGCCCATAGCTCATAATTATTTAAAACAGGTTATTGTAGTGGGCACTGCAAACTCTCTTTCCCTCCCTCCATCAACGGAGGTCTGAATGGGGGAACAAACTGCTTTCCCCTCCCCCCGTTGCAGCCTGGAATGGAGCTGCAAAAGGAGCCCTTTTCCACATGTGTGCTGACTCGTGGGAAAACCCATGCTAGAGTCTGGGATTGTGATTGACTGGATTCTTTGCACGCTGTATATGTTGGCCCTGGACACATTGTCTAGGAAAGAGTTAAATAGAGTGAGGAGAAAACATGCACAGTTTTCATGCAGCTCCGCAGCTCTCACACAGCTCCACAAGTCCATTAGGTCCATTTGAGAGAGTTGCCTGTGGCACCTGGACCTGGCTTCTCTGTGGACCACCATGTCCTGGCTTTCTGCTTGCTACCCTGAGTTGGAAGGACCCTGCCTCTGCCATAAACTGCTGCTGTTTGTAGGAACATGTCAACAGTATGGCCTTTCCCTGTATAGAATCATAAAATCAACCAGGTTGGAAGAGACCTCCAAGCTCATCCAGTCCAACCTAGCACCCAGCCCTAGCCAGTCAACCAGACCATGGCACTAAGTGCCTCATCCAGGCTTTGCTTGAACACCTCCAGGGACGGTGCCTCCACCACCTCCCTGGGCAGCCCATTCCAATGCCAATCACTCTCTCTGCCAACAACTTCCTCCTAACATCCAGACTATACCTACCCTATCACAACTTGAGACTGTGTCCCCTTGTCCTATTGCTAGTTGTCCGAGAGAAGAGGCCAATCCCCACCTGGTTACAATGTCCCTAAAGCAGTGCCACTCCATGAGCTCTGCCTCATGGAAGCTATGTCTGCAGACACTGACTTTGGTGGGTTTTACTCACATTAGATTTAATGCCATGTGGATTATAAATTGCAGTTCCAGAGGCTGCTGCAAGGAAATCCAAGGAGTCTCTCCCAAAATCCTGCTCCACCCTCGTGAGTAAATCAGCTTTTCCCTAGACTCTGTTCTGTCTCTGATTTTCTAAGTGGGGTAAAGCTATCAATTGGCTCAGCCTTTTCCATTTCCTGACTTTCCCACGTTATCAAAATTGCCCATTAAGCATCCTTGTGGAAATTTCCAAGTGAAATAGAACCTGTAAATAAAATCTAACTACTTTTGTATATATTTGTGGGGGTAGGGCTTTCAGGAAAATAAAAATAACTCTATTTTTATAATTGATAGTTCATAGAATACCAGGTTGGAAGTGACCCCAAGGATCATCCAGTCCAACACTTCAGGGTAAGATAATTATTTAAATGAGATGGCCCAGCATGCTGTCAAGATGTCTAATGCAGGGGAATCCATCACCTCCCTTGGGAGTTTGTTCCAATGTTTAATCGTTCAAGTGGTGACTAAAACATTTTCTGGGGGTATCTGTCTCATTTGACTGTCAATTATTTTCCCAATCAATTCAGTTATCATGTTTGATCTAACAGAGAGATTTACATCTCAAAGAAATAAAGCAAAACTAACTAGCAAAAATGCAGAAACTGGTGTTGTCACCTGCCTATAATCAGGCACCTTACAAACCCATTTCAACTTCATTGGCTCATTTTAGATTGGACTTGGTGATCCTGAGGGCCTTTTCCAACCTGGATGTTTCTGTGAGTCTGTGATCTTGCCTGTCTTCCAATTGACACTGCCAGAGGAAATGTACTTGCATATATTTTGTGTTTTAACTGCCAGTCCCATATGGATAGTTCAGGTATTTGGCTAAATTGCCACTAGGTAACTACATCTTAGACAACTAAATTTCCCTTAAGAAATAACAGACAAAATTTTCCAGGCATTAAGTGGTTTTTATGTCTCCTGAACACCTTCAGAAATACTAGGTTTCATGCAGAAAGACTTCCTAGTAGATATGTCACAAGAATGATTTATAGCAATTCAGCTAGAGAAAGAGAGTAAGAAATGTTTCTGGTTTAATCTTAATTCAATTTGATTAAATTGGAATGGAAATGGTTTTCATTTTTTATTGCTTCACACGTGTCTAATAACTGCTGCAGTTGTGTAGTCTACTCTGGGGTTTGTTCATTTCACCTTAACTAGAGGTGAATGGCTTTAAACTAACTGGAGAACGGGAACTCATTTCTAATCTGGTGGTAGATCTTATATAAAACAAACACTGACCATGCAAACATTAATAACTGCCTGTCTTGAATTCAAGAGTAGCCAGAAAAAGCCAGAGTAAGTCACAGTAAAGTATCTTGGGTGATGAAAACTTGCCATAGCATGCACTAAGAGAAGCAGAGGGCCACAAGGATGCTCAGAGGGCTGGAGCACCTCTCCCATGAGGACAGACTGAAAGAGTTGGGGCTGTGCAGCCTGGAGACGAGGAGGCTGTGAGATGACCTTCTTGTGGCCTTCCAGTATCTGAAGGGGGCCTACAAAAAAGCTGGGGAGGGACTTTTTAGGCTCTCAGGGAGTGACAGGATTGGGGGGAATGGAGCAAAGCTGGAGGTAGGGAGATTCAGACTAGATGTGAGGAGGAAATTGTTCAGAATGAGAGTGATAAAAGCCTGGAATGGGTCGCCCAGGAAGGTGGTTGAGACACCATCCCTGGAGGTGTTTAAGGCCAGGCTGGATGAGGCTGTGAGCAGCCTGCTCCAGGGTAGGTTGTCCCTGGGCATGGCAGGGGAGTTGGAACTAGATGATCCTTGTGATCCCTTCTAACCCTCACTGATTCTGTGATTCTATGTTTTCCAGTTCTGATAATCAAATTGTGTATCTGCTATAAAGATATGAGGAATGGAATTTGGTTCATCTCTGCTCTGTAGAAAGACTAAGAGGACTGGATGTCTCTAGTCTTGAGAAGGCTGAGACGTGTATCAATGTCTGTAAATATCTGAGGTATGAGTGTTGTGATGAACGCCTCTTTTTGGCAGTGCCTGTGATAGGACAAAGAACAATGGGTACAAGCTGGAGCACAAGAGGTTCCACCTCAACATGAGGAAGCAGTTCTTTATGACGAAACACTGGAGTAGGCTCTCCAGAGAGTTATAGAGTCTCCTTTCTTTGGAGACTTTCAAAGCCTGATTGAATGCATTACTGTGAGGCCTGTCTTAGGTGGTTCTGCTTTGGTAGTGGGATCAGACTCAATGACATCTGGAAGCTCTTCCAATCCTTAACATTGTGCAATTCCAAATTTCTAATTAGCTGATCTGTCATAACTTCACCCTGAACACTAACATTTTACCAGCAGCTGCCACAGTAATGTGTTGTATATAACAGGCTCTACCTGCTGCAGTTGGAGATTTGAGTTAGAATCACAGAATCATAGAATCAAGCAGGTTGGAAGAGACCTCCAAGATCATCCAGTCCAACCTAGCACCCAGCCCTAGCCAGTCAACTAGACCATGGCACCGAGTGCCTCATCCAGGCTTTTCTTGAACACCTTCAGGGACAGCAACTCCACCACCTCCCTGGGCAGCCCTTTCCAATGCCAATCACTCTCTCTGCCAACAACTTCCTCCTAACATCCAGCCCATATTTTCCCCTGACACAACTAGAGACTGTGTCCCCTTGCTCTGTTGCTGGTTGCCTGGCAGAAGAGATCAACCCCCACTTGGCTGCAGCCTCCCTTCAGGTAGTTGTAGACAGCAATGAGGTCTGGCCTGAGCCTCCTCTTCTCCAGGCTGCACACCCCCAGCTCCCTCAGCCTCTCCTCATAGGGTTTGTTCTTGAGATGCAGTCCTTCAGAGAAGAGACATTTAATTGTTTTCTTTCATCTTGGAGGTCTCTTCCAACCTGGTTGATTCTATGATTCTTTACAATTTAAATAATTAGCTCCAGAGCTTTATTGATATGTTTCATTCTTCATTTTTTAAGTTCTGTGATTAGGATCCAGTTTGTCCAATTTAATTGCTGAAGATGCACTTGGTTTTATCCTCCCAGTGAAAGAGCTACACTAAGAAAAAACTTCATTTAAGTCAACAGAGTGCTACGTTATATCACAGTATCACAGTATCACCAAGTGTCAAGGTCCGGAGGAGCAGAGATTAACAGTATCTCTGTCCAGCGGAGCTAGACCAGTTCTTATGGATTCCGTGTTGCGAAATTAAGGTGCAAACGAGACCAGAGATCACCATGAAACTGTTTATTAAAGGATAAGGTTGGGCAAAACGGAGGGAGAGAGGGGAGAAGGGGGAGAGAGAAAGATCAGAACAGAGGGAGAGAGGGGAGAAGGGGGAGAGAGAAAGATCAGAACAGAGGGAGAGAGAGGAGAAGGGGGAGAGAGAAAGATAAAGAGATCGATGGAGAAGAAAAGAAGGAGCAGGGAAGAGGAAAAGGCTGTGAGCATATTACCCTCAGTCGCAGATGAAGGAGTGAGAGAGAAACGGGTGCATGGCCCAGGGATGATCTTCTGCGGAGTTTGTCAGAGATTCTTCAGGTGGTGTGCAGCTGTGGTGGTCTGGTGATGGTCTGCCCTCGGTGGTCCGGTGGAGATGTCACTGGTGGTCCGATGGAGGTGCCACTCTCTGTCTGCTGGTGATGCCACTGGTGGTGCGGTGGGAATACCACTGGTGGGGATACCACCCTTGGTCTGGTGGGGATGCCACCCTTTGTCTGCTGGTGATGCCACTGGTGGTGCGGTGGGAATACCACTGGTGGGGATACCACCCTTGGTCTGGTGGGGATGCCACGGGTGGAGATGTCACTGGTGGTCCGATGGGAATACCACTGGTGGGGATAGCACCCTTGGTCTGGTGGGGATGCCACACTTTGGCAGGCCTTTCTCCTGCCTTTTTATACAGTTTTCTGCTCAGTGTCCAGCTGCAGCCCCCCCAGGGCATCTTCCTGTGCATTCTCACACATTCGCAGGGGTCCGGCGTCGCCGGGGGGAGGGCCTCCGCCCTCTCTCGGCTACACCTGTCCACACCCTGCATACACAGCCCTTGGGGGCAGCTGAGATAAGGTGGAGGCTTCCTGGGCAGTCCAGCCAGGGTGAGGTCTAGGAGTTTCAAAGGTATTGTCTGTTGATTTGCATCTCTGAGCTTTTGGGCCAAGCACCGAGTCTGAGTCCCAGAAGTAACAAGATTAAGGAGAGATGATGCAATCTTCGTTGATTAAGGAGGGACGATGCAATCTTTATCTTTGTTGATTAACAAGAGAGAGGATCAGACTCTCACACCAAGGTTGGAAGAGACCTCACAGATCATCAAGTCCAACCCTTCACCACAGAGCTCAAGGCTAGATCATGGCACCAAGTGCCACGTCCAATCCTGCCTTGAACAGCCCCAGGGACGGCGACTCCACCACCTCCCCGGGCAGCCCATTCCAGTGTCCAATGACTCTCTCAGGGAAGAACTTTCTCCTCACCTCCAGCCTAAATTTCCCCTGGCACAGCCTGAGGCTGTGTCCTCTCGTTCTGGTGCTGGCCACCTGAGAGAAGAGAGCAACCTCCTCCTGGCTACGACCTCCGCTCAGGTAGTTGTAGACAGCAATAAGGTCTCCCTTGAGCCTCCTCTTCTCCAGGCTAACCAATCCCAGCTCCCTCAGTCTCTCCTCGTAGGGCTGTGCTCAAGGCCTCTCCCCAGCCTCGTCGCCCTTCTCTGGACACGCTCAAGCATTTTGATGTCCCTCCTAAACTGGGGGGCCCAGAACTGAACACAGTACTCAAGGTGTCAGACTATGTTTACAATGCTTTGCTCAACACTGTGGCTGATCACTACTTCTAAAATGGCAGTTGTTAAAATGGATGGAAAAAAAGAAAGACATTTTTACTTGCTCTTTTCCCACCATTGCACACCTGTATAACCAATAATGAAAAGAATGTTATACAAGTATATAGATGTCCAAACTATGAGACAGAATGGAATGGCAACTCTCGACCCGTGGCACCTCTGAAAAATAGCAGTATGAAGAATAACATGCTGCACAGATAATGAGGTAGGAGTAATGCATACACAGAGGGCTAGCTCTGACCCAGAGCACCATTAACAAGGCAACATAAGACACAGCAGGAAACTGTAGATAACAACAAAAAGTAGTAGCTTAGCAGAAGTGCTGTACAAGATAGAAACTACCAAGACAATCAAATCGTGACCACCAAATAAGGTTATAAAATCTGTTAAACCATGGCTAGGAGGAAAGTTGGAAACAGAAGTTGTGGTAGTTTAAAGCTAATTGGAATATTCCAATAAGAGAAAGAGGAACTTTCCTGAAAGTTCAGTGCAGAAGGTAAATAACTTACAGCATTATTTGTGAAAGAATAATAATGATAAAGTCTATATCATTCATTGGTTTGCTAAGTAGTATAAAAAGCCAATCTATAAACAATTCTGCTCTCTCAGCTTTTGGGCAATGGGTTTGCTGTTGTTCATTCACCTCTCTGACACGTACTAACCTTCACTGACCAGATAACACATGAAATCTTGTTGGTTTTCTACCTGGGGGGACAGAAGAAAGTGGCATTGGCCTTTCTGCACTTTCTTTGTCCTGGGAGGAAGATTGGATTTTTGTATTATTTCTAAGTTGTATGTAATCATAAATACATTGAGGTCTTCAAGAAAAGACTGGAAGGGGTAATTAGTGCCATAATCTAGTTGACTAGACAGGGCTGGGTGCTAGGTTGGACTGGATGATCTTGGAGGTCTCTTCCAACCTGGTTGGTTGATTCTATTCTATTCTATTCTATTCTATTCTATTCTATTCTATTCTATTCTATTCTATTCTATACATGTAAATGTATTTTGCATATATCCTTATCAATTTAGCTTGCTGTAAAATACAGCTTTATCTTACTTCCAAGCCATCTGAACTGGTGTGGTAAATTTTATTTCGGGGGTGATTTTCTCAAACCCATCACAGAAGTGAGCTGTTGGTTTGAAAGAGAGTGGGGCTAGTAAAGGAGAATAACTTACGAAAGTAAAAGGGAAATGTGAGATGAAATAAATAAATGTGGGCTGTTCAGGTTCTCCATGGAGCAGATCTGGTCCAAATGATGTCAGATTAGAGCTAGAGAGTAAACCTGTTCTAGTGGGAGGCATCTCTGCCTATGGCAGGGGGTTGGAACAGGATGATCCTTGAGGTCCCTTCCAACCTAACCAATTCTATGGTTCATTCTATGACTCCAAAGCAGTAGCAATTACACAATTCATAACTTGTTCTAATTTGGCTGAATTTGATATTTGATTAATTTCAGATCTAAATAAGTATTTTTGTTTTGAAGATTTTCCTTTTTACTTTTTTTGAGTTGAATGACAGAAATTGCCTCTCCCTGCAGGTAATACCACTGGAGTAATTACTGTCAGATATTTATACATTCTGCTTGCAAATATCTCCTGTGTATTTAATCTGTAATTTCTATAAGCTGTATCCACAACCTTTGTTATTCTTGTCACTGTGACTTTTTCTTAGTGTCTAATTACTGTTCATAACTGACATGGAAAACAATATTATCTACGTAATGTTCAGCTGTGTATATGCTATACTGCCTGACAACAACTCATAGAATCATAGAATCAACCAGATTGGAAGAGAGCTCCAACATCAGCCAGTCCAACCTAGCACCCAGCCCTAGCCAGTCAACCAGACCATGGCACTGAGTGCCTCAGCCAGGCTTTTCTTCAGCACCTCCAGGGATGGTGACTCCACCACCTCCCTGGGCAGCCCATTCCAATGCCAATCACTCTCTCTGTCAACAGCTTCTTCCTAACATCCAGCCTGTACTTCCCCTGGCACAACTTCAGACTGTGTCCCCTTCTGTTGCTGGTTGTCTGGGAGAAGAGACCAACCCCCACCTGGCTACAACCTCCCTTCAGGTAGTCGTAGACAGCAATGAGGACACCCCTGAGCCTCCTCTTCTGCAGGCTAAACAACCCCAGCTCCCTCAGCCTCTCCTCACAGGGTTTGTGTTCCAGGCCTCTCACCAGCTTTGTCACCCTTCTCTGGACATGTTCCAGCACCTCAACATCTCTCTTGAATTGAGGAGCCCAGAGCTGGACACAGCACTCAAGGTGTGGCCTGACCAGTGCTGAGCACAGGGGAAGAATAACCTCCCTCATCCTTCTCGCCTCACTGTTCCTGATCCAGGCCAGGATGCCATTGGCTCTCTTGGCCACCTGGGCACACTGCTGGCTCATCTTCAGCTACTATCTACCAGTACCCCTGGGTCCCTTTCTGTCTGGCTGCTCTCCAGCCACTCTGTCTCCAGCCTGTAATGTTCCATCCTATATAGAGTAGTGAAGAAGTATCACTGGAGTATGTTAGCATGACAGTCCTTTTTCTACATCACAGTGAAAAATAAGGTCACCATTTAGAAAACTAAGTAACTTTCTCCTGGAATATCTATGGCCTAGATAAAGTAGACAGCCACAGACACCAATAAAAGTGTGTTTTTGTGATGGTTTCGGTGTTACCCACCCCCCCACTCTTGTGAAAATCACCCACGTTAGACTCAGCCAAGATGGAAATTAGAAGGTAGCTTTATATTTACAGCTTAACACAATATACAAGCAGGCATTTACAATACATACAGCTATATATAGCAATATACAAGTTTAAAAAGTAAGACAGAAGGACAACAACCTCCTTTCCACCCTTTTACCTTATCTCAGACTTTGCCTTACATTCAAGGTGAGTTTGGAGAATTGGCCAGGGGAGTTAGGAAGCAGACAGATTAGTTAACAGACAGCAGGTTAGAGAGAGACGTGCAGGCAGCCAGAGCCAGAGTGCAGCCCTGTTATCTGTGTTTGTGTTGTTTTTATACATCTCAGCAAGCCTACGAGTGCAGTAAGCATCACTGTTGTTTCCTTTTTCTCACCAGAATATCCCAGCTAGGCTCAAACTAGCACATCAATGTTTTTTGCATACTTTACCCGGTGATTCAAACTTAGAAATCATGGAACTCATAAAGAGAAATCTACTTATATATGAAAGTAAGGGAAGGTTGATCCAAGAGCATCTTAGAAAATACATTTTGCCACCACTGGTTTACCAAAGGTGTATATTATACAAAGAAAGATATTCTGACAGCAAGAGTATTTATTTATAGCAGACTTACTTTACCACAAGCTGTGGAAGATGATTGACTTCACCACACAAGAATCAATTTTTCTGAAACATTTAAGCTATTGATCACAGAATAGAAATTGTTCTTACCACAGCTGCCTGAGAGATCAAGAGAATCAATTCAAGAGAGATGGAATGTATCCAGAGCAGGGTGACAAAACTGGTGAGGGCCCTGGAGCACAGCCCTGTGAGAAGAGGCTGAGGGAGCTGGGGGTGTGCAGCCTGGGGAAGAAGAGGCTCAGGGGGGACCTCATTGCTGTCTACAACTACCTGAAGGGAGGCTGTAGCCAGGAGGGTTGGGCTCTTCTTCCAAGCACCCAGCAATAGAACAAGGGGACACAGTCTCAAGTTGTGCCAGGGGAGTATAGGCTGGATGTTAGGAGGAAGAGTGATTGGCAGAGAGAGTGACTGGCATTGGAATGGGCTGCCCAGGGAGATGGTGGAGGCACCGTCCCTGGAGGTGTTCAAGCAAAGCCTGAATGAGGAACTTAGTGCCATGGTCTGGTTGACTGGGTCAGGCTGGGTGCTAGATTGGACTGGTTGATCTTGGAGGTCTCTTCCAACCTAGTTGATTCTATGAAATCAGAAAGCTTCAGCTCTTCAGAGATTTTCTTTCTACTGAAATAGTAATGTTACATATGTACTTCTGATTTTAAAATGCAAAACAAATATATCCCAAACAATAAACCCCTCACCCCATAAAAAAAATCATACAATCCAAAACAAAAGTAAACCACACAAGTCTTTAAAAATAACAGTGTACAAGAATGGCTAAGAGGAAGGGAATTTAATCCTATTGATTTATTTAATCATATTGATGATAAATAGAATCTTCCCTATTTTCATGTGCTGCCTTATGGAGGAGACATCAAGACAGAGAGGAAAATCTCATACAGATTATAGAAAGCATCCTGACCAGAAACAAAAGCAAGAGTCTACACACAGTTCTACTGGGAACTGACTCTAAGGTCTTCTCCCAGACCATGAATTCCAATGACTGAACTGAAGAAGGTTGTTTCCAGATGCAGAGTTTTGAACTCCTTCAGAAACTGAAAATGTAAAAGATACCTGGGAAGATATGGGGGCCAAAAGGCTCAGCATAGAAAGCCTATTGCATGCTAATGTTTAAAGCCAAACATTTACAAGGCTGTTGTGGTTTTTAAAGAGAGGCTGACAGAAATGAAGCTCTGGAATTGCAGAAAATATTGGAAAAAATATTATTGCATATTCCAAACTCTAATGTCTTTATCTTTATATTTTGCTACTGAAAATGTCATGATTGTTCTTAAAAGTCTTGTAATTAGAGGTCAGTTTAAAGGTCTGGGCAAACTACTGAGCTTCTAAGTGTATTGAAAATGATTTAGAATTACTTTTTATTGTTCATTAGGTGGCACAAACAGTTTGCTAGATTTTTTTTTTTAATGCAAGTCGTCAGAGAAGTGAGACTGAAAACAACCCAAAAATTCCATGCAACTTTCTATTCGTGATGTCTGCATTCTGCTTAGCATTTTAATCTCCTAGTGTTCTTTCCAATCAGTCAGTGTTTGATCAAGTGAAATAAAATGAAAGCCATCAATAATTTCTGGAAAATAAAGCATAGATAGTGTTTCTTTTTCTGATTTCATCCTGATTCCTCTATTTAATAATATTGAAAGGAAAACACTTGAATAGGTAAATAGCTTTCAAATCTTGTTTCAACACCAAAAGCTGACACTTTTGTGCAAAACATAGAGGAGACAGGGTTGGGAAAATGCCTCAAGATTTTGTCTTCACCTCAAGCAAAGATTCCTGTTGAGCTAATAGGAAAGTGATCCATTTCCCCCCTTATTATATCTCCTTTTAACAACAAAATATACTGGTTTATACTCATACCAGCCTGACTGAATGACAGAAATACTGTATAATGCTGCTAATGGTACCTAGTTAATGGAGGGTAATGGACCAGGAAATATGTTCATTACTGATAAGGTGAAGAAAAGATGCTTTTACATTGCTAGTCTAGAAAATCACAGATGACTAAAAGTATTTGTCTGTGGAGTGCAGGAAACATAATTAGGATTTTGTCACTACAGAATGACTCACTTAAAAATGCCCTTTTGCCTTTTACTTCTCCTCTCTCTACCTGGCTTAAAGTTGTAGAATCACTATATTTTGGCCTTCTTTTTATAAAGGGCTTTTTTACCATTCCACTCCAGGATAAGCCTTAAAAGTCTTGTTTATAATGAAACCCTGCATATGTACTTTCTTATGCTTTTCCAATTATGCAGCATGCCATGTTTGACATCAGCATTGTGTTGTGGTTTTTGAAGGGAGATGACAGAAATGAAGCTCTGGAATTGGAGAAAAAACACAGGCTTCTATTTAGAGTCATAGAATCACAGAATCAACCAGGTTGGCAGAGACCTCCAAGATCAGCCAGCCCAACCTAGCACCCAGCCCTGGCCAGTCAACTGGACCATGGCACTAAGAGCCTCAGCCAGGCTTTGCTTCAACACCTCCAGGGATGGCAACTCCACCACCTCCCTGGGCAGCCCATTCCAATGCCAATCACTCTCTCTGGGAAGAACTTCCTCCTAACATCCAGCCTAGACCTCCCCTGGCACAACTTGAGACTGTGTCCCCTTGTTCTGTTGCTGCTTGCCTGGCAGAAGTGCCCAACCCCACCTGGCTACAGCCTCCCTTCAGGTAGTCGTAGACAGCAATGAGCTCTGCCCTGAGCCTCCTCTGCTGCAGGCTGCACACCCCCAGCTCCCTCAGACTCTCCTCACAGGGCTCTGCTCCAGGCCCCTCACCAGCCTTCTCTGGACACCTTCCAGCACCTCATGTTTAGAGAGATACAGAACAGAAATTACAGAAGCAGACACAACAGCCATTGAGAACCCCCTTGAATTTTCCCCCAGCCCAAAACTAAATCTATAATCCTCAGTGCCCCAATCCTCCCCCACCCCTCCATGCCTCTGCCATCCATAGGCCTAAACACAAGCCTCTGGAGGCCCCAGAACAGGCCTACTGCTTACCTGTTTGTCCTATAAAGTGGCTCCCACTCAACACAGGGCAGGAGGGGGAGGAAAGGAGAAGGAGCTGGCCTTGCCCTGAGTTCATAAAGAGATAGCAGAAGGGTGGGATTGAGTAACAGTCTTCTAGTCCCCAGAAGACTTTTTTTAACCTTATAGTTCTCAACCTGGGCCACACTGTAATAATTATTCTCCAATTTTAGAGTTAATATTAAACTTTTCCTATTAAACATGTTCTTCTCGTGTAACTTAGCCCAGCTGTATAACTTATGCTAATTCCAGTGTCTAAAGGGGGCCTACAAAAAAGCTGGGGAGGGACTCCCTAGGATATTAAGTAGCAACAGGGCTAGGGGGAATGCAGCAAAGCTGGAGGTGGGGAGATTCAGGCTGGACATGAGGAGGAAGCTCTTCAGCATGAGAGTGGTGAGAAGCTGGAATGGGTTGCCCAGGGGGGTGGTTGAGGCTCCATGGCTGGAGGTGTTTGAGGCCAGGCTGGCTGAGGCTGTGTGCAGCCTGCTCTAGGGTAGGGTGTCCCCGGGCATGGCAGGGGGTTGGAACTGGCTGATCCTTGTGCTCCCTTCCAACCCTAATTCTATAATTCTATAATAATTCTAATTATAAATAAAAATAATAGCATTTACTTCCTAAAGCCAGCAAACCTAGAAGACTGGATTCCTTGATGTATGTGCAAAGGGGTAACTGCTAAAAATGGAGAGGGAAAACCAAAACCTTCTTTTAATTTACTTTTTTTTTTTTTCTCAAAGTGTAATTAAGCATGCAATATAATCATGGAATATTGTATGTGAGAAAGGACCAATACAGCTGACAGGTTTCTGAAGCCTAAGTTTTGTTCTCATTGACTTAATTGTGAACAGAAATAGACCCTACAAGCTTTTTGATTGATAACCCATTTTATTCCAGTTATACTTAAAGTCAAAGGAAGCAGTCCTTAGCACAACCCTGTCTTAATGACTTTATATTAATCTTCTTTAAATGACTGTGGACAAATGCTCATGAGTATTTCCAACCAAGATGTATTAGCTAAGGGGTTACAGCAAGTGAAATTGCCAGTAAATGATGCTTTAACTGTGTAGCTTCTAGTAACATTGTGGTATTTATAGAAATCATTGGATACTTCACATTTACCACCTCATAAATAACAATAAACATAAAGACTAGATGTAGGGGATTTCCAGTTTTGTTCATAAACTACTGTTATTAAAATGGAAATGTGTAGTAACTGAAAACTCTAAAGCAATGGGAAAAAAACCCAAACACCTTAACTGAATTTTTCCACTTGGAAAAAGTTGGTAGATAATGGATTTATTAATTTCTACTGGAAACATGTAATTTAGAGAAAGATTATTCATCTTTAACATGCTAATTCTTGTACACTTCCATTCATTCCCTAGAAAAATCTGCATGTGTGTTTTTATACTGGGGGGAAAAAAGTGATTAAGTGTATAAATAGAACATATATCTGCACTTGGTTACGGATACATTGCCTCTGATGGCTGAGTTTGAAGCCCTTTTGAATCACAGAATCATAGAATCAACCACTATCCTTCCTCCCAATTCATTTAAACAGGCTTCACATAATGAATTCAATAAATAATAGAAGGAAACACTGAAAATCTGGTTTAAATTTTTCCTCCTTTGCAAAAAAAGCTTAGACAAATCAAAGTTTTTTCAATGCCCCATCTATATATTTAATAAGCTGGCTACTTCTACTCTTTAAATCTGTTTTCAGCAGAAGCTTCTCTAAACTCTGTTTCTTAATTAACACACACCAAAAAAAAAGATCATTCAGCCAAATTCTGCCCTGGAGTTTACATAATGCTCTATTGAGCATCAGTTCATTTCAATAAATTAATATCCAATATTGTGGCTGAAATTTTGTTACATTTATCTCTGTCCACTTGAAAAGAGAGCTGCTTAAGCATCATTTTTGCACAGAAATACACTTTTACAGTTCCAACATGACAAAAAACCTTGCTATTGGACAGCTGTTTGGTGGATAATATGAAATTGGGTAAATTCGGTGTCTTCAATAGAGATCTTAATCTCTACTTCCCATCAGTGCCATGGTCTGGTTGACTGGATAGGGCTGGGGGATAGGTTGGACTGAATGATCTTGGAGGTCTCTTCCAACCTGGTTGATTCTATGATTCTATGATTCTATGATCAGCAGACAGTGGTTGGACTTTCTACACATAATGGGTCCTTGTGGCAGGGAACTCCCCACCCACCGTATCTAGAGGTTTGAATGGGGGAACAAGTAAATGAGAAGCTGCTTCCCCCACCCCTGTGGGCTTGAAGGGAGAGCAAATCACCCCGCATATATATATGGCAACTGGGTACATTGGCTGTCTTTGCTGTCAGCCTAAATAAAGTAAGACAAAAGAATAATGGGACTGAAATACCTGAAATTTCCCATCTACTCCTGGCTGCTCTGGACCTCTTGGAGGTCTGCACTCCATCACCCTTAAAGTCATAAGGCTCAACCCAGGACAAAATGTTACAAACTTGGTGTTTTACATTAACATAACTGAACTGAATCAGATTCAACAGTTCTACTTAAAATTACTTGGATGTGAAGTGAGAGACATTGTT
Organism: Pogoniulus pusillus; assembly: GCF_015220805.1. Taxonomy (NCBI): domain Eukaryota; kingdom Metazoa; phylum Chordata; class Aves; order Piciformes; family Lybiidae; genus Pogoniulus; species Pogoniulus pusillus. The sequence continues at coordinate 45,107,114 of NC_087268.1, forward strand.
TGTGTACATGTACTTAGGTAGGATGTAGGGAAGAGAAGAGAGAACTTAAACAGCATCAACTGATGGTATAGGAATCTGACATTTCTGCAAATCAGACTGCATGACTGTTTTCAAGTCGTATCTAAAATTAACATTCTTTAGGGCAGCTTTAAATAGGGTAACTCAGGAGACATTTCTGTCTGCACCTACAGATCCTTGCCTCAGGCAATACAAGCCTTTAACATTATTCTTCTTCTTAAAAGAGAGCTTGTCCCACATAGAATAACCTTGTTCAGTGTGCTGATTTAATGTATTTCAATATTTATGTCATAATGAAATGATCTTTAATGAAGAAAACCTAAGTAATTAACCATTGCCTGCACTTTAGGACACTGATGAAATGCACAAATATTTATGGAACACCTATTGATACAATGAAAACATTTGAATACTTACCCTAAGGACTCAACAAGCCCTATGAGGAGAGACTGAGGGAGCTGGGGTTGTGCAGCCTGAAGAAGAGGAGGCTCAGGGGGTGATGTCCTCATTGCTGTCTACAACTACCTGAAGGGAGGCTGTAGCCAGGTGGGTGTCAGTCTCTTCTGCCAGGCAACCAGCAACAGAACAAGGGGACACAGTCTCAAGTTGTGCCAGGTGAGGTATGGGCTGGATGTTAGGAGGAAGTTCTTCCCAGAGAGAGTGACTGACATTGGAACAGTTTGCCCAGGGAGGTGGTGGAGTGGCCATCCCTGGAGGTGTTGAAGCAGAGCCTGGCTGAGGCACTTAGTGCCATGGTCTAGTTGATTGGAGAGGGCTGGGTGCTAGGTTGGACTGGATGATCTTGAAGGTCTCTTCCAACCTGGCTGATTCTATGAAAAGTAAAGTGGAACACTCCCATGCTTCCATCCTTGTTCAGAGAAAAATCAGATGAGGTTGGTGACATTTACTGCTGAAATATAAAGATACTGACAGCTTTGTAACATGGATAAATGTCTTCAATTGCACCATTTCTATTTGTCTGTTTCTACAATCTCTCTACACAGATTTTCTTATAGTACACAGTATTGTACAAAAAATATATTGTAGTTCTTACTGTAGCATCTATGCCTTGAGTTGTTTGTTAAGCTTACATCTTCTCTGCACTGCTTCTTGGTTCTTTTATGCTTGTCTATTGTCTTCCATGAATTTAATGCAATACTTGTCATGCTTCCCAGTCCTTGTTAAAAAAGTAATACTGTTTCAAACATTTTATTACCAGGATGTTAAAAAACATGTGCAGGTGACTTCAGAAGGAATTTTCTCTTTTTGCCAAAGATATTCTATTACTTGAAAAAGACACTATCCTGCTCCACTTCATGTTAAGGACAATATGCTGACCTTGTTTGGTTTTATGGAAGAATTTTACAATTAAGATGCTGCCTGGAGTCCTTTTTAACTTAAGTACCTTTTGTCAGGAGTTATCCACATTACAATGTTGACATAATTGCTAGAAGAAATTTTATGAACACAAACCAGTAGGAATTCCAACTTCTATTTGATATATCTACATATTGTATTCTCAAAATAATAGGGAAAGTTGAATGTACTTTAAAAGTTAAATAAGCAATATATTCTTTTAAATCTATATTACCTGAAGGGAGGTTGTAGCCAGGTGGGGGTTGGTCTCTTCTGCCAGGCAACCAGCAACACAAGAAGGGGACACAGTCTCAAGTTGTGCTGGGGCAGGTATAGGCTGGATGTTAGGAGGAAGTTGTTGGCAGAGAGAGTGATTGGCATTGGAATGGGCTGCCCAGGGAGATGGTGGAGTCACCATCCTTGGAGGTGTTCAAGCAAAGCCTGGCTGAGGCACTTAGTGGCATGGTCTAGTTGATTAGGTGGGCTGGGTGCTAGGTTGGACTGGCTGATCTTGGAGGTCTCTTCCAACCTGCTTGATTCTATGATTTTTTTTTCTTGTTATTTCTATCTATAAATGCAACTTTTCTGTATGCCAGCATAGGGTTTTGTGACTTGATTCAGAATATGAAAACTTCTGGAGCAGAATGAATGAACTTGGAATATTATATGACAGGGGCAAGATACCTCACATAGTTTGCAAGAGTATGAACTACCTATACTCAGCTATTCAGGATTTCTTGGCAATATGACGAAGGAATATTCCAATATGAAAGCAGTAAGTACAATCTAAATGAAATTAGAGATGCTCCTGCAGTGATTTACCATTGGAATGGGCTGCCCATGGAGGTGGTGGAGTCACTGCCCCTGGAGGTGTTGAAGAAAAGCCTGGATGAGGCATTCATGCTGGAAGAGATCTTCAAGATCATCCAGTCCAACCTAGCACCCAGCCATAGACAATCAACCAGACCATGGCACTAAGTGCTTCATCCAGTCTTTGCTTGAATATCTGCAGGGACAGCAACTCCACCACCTCCCTGGGCAGCCCATTCCAATGCCAATCACTCTCTCTGACAACAACTTCCTCCTAACATCCAGCCGAGACCTTCCCCAGCACAACTTGAGACTGTGTCCCCTTGTTCTATTGCTGGTTCCCTGGCAGAAGAGCCCAACCCTCACCTGGCTACAGCCTCCCTTCAGGTAGTTGTAGACAGAAATGAGGTCACCCCTGAGCCTCCTCTTCTGCAGGCTGCACACCCCCAGCTCCCTCAGCCTCTCCTCACAGGGCTGTGTTCCAGGCCTCTCACCAGCTTCATCACCCTTCTCTGGACATGTGCCAGTATCTCAACATCTCTCAAATTGAGCACCCCAGAACTTCTATTGCCAAAATACAGTACAAGAGTTTGACAGTGGCATGTTTTCTGGATATACTTATTTTGTAGCGCAATGGAAGAAGATATAAGAACATTTCAGTTGCTGTCCAAGGCAGTATAATTTTTTTTCTCAGTTTCCAGTTTAATGTACCTGCAAAATAAAATCCATTCAAACATTTTAAGAATCTGTCTTGGTTCCAAAGAAAATGTGGATTAAATGATCCTAAATTACAGAATGTTCTTTTATATGTATATTAAAATACTAATCCTGTTTAAGTGAAACTGACTCATTATTTCATAACTATGTATTTAAAATCCAATTTTGATTGTCCTGCATGATGCATCCTCTTTTTCTCTTGTTAATAATTCATTGCTCTTCGTCTCTCTGTAGTGCTTGCTTAGAAATCCCAAGGTCTTTCCTATTCAAACTAAAGATCAGTAGCCCTTTTCTGTTATATAATATTCAAACAGAAAAGGACAGAGACATCCCCAAAGAATCTCTTACCAGATTGTACTTTCCTTTGGGAAGCAATTATTTTGTCCTTAGAGATTTTATATCAGTGAGAAATGAAGGACTAGAGAGAATGTGGATTCCTTCCAGAAGGGAAATGGAGAGCTGATGACAAAGGATGTGGATAAGGCTGAGGTGCTCAGTGACTTCTTTGTCTCAGTCTTCAGTGGCAAGTACTCCAATCGTAATGTCCAAGTCCCAGAGGACAAAAGTAAGGACTGGGAGAACAAAGATCTGCCCACTATAATTGAAGATCATGTTCATGAGCACCTAAGGAATCCAAACATGCACAAATCCATGGGATCTGACAAGACCCATCCATGAGTCCTGAAGGAACTGGCAGATCAAGTTGTGAAACCACTGTCCATTGTATTTGAAAGGTCATGGCAGACTGGTGAAGTTCCTGCTGACTGGAAAAGGGCAAATATAATGCCCAGCTTCAAGAAGAGGAAAAAGGATTAATCTGAGAACTGCAGATCAGTCAGTCTCATCTCTGTGCCTGGAAAGATCATGGAGCAGATCCTTCTGAAGGCTCTTCTGTGGCAAATGGAACACAAAGCAGAGGTGATTGATGGTAACCAGCAATGGCTTCACCAAGGGCAAATCACACCTGACAAATTGAAGTCAAATGCCTTACTCAGGTCCAGGTAGGTGACATCACATCAATGTGTGTGAAAGCATATTAAGGCAGAAGCAAGGGTAGAAGTGCATTTTGTTTACCTGCTCATCTCTTTTTTATCAGTGCAGGCTGAGTCTAATTGATCTTTGTCCACAGATGAGCCAATCAGAATGGTAGTTAGCCAAACTTAACCATATTAGGTAAAATCAGGACAGTAACAGATGGATGCTGACCTCAGTTCCCACCAGCTGCTGGCCACCTTATCTCAGAAAGGATAGACAATGGACACCTCATTAATGAGGAAAGCAAGGAGTGGTTTATGCTGATGGAGTGGGTTGTCCTTGATTAATTATGCTAATGTGTAGGCATGTGCTTTATGCCCTGAGGTATATATAGAGGGACGAAATGATCAGTAAAGGTCTCTGGCATAATTCACATCGAATCGTCTGGAGTCCATGTGGCATCGCCTTGATCACACTGATCTGCAGGGCCTTGACCACGTTCTCACAGCAAGCTAAACAGGGTTTTTGCAACACATTCTGACTCCATTTACATAGACTTGAGCACAGACCACACACCTACACATTAGCATAATCTAGGCAAGAACAACCAAGTCTTTTACATATATCACACCTTGTTTTCCTCGTTAACCAGATGTCCACAATCTCTTTTCTCCACCCCCCTGCAGGAGGCATACTGAAGCTGTGGGAACCAAGCTCAAAAAGGTCAGTCTGCTTATTAATATTCCTTCTCACATTGCATTCCCACAGCAGTGAAGGAATGGTAATAAAACTTAGACAAAGCTCTGCCTCCAAATGTCTGTATCAGTTTTGTGAGACCCGTTGAAAGCTTTTATACCATCCATCTCATGGTATTTTATTCAAGGACAGTTCAGAGACATAGCAAATTGTTTTACTTTTCTCTTGGCCAGATCACAAAGGAAGATTGTGAGTGGATAATATCCTCACAGCACCCATTTGGGGTAGTATTACAGAAGAAACCCTGTCACAGGATCACAGGATCACAGGATGCTAGTGGTTGGAAGAGACCCAAGGAGATCATTGAGTCCAACCTCCCTGCCAGAGCAGGACATTACTATCTACATAGGTCACATTTGATATTCAATGTGTAATTATGTCTGACCTAGAGAAGGGTGTCTCTGTCTATGGCAAGAGGGGTGCAACTAGATGATCCTTGTGACCCCTTCCGACCCTGACTAATTATATGATTACCAAAATAAGCTCGCTCTTTATTTCTAGCCCACTCACCTTCTGCTCTACTCTGATGAAACCTGTCTTTCCTCGTGTGTATTAATTACTGACACACCTTGGCAGACAGTTTAAAACCCTGTTTCATTCACCCAGGTCTTAGCTAGTTCATTTTTGTCTATTTTTGTATTTAAACAGGATGATATAAAATAGTCTGTATTATTAGCTTTACTCTAGCTGCTCTCTGTTTTCTTGTTTTCACTCATCCTTTTCACCTGTGAGACTGTCTGTCATACAAAGGTCACAGTTATAACATTTTAAGCTGGAGGCCAGCTTCAGGCTGTGCAGCTGGGTTTGCATCTTTCTCCACATTACCTGAGGGCACAGTAACACAAACATAACATGCATTTTTCAACATTCACTGAAGCCATCAGCAACTTTTTGTAGTGCTCTGGGAAAAGTATATCCTACCACACAATGATGATTGTGCTCTGTCTAGAGAGTTTGTAAGTATCTTTTAAGTGGGAGTTCTTGGTCACCAGAGACCATCTACCAGCCAAAAATATGCTGAAATATTATCTCCAGTTATGACATAATAGGACCATTGTAGAATTAACAATGATCATATAATCTCTGGTACTTCTGTCATGTTGAAAAGATGGTGTTGCTCTGTCCTGGCAAAAAGAATGAAAATTGTATAGAATCATAGAATCAACCAGGTTGGAAGAGACCTCCAAGATCAGCCAGCCCAACCTAGCACCCAGCCCTGTCCAATCAACTAGACCATGGCACTAAGTGCCTCAGCCAGGCTCTTCTTGAACACCTCCAGGGACGGTGACTCCACCACCTCCCTGAGCAGCCCATTCCAATGCCAATCACTCTCTCTGCCAACAACTTCCTCCTAACATCCAGCCTAGACCTCCCCTGGCACAACTCGAGACTGTGTCCCCTTCTTGTGTTGCTGGTTGCCTGGCAGAAGAGACCAACCCCACCTGGAAACTGCCTCCCTACAGGTAGTTGTAGACAGCAATGAGCTCTGCCCTGAGCCTCCTCTTCTCCAGGCTAAACAACCCCAGGTCCCTCAGCTTCCCTTCATAGGGTTTGTGTTCCAGGCCTCTCACCAGCTTTGTCAGCCTTCTCTGGACACATTCCAGTATCTCAACTTCTCTCTTAAACATCTCTCTTTTCATCAAGAAAAATCATCCAGTAATTCTAGTGACTGATCAAATGCCTTTTATATATCAACAGTTTGCAGCTGTAGTAATTAGGCAATATCTGGGCTATTACAGTGCAAAAAATAAGAAGGATTCTTCCTCATGATACAATCATAACATAGTTATGAATATAATTTTGAAATACACTTTTTTAAAGACTATAGATATTTTATTGAACTTGAAATAAGCTGCATGAAAATTTAACCTGTGAAGTTTAAAAGGGCCTATTGTGCAATGAATCAGTTAAGTATTTCTAGATCTCTTAAATACATAAAAGTGTGTTCTCAAGACTTATTAATCTTAGTAACACAGATGAATATTTCCTGCTCATGGCAGGGAGATTTCAAATAGATGATCTTTAAGGTCACTTCCAATTCAACCCATTCTATGATTTTATGAATAACCAGCCACAATTATGGTAGATATTTTCTCTGTTAGAATAGTACCTAAGGGATACTGTGGCCCGTTAAATTCATGCTTGTATTAATGACATCAATGAAGTATAATTTTCCTTTTAATGTTCTATAAATACAGCTTAAAGAACCAGTAGAATCTCAAGGAATAAACACAAGATGAAGCAGCTCTCAGTCATGAGCACTGCTGGCTGGTTGCTTTGTTAATTTATGTAGCATTTGTTCACAGGATCACAGGATATTAGTGGTTGGATGGGACCCAAGGAGATCATCGCATCCAACTCCCCTGCCAGAACAGGGCCATACATCACAGAGGAACACATCCAGACAGGCCTTGAAAGTCTTCAGGAAAGGAGACTCCACAATCCCCCTGGGGAGCCTATGCCAGTGCTCCGTGACCCTTGTTAAAACTGACCTGGATCTTTTTGTATGTATTAATGTGATACCAATTTCAAAGCCACATTTTGTTTGCATGCTGTCCAATTTATATACACAGGACATTAGTGTTAACTGTAACTATGAATGTGTGCACTGTGATGGTTTGACTGTTACCTGCTCCCCCCTACTTTGGAAAATCACCCAGACTAGACTCAGTGGATCTAGAAATTAGAATGAAGGTTTATAGTCACATCTTAGCACAATGTACAAACAGATATTTACAATCTATACAGCAATATACAAGTTAAAAACTAATACAGAAACACAGCAGCCCTCCCAGAAACCAGAGTCCCCAGGAAGGGCTCTCAACCACCCTTCCACCTTATTCCCACCCACCTACCTTATCCCAGACTTTGCCTTATGTTCAAGGTGAGTTTGGAGGATCAGCCAGGGGGATTAGGAAGCAGAAGGATTAGTCATGCAGACAGCAGGTTGGAAAGAAAGAAGTGCATGCAGCCAGAGCACAAGAACAACTCTTTTATCTATGTTTGTGTTCTTGCTTTTCTATATCTCAGCAAACCTATAAATGAGGTAGACATCACCATTGTTTCCTTTTCACAGCCTATAATCTAATTCTTCTCACCAAAATATTCCAGCTAGGCTCAAACCAGCACAATGCACAATGCATGCAATAAAAGTTTCAACCTCAATGCTATAACATAGCACGAAAATTAATCTCCTATTAAGTGAAACTCTTTTTACACTGAAAAGCAACTGTAAGAAGAAGGAAATCTAGCTCTGTCCCACCATCAGCTGGAGCTGCCTGATCAAGGTCCTATTTTTGAAAATGAGTTCACATGCAGGACACTTCAAAGCTGAAGTAGACTTAGAGACAAATCTCTGCTACCTGAAGAAGTAGCACAATAAATAAGAGATAACACAAAAAGAACAGCAGTTGTGACTGCCCTCAGGAGACTGTCTGTTGTTCTGAATTCATTGTGATAAATGGACCTGCATTCCAGATTCATCCTCTCACTGCATGTTTGGCCAGCTTTCTGTCTCAAGATTTGGATGCTTCTGTATTACTCCTTCAAAACCACTGAATTACACTACTGGGTACCTAGAACTTCTAAATAGCCAGGAATACTAACTGCAGGCAGGTGTCAATCGGTACTACCCAGACACCTGAACTTTGTGAATCAAGTTGCTTAATGAAAGAACGGTTGTTTAAGGCATTTAAAAGAAAGTATGCTTGTCACTTTTTATCTTTCCATGCCATTTTCAAATCCTTGTAGGCCATTAATTAAAATTCTGTGTTGGAAACTTTTTTTTGCCCTAATAATCCTAGAAAATTACTGTCCTGAGTAGTCAGTATCAATAGATATAAAAGGATTAGGAGCACTTTGGCACATTTAATAATAGTATGTCATATAGTGTACATAAGACACACAAGGACCTACAGGTTGCCATTACTGGGCTGCCCGGGGAGGTGGTGGAGTCGCTGTCCCTGGAGCTGTTCAAGGCAGGATTGGATGTGGCACTTGGTGCCATGGTCTGGCCTTGAGCTCTGTGGTAAAGGGTTGGACTTGATGATCTGTGAGGTCTCTTCCAACCCTGATGATACTGTGGTACTGTGATACTGTGATACTTATATCAACACAGGAGTTCAATGTTAACACACCAAAACTGAATATTCAGACAATAGAGATTCTGGATTTTCTGCAACATTAAGTAGATTCAATTTAACATGCTTCATGGGGCTCAATGGGGCAAACATGGGCTTATCCATGTTGGCTTGCCCAGACAAGTTCCCCTGCTCCCCTGCTCTTCTTGTGATGGGGGAGGCAACTGTAGGAGGGGAGGGCAAAAGCCCTGGCGTCACCTAATATAGTGAGGCCTGGCAAAGTGCCATTCTGATTGGCTAATCTATGTCTAATGTCCCATTAGTCTCAGGCTGGATATTGATAGAAGTGATAAACAGGTAGCATGGGGGGTTGCTGCTGCCTCATTTTACATCCTGAATGTGCCTGGAGAGCTTACCAGGAACAGGCTCTAAATGCCTGCACACAATCAGCCTGCATAGCCAGCGTGATATTGTGCTGAGACTGCACATTGCAAGACATCCTATCTGCACCTGAAAAGTCTGCTGTCAAGACTAGAAGTCCTGGAGATATACAGATCATCCAGAGGAGCCAGGAGATAAGGTCAGAGATTGTCTGCCTCCGTTCCTCAGAAGCCTGGGAAGAATCAAGTCTCAGGCAGCCAACAAAACAGTTCCAACGCTTTGGGTATTGTCTAATTTGCACTTTGTGAGTAAACACTTAAAAGCCTTTTACAGTATCATATTTGGTTTTGCCACTTTAAGAAACAAGTGCTCTCATTTTGCCTGTGCCCTGCGTGTCTATATTTCCAACCTGTGCATTTTTGAACCTGTGAATAAGTTCCTGGCAAGTTTTAATGTTAATAAACAGTTTTCATGGTTATTAACAATCATTGCCTGAATAGCAAAATTAATAGAGATTATTAATTTTACATAATTGTTTACAAATAGATCCCAATTTATCAGTCCCTTTTATACAAAAAAACTTAAAGGCATGTATAGAATCATATGATTCTATGTTTCTATGATTTCACAAAGTATTTAAGCAACTAGTAATACATCCTTTATTACAAGCTATCAGAGTTATTTACTCTGTGCATTTACTGCATAGGGAAATAGTGATTATGATATTATATATTGAATATGTGCTACACGTAAATAAAAACTTACATTATTACATGAAATGGAGCAATTTTCAACTGTATGTCAACTCCATTTCTGAAAATGTTACTCAGTGCATTCACCTCATATTTAGGTGGTGGAGTCACTGTCCCTGGAAGTATTCAAGAAAAGACTGGATGGGGCTCTTAATGCCATGGTCTAGCTGATTTTCTAGGGCTGGGTGCTAGGTTGCAATGGATGATCTTGGAGGTCTCTTCCAACCTGGTTGATTCTATGATTCTATTCTACTCATTATTTGATTTGGTTAATTTCTCTATTGAGTAATTTGCATGCTATAGGACAATTATAGCTTTTTTCTTCTTCTTTTTTTTTCTTATGGGCCTGTATAATAAACACATCAATTCTTCAGCAAAATTAGAGTTTACTTTTGTAGATAACATATCTGAATGTGTAGCACATGTTGTGCTAATCAAATATGCAAGGTATGAATACTTTTGAAAATCTTTGTCCCAGCACACATGAGGTGGTTCTACTACTGAGGGTTTTTTTAAGCAGGACTTTTAATTTTCATTGCCTATGCTTTTCTTTAACATGTTAATTAAAGTTCAAAACAACATTAAGTTCACTTGTGAACTGAAAACCCTTATAACTCCTTATCTACTGAATTTATTCAGTCTTCTGAACCCTCTAACATTAAAACCTTGTAAATACAGTTTTCTATGCCAGATTTCTTACTGATTTTATCATCGTATTAACTACTAAAAGAGGACTTAGGATTAATACTCCAGGAATGAGTATTGCTTATGATGGAATGAGCAAGCAGAAAGTCAAGCTGTGATTTTTGCTTTAAAACAGTTTCATGACAGAGGTCATAGTATCGGCACGAAGTCAAACTGCTAAATTACTGCTTGCCCTTGCCTTTGCTCAGTTCTTCAAGATAACATGTACTCATAGCCAGGCATTCATCTTGGGATTGGTGTCAATATTTTTACAGGAAGACGGAGGAAGGATTAGGTGAGAAGCTAAGGACTGCAAGATTACTTTTTCTGTGGCTATCTCACTGTCACACTTGAGTTTTACTTGACTCTAGGGATGGTATTATCAGAATTATTGCTGTAATTGACTCATGGTGGAATGCTGTTGAATAGGTATCTATAAAAATGAAGCTTTGCCTTTTCCTTTGGGTTTGACACCATAGATGGTGTCACTGTCTGCCATAGATGCCATAGATGGTGGCAGCGTCATGCCCAGACATTTCAATGTCTGGTTTGTCACAGATGGTGACAGTGTTGTGGGTCCCCTAGATTCCAGAATCCATAGGTCTTTTGGGTCCTCATGTATATTGGGGGTGACCCACATAAGCCCAGATGTCTGAGTGCCCTCATAGGTGCTAGTATATAAAATCATGCAACCCTAGTCTCTACTCACAGCCCTGTAGAACTCTTAAGCTAACACCTGCACACCTACACTTAATGCAACTTCAAATAAAGATCACAATTCTGAGTTCTAACAACCACTAAAGTGCAGTTCTACTTCAGTCTGTTGGTTGTGGTAATGCGGACCAGAAATAGGCACTTACTATACAGGGTCGATTAGTTATACAGAGCATTGTACAATAATACTGCCCATGCAGACTGATCTGTACTCTATTACAGACAATGCCTATCACTAATTTAAAAGAGCTCAGGTTGGGACAAGCATTAAATGCTAACTACTGTGTTAATTCACAGGGCAAACACTGAAACATGGTAGGTCAAACTGGAAAAAAATCAGGTAGTGCTTATAAATCTGAATTATTACTTTCAATTACTTCCTTTGTTTAGTTGTAAACAACCAGAATATTAAGTACAAGATATATCTCTCACTTTCTATGTGTGGATTAGTATATTTATCAGTAAGAATGATAAAGATTTTAGTGTGATTTATTCTGACATAAAAAATAAAATAAAACAAGAAAATATTCATAGCAGCATTTATCATACAAAAATACATTGCAAGTTACTGAACAATATAAGGCATCCTTCCTACAATATATTTCTCTGTAGAGTCCTCTGAACAGGATTTATGCTGCATGAAATTTTCTGGTTGATTGCACTGGTTTGAGGCTAATTGGAATATTTTAATGAGAGGAATTAGATTCTTGGCCGTGAGAAGAAGATAATGGTGATGCCTATATTAGTCATTTATTCTCCTGAGGGACATAAATAGTCAAAAAATAAGATGAAGCACTCACTTCTCTTTTAGTCTGTGTGTCTGGTTGCAACTTGCTTTAACTCCTTTGCATGAAATCTGTGTATAATTGTTTGGGTGTTACCCACCCCCCCACACACACTCTTATGAAATCACCCAGACTAGACTTATCTGTCTGGAAATTAAGATTTATATTTACAGCTTAGCACTATATATAAGCAGATATTTCAAATATATGGGGGTGTTTATCCTGGAGAAGAGGAGGCTCAGGGGTGACCTCATTGCTGTCTACAACTACCTGAAGGGAGGCTGTAGACAGGTGGGGTTGGTCTCTTCTCTCGGGCAAGCAGCAACAGAAGAAGGGGACACAGTCTCAAGTTGTGCCGGGGGAAATATAGGTTGGATGTTAGGAGGAAGTTGTTGGCAGAGAGAGTGATTTGCCATTGCATTTGCATATTTGGTCTCAGGACTTCTATTATAATCACAATAAAATCATGGAATCATAGAATCAACCAGGTTGGAAGAGACCTCCAAGATCATCCAGTCCAACCTAGCACCCAGCCCCAGCCAATCAACTAGACCATGGCACTAAGTGCCTCAGCCAGGCTTTTCTTGAATATCCCCAGGGATGGTGACTCCACCACCTCTAGACCTGTTCCAGTACCTTAACATCTGTCTTGAACTGAGGAGTCCAGAACTGGACACAGTACTCAAGATGTGGCCTGACCAGTGCTGAGTACAATGGAGCTGAATAAAAGTGTTGAGTACAAATGTCCAGCCAAATCCTCCTCTGGCACTATTAAAACTCAGGTTATTATAGCTTTGCACTCCTTTGTGTGACTCAGCTTGTACATTTAAACTAATCTTCAGCTGTGAATTATTTGTTTATGATAGTATAAATCATAGAATCATAGAATCAACCAGGTTGGAAGAGACCTCCAATCCAACCTAGCACCCAGCCCTATCAAGTCATCCAGACCATGGCACTTAGTGCCTCATCCAGTCTCTTCTTGAACACCTTAGGCTCGAGGTGAGGAGAAAGTTCTTCACTGAGAGACTCATTGGACACTGGAATGGGCTGCCCGGGGAGGTGGTGGAGTCGCCGTCCCTGGAGCTGTTCAAGGCAAGGTTGGACGTGGCACTTGGTGCCACGGTCTAGCCTTGAGCTCTGTGGTAAAGGGTTGGACTTGATGATCTGTGAGGTCTCTTCCAACCCTGATGATACTGTGATACTGTGATACTGTGTGATACCTCCAGGGATGGTGACTCCACCACCTCCCTGGGCAGCCCATTCCAATGCCAATCACTCTCTCTGCCAACAACTTCCTCCTAACATCCAGCCTATACTTTCCCCGGCATAACTTGAGACTGTGTCCCCTTGTTCTGTTGCTAGTTGCCTGGCAGAAGAGGCCACCCCCCACCTGGCTACAACCTCCCTTCAGGTAGCTGTAGACAGCAAGGAGGCTTTTCAACAAGCGCCAGTACTGGTCAACATATAACCCATTAGTTCAGTGTAAACACAACTACAACATGGCTTGTTGTGACTGTGAAAACAGCACTTGTAATATTTTGTTGCCTTCTTTTGAAAATAAAACCCAAAAACTTTCAGGGACATAAGTGGTTTCTACAAAGATTATTAAGGAAAGAAGATATAATCTAAAAAAACAGTTTAGCAAAACCCAATATAATGATTGTGATTCACATGGCAAAAGGTAAAATTTAGGGGGAAACAGATAAAAATATTTATGCAGGAACTGTGGGATTGTTCTGTTTTTTTTTTTTTGTTTGAGGTTGTTGAGGTTTTTATTATTTTCTCTGCCTGATGCAAAGTCTTATTTTCTTTAAATGGCACAGACTGTCACTGTACTATAAAAGCCTCTGTTTGTTTTGACAGCAATAGCTCAGCAATACTTCCCACTTTTCTTTAGGGACAGATTCATTGAATAGTTAGTGGAGGCGTTTAAACATCCAGAGCAAAAGTCACAACACTGCTAACAGCAATACATAGTGTAATAATACCTTATTTTTCACTTAGAAAATTACCATTCTTTACAATAAAAAATTCACCATAGGGAATTTTATTAACATTGGTGAATACAAATACCAAAGTGCATCTAAGAGCACTTGAGTGATGAAAGAAGCGATGAGATTCCACCTATGCCACTGGCTGAACATCAGCCAACAGTGTGCCCAGGTGGCTAAGAAGGTCAACTGCATGCTTGCCTATATCAGAAATAGTGTGACCAGCAGTAGTAGGGAGGTGATAATGCCCCTGTACTCAGCACTCATCAGACCACATCTGGAGTACTGTGTCCAGTTTTGGTCACCACAGTATAGGGGAAACATTGAGGTGCTGGTGCAGAGAAGGGCGACGAGGCTGGTGAACGTGACCTATGAGGAGCAGCTGAGAGCACTGGGGTTCTTTAATCTGGAGAAGAGGAGGCTGAGAGGGGACCTTATTGCCCTCTACAACTACCTGAAAGAAGATTGTAGTGAGGCTGGAGCTGGTCTCTTCTCCACAATTACTAATGATAGCACAAGAGGAAATGGCTTCAAGTTGCATCAAGGGAGGATTAGATTGGGTGTTCAGAGGAAGTTCCTTAATGAGAGTGGATGGTCAGGCACTGGAACAGGCTGCCAAGGGAGGTGGTGGAGTCACCATCCCTGGTGGTGTTTAAAAAAAGAGTGGATGTGGCACTTGAGGCTTTGGTCTGGTGATGAAGGATGCTGGGATGAAGGCTGGACTGGACAATCCAATCATAGTGATTCCTGGAGATTAGATGTTGTGCTGAGGGGTTTGGTTTAGTCAAGGATTTGTCAGTGTGAAACTAATGATTGGACTCGATGATCTTGAAGGTCTTTTCCAATCTAAGAAATTCTGTGATTCTGTGATTCTGTGACTTCATATCATAATATGCTGTAAACCTGTTCATAACACATAAATGCACTGTGATTTTGGGGGAATCAGAGACTGCAATGGGACTAGTGTCAGAATTACCTCTAAAATAGATATGAAATATTTTTTATCATCAACTTCCTTTTGGGATACCAGGAAAAACCCCACCAGCTTTCAAGTTTTAACTGATGGAAAAGCTTCTAATTAAAATAAAAGTTATTATTACTTATTTTCTGCTAAATTGGCATGAAATCTATTTTTCACTCTCTGTAAACATATGGTAGAAGCTCATTTTAGTAAACATGAAGAGCTGGGTTGCTTGTTGGACTATACATAAACTGGCAATAAAGACAGATATAAATTGCCTTTTGTTCTCCTTCTGAACAGGAATATGCATCCAAATATATGGTATTGCTTTGAGTTTCCCACTGAGCAAGCAGATAGAGAGTGAGGCTGATAATTCATAAACAGAAGTTGGCATATTGAACTGCAAGCTGGTGCTGGGACAGGCCAGCAGATTTCAACTAAGCTTTCGTCCTAGAGGAAGGTTTGATTCTATCTTATGGAGCTGCCTAAGTTACTTTTAAAGTAACACAGCTTCGAATTTCTCTTGTTTTGGAGTCTGTGCAAACAATTGTTTTGATACAGATCCAAGGTTTGGGTTTGGGTTTTCTTGTGGTTTGTTTGTTAGTCTGCTTTTTTTCACAGACTCACAGAAATGTTCAGGCTGGAAAAGCCCCTCAGGATCACCAAGTACCACCCATAACTCTGCTCTACAAAGTTAACCCTAAACCATATCCCCAAGCACCACATCCAAATGACTTTTAAGCACATCTAGGGCTAGTGACTCAATCATCTCCCTGGGCAGCCCATTCCAGTGTCTGACCACTCTTTCTGTGAAATCTTTTCCTAATCTCTAGTCTAAACCTACCCAGTCACTGCTTGAGGCCATTCCCTCTTCTATCACTATGTACCTGTGAGAAGAGACCAGCACCAGCCTCTACACAACATACTTTCAGGTATCTGTAGACAGTGATGAGATCTACACTTGTGGTGGGTCAGCCTCTTCTTTTCAAACTAAACAGCCCCAGCTCCTTCAGTTGCTCCTCATAAGACTGTAAGATTTATTCTCTAGGCCCTTCACCATCTTAATTGCCCTCTTCTGCACTTTCTCTAGCACCTCCACATCCCTCTTGTAATGGGAGATCCCAAACTGAAAACAGTACTCGAGGTGTGGCCTCACCAGAGCAGGGTACAAGGGGACAATCACCTCCCTACTCCTGCTGGATACAGCATTTCTAATCCAAGCCTGTGGCATTGCTTGGGGTTGTTGTGGCCCAAGTGCAGGCCCTGGCATTTGGCCTTGTTGAAGCTCATCCCACTAACATTGGCCCAATGATCTAGTCAATTCAAGTCCCTCTCTAGAGCATTCCTACCCTCTTGAAGATCAACACTGCCAACCAATATGGTGTCATCTGTGAATTGACTGATGACACACTTTAGGCTCAAGGGTGACCTTGTTACTGTCTACAATTACCTGAAGGGAGGCTGTAGCCAGGTGGGAGTTGGTCTCTTCTGCCGGAATCAATCAGGTTAGAAAGACTTCCAAGATCATCCAGTCTAGCCTAGCACCCAGACCTGTCCAATCAACTAGATCAGGGCACTAAGTACCTCAGCCAGTCTTTAACTCTTCTAGGAATGGTGACTCCACCACCTCCCTGGGCAGCTCATTCCAAAGGCAAATCACTCTCCCTGGGAAGAACTTCCTCCTAACGTCCAGTCTAGACCTCCCCCAGCACAACTTGAGACTGTGTCATAGAATCATAGAATCATAGAATCAACCAGGTTGGAAGAGACCTCCAAGATCATCGAGTCCAACCTATCACCCAGCCCCAGCCAGTCAACTAGACCATTGTTCTGTTGCTGGTTACCTCAATAACAACTAATAACAATAAATACCATGCAGCACATTATACTATCTCTCGTTATGTAACAGCTGTGTTAATCTTGTTACTAAATATGCAACTGTACAGGAAATACACCCAAGGCTAACCATTTAAATGGAAGCATATATGGTTATGTGGATGCAAAAGACACAGGCACTTTCACATTTTGACACATTAACTATGATATTATCACATTTTTAGCCACCAGAGACCAGTATGGTAGTGCACAGGAGGCTCCTCATGCTGACTGCAGTGTGCGCCTGCCACCCACTGAGATCTCTTCTTTTTGTCATTCTGGCCATGCTGCAGACAAGCAGCTGGTTTGCTGTCTGTGTACAGCAAAGGCAAGGTCGTCTTCTTCCTCCCTCTGGCCTGTATTCTGGCTCAGAGAAAGAGTGTCTGGATGAATGTGCTGAAATCCAGTATGTCACAGCTTGTGCTGACCTTAATGGCTTCATATGGATCGTCTTGCCAGGATTTTATCCAGTTCCTATCTGCTTCCATCAGTCTGTGCATTAATGGTATAAGTTCCACCAAGCACAGCTCAATAGTTGCTTTCCTTCCTGTACCTATCTACAGTTTAGATATTTAATTCTGTCAGATTCCAGTATCACTAGAAAGCCACACAGATTCTTCCACAACAAGGATGCATTCCCATGTTTTGACCTTGATTCCAGACAACTACAAAATAATAAAGAGATGCTGTCCTGGTAGGGTATAAATCCTGCCAGGCTGTTTTAACCCTTGCTGTCCTCCTCCTGTTCTGGGTCTGGGAGTGAGTCAGATGAGCAAACCATAAGAGTTTGGCTCCAGCAAAACCTTGAGTGGGGCTGTGCAGTCTGGAGAAGAGGAGGCTCCCAGGGGACCTTCTTGTGGCCTTCCAGTATCTGAAGGGGGCCTACAAAAAAGCTGGGGAGGGACTTTTTAGGCTCTCAGGTTGTGACAGGACTAGAGGGAAGGGAGCAAAGCTGGAGGTGAGGAGATTCAGAGTGGAAGAAGTTCAGCATGAGAGTGGTGAGAGGCTGGAATGGGTTGCACAGGGAGGTGGTTGAGGCTCCATGGCTGGAGGTGTTTAAGGGCAGGTTGGATGAGGCTGTGGCCAGCCTGATCTAGGGTAGGGTGTCCCTGCCCATGTCAGGGGCATTGGAACTAGATGATCCTTGTGGTGCCTTCCAACCCTGACTGATTCTATGATTCAGAACATAAATGTAAAAGATTTAAAGCTGCTATTTATATACATGGATAACATACAGAAAATACATAATATTTGTTTTCTTGTAGTTCTCTTGTGTTTGTGACAGAATCTAGAATTCCGTATTCCATATTCTTCTGTATACTTTGATAACTCTGAGTCTCCATATCACAATGATTGTGTCATTCTAAAACTGAAAAATTAAAATGATAAGAATGAAACTAATGTGCTTCTGTTTAGGAAAATTCATGCTGGAGAAGAACATTGCCTCGCTCACTCTCTGTATTGCCCAATGAAGAGAAATCAATATTTTTCAGAGAGGAATTCAATTCATGTCTCCCAGATGTTATTAAGGATAACTAAGTTAGAATCGTAGAATCAACCAGGCTGGAAGAGACCTCCAAGCACATCCAATCCAACCTAGCGCCCAGCCCTAGCCAGTCAACCAGACCATGGCACTAAGTGCCTCAGCCAGACTTTTCTGGAACACCTCCAGGGGTGGTGACTCCACCACCTCCCTGGGCAGCCCATTCCAATGCCAATCACTCTCTCTGCCAACAACTTCCTCCTAACATCCAGCCTAGACCTCCCCTGACACAACTTGAGACTGTGTCTCCTTGTTCTATTGCTGGTTGCCTGGGTCTCATTTAACTTACATTAACCCTACTGGTCAAATGATATAGTCTTTCCTCTTGCCACTGACTGACTTCTCCCAGTTTGAAATGCTTCTATTTCTGTTGCATGATTTTTATGTCCTGACAGTAAATAGAGACATTGAATGACTACTCTACTAAATCTTTTAATTTGCTAATGTATTATAATGCCTCAGACTTCTCCTCCTCTTTTCTAGGCAGTGCTCATGACTAAGCTTTTTTCTTTATGCATATATAGCTTGATATACTTTTATAAAACGAATGCATGCAACACATCATTACCTTTGAAGATTAGAGAAGTGACAGCTAGTTACTCTAAAATAATAGCATATCTGGAGAGCCACCTGCTCTTCTCTCTTATAGCTTTGTCTTTGAGAATAAATATGACCACATCCTGGCCAAATGTACAAACAAACTCAACTGTCTGAACTTGTGCTTTGTTTCTTGAATGTTAATCTTAGACATTGCATTTGGATTAGTTTTAAAAGAACTCGAGTCACAAAATACAGAGCTCCTTTTCTGCCAATTAATCAAGAGTGAAAATCTAATCTTGAAATATCCTGTGAATGGATACAAATCTTCAGGAATTAGCATAGATATTTTACTTAACTAAAAAGTTGTAATGAAGCTTTTCAATTCCCTTATGAGTACTACAAGGAGGAGTTGCCTACTGAGGGTATTATCTGTAAATATGCCAAATATTTATTGTTTCTGTGATGCCATAGTTGTCCCTGTTAGTCCTCACATATAAGATGGACTTGACTTAAATATGGACTGCAAGGTATCTAACATTACCTATTTTCCCTAGTTTTTAGAGTGGAAAAACAGAAGATTTCAATATGAGCCAGCAGTGTGCACTTGCAGCCCAGAAAGCCAAGCAGAGCCTGGGCTGCATCAGGAGAAGTGTGGCCAGCAGGACCAGGGAGGTGATTCTCCCACTCTGCTCTGCTCTGCTGAGACCCCACCTGGAGTACTGCATCCAGATCTGGAGTCCCTATTACAAGAAGGATGTGGAGATGCTGGAGGATGTCTAGAGAAGGGCCATGAGGATGCTCAGAGGGCTGCAGCAGCTCTGTTATGAGGACAGACTGGAAAAGAGTTGGGGCTGTGCAGTCTGGAGAAGAGGAGGCTCCCAGGTGACCTTCTTGTGGCCTTCCAGGATCTGAAGGGGCCCTACAAAAAAGCTGGGGAGGGACTTTTTAGGCTGTCAGGG
The DNA here is from genome assembly GCF_015220805.1 of Pogoniulus pusillus. Lineage (NCBI taxonomy): Eukaryota > Metazoa > Chordata > Aves > Piciformes > Lybiidae > Pogoniulus > Pogoniulus pusillus. Next base: position 45,127,013 of record NC_087268.1, read on the forward strand.
AGTGACAGTGCTAGAGGGAATGGAGCAAAGCTGGAGGTGGGTAGGTTCAGGCTGGATATGAGGAGGAAGTTGTTGAGCATGAGAGTGGTGAGAGGCTGGACTGGGTTGCCCAGGGAGGTGGTTGAGGCCCCACTGCTGGAGGTGTTTAAGGCCAGGCTGGATGAGGCTCTGTCCAGCCTGATCTAGGGTAGGGTGTCTATGCCCATAGCAGGAGGGTTAGAACTAGATGATCCTTGTGGTGCCTTCCAACCCTGACTGATTTTATGAAGATTTATGTTTCAGTTAAGAGCAGAATATTGATTGTTTTTAACTAATAGGGGAGAGAAATGTTATACATAACAGCAAAGCAGAGCATGAGAGATACCTCACGAGGGAAGCATTTTTCTCTTTTTTTTCTTTATTCATGGTAACTCTCCTATAATATGAGAAAGAAAAAATATTACCACATGAACCTGATTTCCAAATGCAAACTTCAGTCCACATGTATTTTTGTACATCAGAACAGATATGTTCTCCCTCCCCTCCCATGGTTGCCTCCCCCAGCACAGAAGTAGGGAGAGCAGGGGAACATGTCTGAGCAAAGCAGGGCACAGATAAGCCCGTGTTTGCCCTATCAGGCTTACCACCATACAAACTTTGTGTGATTATTATATCTCTTAGAAACACCTCTCTTTCATTTCTTTTGTACTTGAAAACTCTAATCATGATATCTGCCACTTACTACCTGAGGGGTGGCTGTGGCCAGGAGGAGGTTGCTCTCTTCTCTCAGGTGGCCAGCGCCAGAACGAGAGGACACAGCCTCAGGCTGTGCCAGGGGAGATTTAGGCTGGAGGTGAGGAGAAAGTTCTTCACTGAGAGAGTCATTGGACACTGGAATGGGCTGCCCAGGGAGGTGGTGGAGTCGCCGTCCCTGGGGCACTTCAAGGCAAGGTTGGACGTGGCACTTGGTGCCATGGTCTGGCCTTGAGCTCTGTGGTAAAGGGTTGGACTTGATGATCTGTGAAGTCTCTTCCAACCCTGATGATACTGTGATACTGTGACTTCCAAATAAATACAAAGAAAACCTGGAAACATGTTGTTGCAGAGGAGAAATTAATTGATGTAAAATGATCTTTTCCAAAATTAATATTGTTTATGAATGTTGCTATTCAGAACTCTCCCCACCCCCAACCACTAATATTTTGGTTCTTACATGGTCATGGAAACATTCTGTGGATAATGTCAACATCTAATATAACCAGCAACATATGCAAACATCAATTGAACTGGAAGAGAAGGTTCTGTGGTCACTAAGCTGCTTGCCCAGTAGCTGGGCTCAAGCTCCTTCTGCTCTATGGCAGAAGACAATAGAGAATTACAAAGAGGCATTTAAGCATTTACTTACAGATTATTATTACCCACTTGGGGGCTAGCCACAGTCCAGACAGTGCCCAAATGCTATCAGGGGACTCTGTGTTGTTGGACATTGAAGCTTGAATCTTCCTGGCTTCTGGGGAAAGGATGCAGACAATCTCTGCCCTTGTCCCCTGACTTCTTCTGGATGATCTGTATATATGTCCAGGAATGCTAAGCAGGACCTTCAGGTGCAGAGGCAGATGTGGTGCAGTCTCAGCACGATGTCACGCTGGCCACACAGGCTGATCGTGTGCAGGCATCCGGGGACTGTTCCTGGTAACTGGCAGCAGTGGACTTTAACAGGCAAGCAATAAGGCAGTGTGCAATGGCAGCAGGGCTGGGCACAGCAGAGAGGGCACAGCAAAGAGCAGGGAAGCAAAGCAAGGAAGCAAAAGCAGGTTGGTCACCTGCCTATCTCCTTTTATCAATGTGGACTGAGATTAATTGCCCTTTGGACACAGAATAGGCACTCAGGATGGCAGTTAGCCAAACCTTACCATATTAGGCAAAGCCACAGGCTCACTTTTCCCTAATTTGGGAAAAGCACAGCCTTACACTAGGCAGGCACAAGCAGAGTGTGTGTCCCTTACACCACAGGGCCCTGGGCAGGCCAGACTCAGTGGCTCCAGGTTCTTTTGTGTCCATTTCCCACGATTGCCCCACGGGTGGCGCAGAAAAACATGCCTAGGCAAGGCAGGGCATGTGTAAGCCTATTTTGAGCCTATCTGGCCTACCAAAACACATATAGATTTGAAAATGCTTGCTGAAGTATTGCATGCTAAAAAATATTGCCTCTTAAACTGTAAGGATTTCTAAAGACTGAAAATGGATGGAAAAAAAAGTCATTAATTACACATTAAACCATGTTTAATATTCAATATGCACTACCTTCATATTTTCTGTGGAGAATATGTATTTTTTTAAATAGTTCTCCAATTAAGCATCATATTAGATAGTGAACCAACTACCAATCATGCTTAACCTCAAGGACACTTGTTACAAAACAAAACAAAAATTAAATAGAAGTTCATTTACCTTGACAAGTGCAGCTCAGTATTTAAATGTGTAAGACTATTAAGAGCGATTTGAAATCAGGTTTATTTTTGTGACTTAATAATTCAACTAGGAAAAAAAAATATCAACTTTAATCTTCAAAATCCTCCATGGTAGAATATTAATGTAAAGCATCATTATGATGCAAGAAAGTACTTGCAATATTGTTGAGATGAAATTCATGATAATCTCCTTGCTAAGAACTGATTTCTCAATAAATATGCAGAAGTTATTAAATAAATGAATAAATATGCAAACATAAAACCCCAGTTACTAGTGAGGTTTTGATCTAGCTTTCCTCAGGCTGATTGCATGTTCTTATTATCTTCATATGCTAAACACTTTTGCTCTTGGTTTTCTATTTTTTCAGCAGTGTAAATGTTATTATCTAACAGAATGAAATTTCAGATTTTTTTTTGACAAGAACAGGTATAAGAATCAGTTTTGTCTATCTAATGTCAGACTTTCATAAATGATAGATAAGAAAGTAAAACAATCAAAGTTAAACAGCCACACCTTGAGCACTGTGCACAGTCCTGAGCTCCTCAGTTCAAGAAAGATGTTGAGACACTGGAATGTGTCCAGAGAAGGGTGATGAAGCTGGTGAGGGGTCTGGAACAGGGACATGTGAGGAGAGGCTGAGGGAGCTGGGGAGGTCTGGAACAGAGCCATGTGAGGAGACTCAGGGGCAACCTCATTGCTGTCTACAACTACCTGAAGGGAGTTGTAGCCAGGTGGGGGTTGGTCTCTTCTGCCAAGCAACCAGCAATAGAACAAGGGGACACAGTCTGAAGTTGTGCTAGGGGAAGTATAGGCTGGATGTTAGGAGGAAGTTGTTACTAGAGAGAGTGATTGGCATTGGAATGGGCTGCCCAGGGAGGTGATGGAGTTGCCATCCCTGGAGGTGCTGAAGACTTAGTGCCATGGTCTGGTTGACTGGCTAGGGCTGGGTGCTAGGTTGGACTGGATGATCTTGGAGGACTCTTCCAACTGGGTCAATGTCATGTTTCTATGACCAATAATTCAGATGTTTCAGGTGCATGCAGGTCCAAATTTTGCTTAAAAAAAAATAAAATAAAACAAAAGTAAAGCAAAGTAAAACAAAAAAACACCCCACCCTTACTTGAAATTAATGGAAGTTTAGATGTTTCAGCAAAGAAAATAAAACAAACCAAAACTGATTTTCAGACATCATCCTCCCCTGATGTGGGATTTTGTGTATTAGATTACTTTCATTCTCTTCTATGTTTTCTTATTGAACTGCTTCCAGTACTACAGATGCATGATTCTCATTTTCCTCAGACAGAAATGTTAGTTATGATTTTCTAATAAATACCATTTTTTGGTACTAGAGATTATAGTAAGCATCTGTTTTTCCTCCCCATTATTATGCATTATCTAACCAAACAGTTGTTTTCAAATCATTAAATTTTAAAAAGAGCAAAAGAAAGTTGGAAGAATATTATTATTAGCTGTAGCTTTTGTTGGGGCCTTTGTGGGATTGCAAAGAGATTTATATGGATACACAAAGCTGTAGATATAAAAAGTACTGAAGTTATGGCACACTTCTTTTTAAGAAGAATGGAAAACATAATTAAAGGAAAATAATATTAACTTCTTTCCTGCATCCACAGGATGAAAAATGGTTGAGTCAAAAGGACATTAATTTGGCTTAGCTTTTGCCTAATCAGTCTTAATTATAGTATATTTTAAATAAACAAATTAAAATGGTCAAAGAGTTCATAGAATCATAGAATCAGTCAGGGTTGGAAGGCACCACAAGGATCATCTAGTTCCAAACCCCCTGCCATGGGCATAGACACCATAGCCTAGATCAGGCTGGCCACAGCCTCATCCAGCCTGGCCTTAAACACCCCCTCCAATGGGGCCTCAGCCACCTCCCTGGGCAACCCAGTCCAGGCTCTCACCACTCTCATGCTGAACTTCCTTCTCACATCCAGTCTAAACCTACCCACCTTTGCAGTTTCATTTGTACTGTAAGAGGAAAGAGTGAATTTATTTTGCATCTAAGCCCTCCACAAGTGAACATGAAGAGGTGTGTATTCAAATTAAATTCAGGAAGAAATGTTTCCCAAGTAAAATTAAATTTCTAAAAATTGAAAACAGCAAAAAATGAACTACTGATTCCACTGAGCTGGAGATAAACAAGATTACGACACTGCTCAGAGGGTAGCTGAAGTCTCAGGCTCAAATGGGGTTCCTCAATTCATGAGCATGGTGTGTAGATGGAGGCAGCCCATTGTTGAATCTCTTAGTGATGGTTTGGGCATCCCCACCCCCCCACACTTTGGAAATCACCCAGACTAGACTCAGATGGCTCTGGAAATATGAATGAAGCTTATATTTACAGCTAGCTCAATATACAAGCAGATATTTAAAGTATGTACAGTCATAGACAGAAATAGACAAGGTAAAAGGGAATACAGAAGCACAACAGCCCTCCCAGAAACCTGAGTCCCCAGGAGGGGCTCCCAACCACCCTTCCACCTTCTCCCGCCCCTCTCAACCTCACCCCAATGCCAAGGAAGAATGGAGGTTTGGCCAGGGGGGTTAGGAAGAAAAGTGGATTAATCAGAGAGATGACAGAGAGGCTAGAGAGAAAAATGCAGCTCAGAGCTCCCAGGTAGAAGAAGCACCTTATTTATGTTTGGATTCTTGTTTTAATACATCTCAGCAAGCCTATGACTGAAGTAGACATCACCCTTGTTTGTCTTTCACAGCCTGTAATCTAGTTCTTCTCACCAAAACATTCTAGCCAGCATCAAACTAGCACACTCTTACAACAGAAGAAATCACAGAAAAGACTGATGATTGTATGTCAGGGAAATGGTTATATCTAAATGAGAACAAGGTATAATAGCCCCAGATGCACCTAGAGAATTGACTTTTAAAATGTGGTTAAGGATATTTAATTGAAGTTTTGTAAATGTCAATCTCAGAAAAAAAAAGTTGTTTGTTTTTTTTTTTTAATGTCAGGATGTATTTTGTTTGAATATATATCAAAGTTATTAAGACTGAAAAGCTTTTTTCCAACTATTAAACCTCATAAAGTGCATCACTAAACAGAAAAAAAGAAGCCTTCAAATGGAGATCATGTGCCCATCATAGAGGCACCCACAACCATACAGCAACAGCCACCTGGAAAGTGTGCATTTATTGCAATTAATCTGCTGTCCTTATGACTCAGTAGAACCAGAGACTCAGATGTCAGCTGGGAAAAATCTTTTGCACAAGTAATTAAACTGTTTGGAGAAATGAACCCAAATGTGCACACACTCACTCAGAAGAGGAAAATCTTCTCAGAACTACCCAGGATATATATGCATGCACTCCTTAGACAAGGTCCCTTTCTGGAGGGAATAGATCTGCCAGGCTGCCTCTGTGTGGAGAGAATCTCCAGATGGGCAGAGTCCAATGGGATGGGGTTCAATAGCTCCAAGTGCAGGGTGCTGCACTTTGGCTACAACAACCCCATGCAGAGATACAGGCTAGGGTCGGAGTGGCTGGAGAGCAGCCAGACAGAGAGGGATCTGGGGGTGCTGATTGATACCCGCCTGAACATGAGCCAGCAGTGTGCCCAGGTGGCCAAGAGAGCCAGTGGCATCCTGGCCTGCATCAGGAATGGTGTGGCCAGCAGGAGCAGGGAGGTCATTCTGCCCCTGTACTCTGCACTGGTCAGACCACACCTTGAGTATTGTGTTCAGTTCTGGGCCCCCCAGTTTAGGAGGGACATTGAGATACTTGAACGTGGCCAGGGAAGGGCGACGAGGCTGGGGAGAGGCCTTGAGCACAGCCCTACGAGGAGAGGCTGAGGGAGCTGGGATTGGTTAGCCTGGAGAAGAGGAGGCTCAAGGGAGACCTTATTACTGTCTACAACTACCTGAGGGGTGGTTGTGGCCAGGAGGAGGTTGCTCTCTTCTCTCAGGTGGCCAGCACCAGAACGAGAGGACACAGCCTCAGGCTGTGCCAGGGGAGATTTAGGCTGGAGGTGAGGAGAAAGTTCTTCCCTGAGAGAGTCATTGGACACTGGAATGGGCTGCCCGGGGAGGTGGTGGAGTCGCCGTCCCTGGGGCTGTTCAAGGCAGGATTGGACGTGGCACTTGGTGCCATGGTCTGGCCTTGAGCTCTGTGGTAAAGGGTTGGACTTGATGATCTGTGAAGTCTCCTCCAACCCTGATGATACTCTGTGTGTGTGACTCCATTTATATCCTGCAAGTTCTTGTACTGCAGTCATTTTCTTAATTAATGGAAGGGCTGACTTCTGCAAGCAACAAAAGAAATTCTGAGCCTGGAGGCACCAGCCAATGCATAGGATCATGAAGATGATATTTATTAGCTCCCAGAAAGCCTTGTCCATTTGTGTGGGGTCTGTCATGACCTTGTGTTTGGGTTGGGGGGAAGTTGCAAGGGAGGGGTAATTAATTAATGTGAGATGGTATTTAAAAAAAAAAATTGATATTGTTTATTAGTTTTGGTATTTAGGAGTCTTATCCCCACCACCACTACTTTTAATAATAATCAGTTCTTTGCATGGTTGTGAAAATACTATACTAAGGAATAACTATATCTAGAAAGTTTAAGAAATAACTAACAAAAATATAAACATTAATTGAACTGGAAGAGAATGTTCCTGCAGTCAGTATACCACTTCCAGTTGATTATACTGCTTGTCCACTGGATGGACTCAAGGAGCACCTTTCTGCTTATGGCAGAAGGAAATTGGTGAATTACAAAAGGCTTTAAGTGTCACATAATATTATTTCCCAACTCACAGGGCTACTTACAGCTTTAGTGCTCTCAGGGAATTCTGTTGATGTCAGCTGCTGAGGCTTCTGATTCTTCTCAGGCTTCACAGGGTGCTGGGGAAATGAGGTAGACCATCTCTGACCTTATCCTGATTTCTCTGGATGATCTGTGTAGCTCCAGGAATTCCAGTCTTGGCAGGAGACTCTCAGGTGCAGGCAGGATGTCTTGTGATGTGCAGTCTCAGCACAATGTCACACTGGCTATGCAGGCTGATTGCATGGAGATATTTAGAGCCTGTTCCTGGTAAACTTGAGGCAGTGGAGTTTCCAGGCAGTTCAGGATGCAATAAGGCAGTGAGGCAGAACACTGTCAGAAGCAGAGAGCAATTGCAGCAGGCAGGAGGAAGCATCAAACAAGCACGAATACAACTACAGAGCAGATTGTGTTACTGCTCATCTCTTTTTATTAACACAGCCAGACACTAATGGACCTTTGGACACAGAATAGCCAATCAGAATGCAGTTATCCAAATTTAACTGTATTAGGTGAAACCATAGGGTTGCTTCCCCAAATTTGGGAAAAACATAGGCCTTGCACAAGTCAGGCACAAGCCAAGTGTATGTACTTTGTTTACTATGGGATGTAAATAGGAACAAAACAAGTCTGGGCAAGCCAGGGTCCTTAGACTCGATGGCTCCAGGTTCCTTGTCCTCTTTCTTGCAGTTGCTTCTCCCCAAAACAGAGAGAGGGAGAGCAGAAGAACATGTCTGGGCAAGAGGACATGTATAAGCCTATTCTGGCCTGTTTAGGCCTACCATGACACGGTGCCAAACAAGAATTTGACCTTCCCTGAGTTCATAATAAGAACCTTAAAATGTGAATATTATGTACACACTTGGAATTTGTTTTGTTTGGTATTGTTTGTATTATCATAATGCAGTTGATAGCAGTCTTGAAAGGAAAAGGAAATTATTACTGAAGTTTACATTTACAATACACCATGAAGAGTAGCCTTGCACTTCCTTAAGGAAATCACCTCTCAGATAACATTATTCTGTATTTTTTTATCCCATAAATATTCAGTCACTCTCTGTAAACATGTCTGTGATGCATGTTAAGGAATTTGATGAGTAGTTAATACAGCGTTGACAAATCAGCAATTCCCTATGAAATAACTCAAAGCAATCTCATAGTATCTAAATGTAAGACAGTCATCAGACAGCTCATGAGAATATCATTCTTCATTTGCTTGAAGAAAGAAATCTATTATGCAGTCATCTTCATCAGGATGAGGCAAATAATATTTTGACAAGTGACTTTCTCCCTTTACTATAAATCTATCTCTGTAACTAGCTGAGATGTCTACAATAAAGGCGCATACACTTAGTAAGGTGAATCCTACTCTTATTTCAACACTATGACAGAATATGCCTGAAGTGAATTTGCTTTATTCCTTTGTGTGATGGTTTGGATGTTACCTGCCCGCCCAGACACTTAAGAAAATCACCCAGACTAAACTCAGCTGATCTGGAAATTAGAATGAAGCTTTAGACTTACAGCTTAGCACAATATACAAGCAAATATTTACAATTTACATACAGTTATAGACAGAATCATAGAATCATAGAATCAACCAGGTTGGAAAAGACCTCCAAAATCATCCAGTCTAACCTAGCACCCAGCCCTGTCCAGGCAACTAGACCATGGCACTAAGTGCCTCATCCAGGCTTTTCTTGAACACCTCCAGGGACAGAGACTCCTCCACCTCCCTGGGCAGCCCATATGAGTTTAAAAAAAAAGTAATACAGAAACACCACAGCCCTCCCAGAAACCAGAGTCCCCAGGAGGGACTCTCAGCCACCTTTCCACGTCCCTTCCACCCCTCTACCTTATCTCAGACTTTGCCTTAGGTGAGTTTGGAGGATCGGTCAGGGTTGTTAGGAAGCAGAAGGATTAGTTAGATGGTAGGTTAGAGAGGGAGAAGTGCAGCCAGAGAGCAACTCCCTTATCTATGTTTGTGTTCTTGTTCTTATACATCTCAGCAAGCCTATGAGTGAAGTAGACATCACCACTGTTTCCTTTTCACAGCCTATAGTCTAATTCCTCTCACTAAAATATCTCAGCTAGGCTCAAACTACCACACTTTGTCTTTTTGTTCATGACAAGTCTCACAGAAAAATGATTAAAATAGAGTCCAAAGCTGAAGTCCTCTGCAAGCCATCATTTTCCTTACTGCAAACAGATGAACTAAGCATTGGTTTTACTTGTGGCCTTTGTGTTTGTCCCATAGAATAAATTCACATCAGCATAGTTCCTTTTTTCTTTTAATCTCCCATTAATACTGTCTGAATATTCTTGCTTATGAAAAACAAATATCCCAAACACTGCCTATTCAGATATTTTTAAGATGCAATGATGTTAAACACTATAGAATGAGTTCATGATGTAAAGCACTTTTTTGGTGTGCCAGTGAGCAATTTTTAAGTTTTTGTGGGTCTTTTTTTTTTTGTTTGTTTGTTTGGTTTTGTTTTTCATTCTTTAGCTCCTTCTTCTAATTCACCAATAATATGATACTGATTTCCTACTGGTTTTAATAGTTGAAGCAAAGACTCATCTCATGGTAATCTTACATATTAAATTGGATATCTAAAGCTACTGCATTTTAAACTCATTTTGAGGCCAAATACCTCCACATTTAGTTCCTCTGACTTTACAAGACATGCTTTTGACATGACACAGGAATTAATCTTTTACATGCCTATTTCTCTATTGATCATTTGAGGGAAAATCACAAGTTCAAACTTCAGTCTGAGATTGATAGGCAAGACAAGTCTTGCATACTGGAAAAGGATTGTGATTCTTTAATGTTTTCCCACTCCAATTTTCTCACCTTGAAGATAGGGAGAAGGGGCAGAAGACAGGATGAATAATTTTTAGCAAAGAGGGAGGTTGGATGCATTCTTGTGTGACCTGCCCTAAGTGATCCTACTCTGGCAGGAGGATTGCACTAAATGACCTTTCAAGGTCTCTTCCAACTCCTAACATTCTGTGATTCTATGATAGATTCAGAGGCAATTTGAAAGCTTTCAGATTGACTAAAACTTTTCAGGTTGGCTAAAAGAATATTCATTAAGTGGATAAATCCAACCTAGACACTGGAAAAACAAGTGATAATTTAAAAGTAATTATTTGTGGCTTAGCTGAACAAGGGAAAAACAGAAAAGAAAACAAACAAACAAACAAACAAACAAACAAAACCTAAAATCCAAACAAACAGAAACTGACTGAAGGTAGAGTTTAGTTTAGGATTTTCTTTATGACCTGTTTTTCATTCTGAGAATGGAATAGAAGCCAAAATGCAAATACATTTGTCAAATTGTTTTCTTTCTTTATATGTGAGCATATAAATATTGCATTTTTTTGTAGGCTGCTAATGGAAATTTTCTGTAATGTCTGCCTTGAATTAGAAGAGTTAGTTTTCTTAATTATAGATATGTCATTCTGCAACCATAATGTTATGAGTCATTAAAGTACTGCAGAAATATCCATAATTTCCTCTTCTTTTTGTAGTCAAGCTCCAGTATAAAAGGTTGATAAAACTGGTTGATGTTTTGCTCTCAGAATAGATTACAAGATGGTAGATAGTAGGCTGAAGATGAGCCAGCAGCGTGCCCAGGTAGCCAAGAGAGCCAATGGCATCCTGGCCTGGATCAGGAACAGTGTGGCCAGTAGGATGAGGTTATTCTGCCCCTGTCCTCAACACTGGTCAGGCCACACCTTGAGTACTGTGTCCAGTTCTGGGCCCCTCAATTCAAGAGAGATGTTGAGGTGCTGGAAAGTGTCCAGAGAAGGGCAACAAAGCTGGTGAGGGGCCTGGAACACAAACCCTATGAGGAGAGGCTGAGGGAGCTGGGGGTGTGCAGCCTGCAGAATAGGAGGCTCAGGGGTGACCTCACTGCTGTCTACAACTACCTGAGGGAAGGTTGTAGCCAGGTGGGGGTTGGTTTCTTGTGCCAGGCAAGCAGCAACAGAAGAAGGGGACACAGCCTCAAGTTGTGCCAGGGCAGGTCAAGGCTAGATGTTAGGAGGAAGTTGTTGGCAGAGAGAGTGATTGGCATTGGAATGGGCTGCCCAGGGAGGTGGTGGAGTTCCAGGCCTCTCACCAGCTTTGTCACTGTTCTCTGGACGTGTTCCAGTGGAACTGAAACCCTCCTCCCATTTGTGGAATTTTTACACTTCCTTAAATATTCTTCTGCAGGGCTGACACTCTCTCAGCTGAGGTAAGCCTTTTGGAGTGAGCTTGTGACAGGTTCAGCTCTAGCTGTGCCTTGGCCTTCCTGACCTCATCTCTATACAATCAGGCAATGTTCCTATACTTCTAGGTTACCTGTCCCTGCTTCCACTGCCTGTTCAATTCCCTCTTGATCTTGACCAGCAGGTCTCCATGTAGCCATGCCAGTCTCTTCCCTTCCATGCCTGATTTCATCCACATGGGGACTGAGAGGTCTTGCCTTGTAAGGATAATGCTCTTAAAGATCTGCCAGCTCTGCTCTGCTCCACTGTCCTTGAACACCTTTTCCCATGGGGCCCTACTGACTAATTCCTTAAGGATCTGGAAATTTGCCTTCTTAAAGGAATTTTGCCTACCTGTCTTACAATATCTCAGCTTCCTATCTGGCATCAACATGACCTCAGTACTTTCTGTGCAGTATAGCTGAACGTGCATTGTGAACACTTGAACATGACCTGACTGTTGCAAGCAAAGAACAAGTGCCTATTATATTCATGGCTGTCAAGTTGTGCACAGTAGAGTAATACATGAATTAAATTTTCTGGAATGCTAAGGTCACAAAGAGGTAACTATGACTAATGTTTGTCATCATGCTTTGGGATGCATCTGAATCTGGCTAGCCAGGCAAATTATGTAAAGTGTTTATCAAGCTGTTGCTATGCTACCTCATTTTATGTACCAGTGTGGAATTCAGAAATGCACTCAAACTGCAGATAAAATTTATTGTGTGAGACTTACTGCTAAAGGAAACTGCAGCAGGGCTCTAAATCACTTTCCCTCTTCCCTGGTGCAATTCATTTTCAATTGAACAAACAGGGGAAATCTGTACTCCTTTTCTTTAATTTTTATTATTTTTAATTTCCCAGTGACACAACTTCTCAGACACATTACATCATAAAGGGAAATAAAACTTTACTTTGTCTGGAGAAGCAGCAGGTGGTTAAGAAGTCACACAAGGAAAGTCTTGTATTAAAAATGTCTTCTCTGTCTTTAAACATGAACAACCAAGGAAAATGGGGACTGGTACTTCTTTTTTTGATATCTCTGTCCCTTTCATGTCAGGATAATGATGTAGCATGAACAACAACTTCACACGCTGCTGATATGCAAGAAGAGAAGGGTACATATTTCATGTCTTTAATCACTCACTGCTACTTGTGGTGGTAGGCCTGATAAGGCAAACATGGGCTTAGCCACATTGGCTTGTCCAGACACATTCCACTGCTCCTTCTGTGCTGAAGGAGGCAGCTGTAGGAGGGAAGGGTGAAAGCCCTGGCTTTGCCTAATATGGTGAAGCCTGGCTAAGTGCCATTCTGATTGGCTAATCTATGTCCAATGCCCCATTAGTCTCAGGCTGGATATTGATAAAGGGGATAAGCACAGGGCTGATGCCACCTTGTTTTGCATCCCGAATTTGTCTGGAGAGCTTGCCAGAAACAGGCACAAAATGCCTGCATGCAATCAGCCTGCATAGCCAGCCAGACATTGTGCTGAGGCTGCACATTGCAAAACATCCTGCCTGCTCCTGAAAGTCTCCTGCTTAGACTAGAAGTCCTGGAGATACACAGATCGTCCAGAGGAGCCAGGACACAAGGTCAGAGATTGTCTGCCTCCTTTCCCCGGAAGTCTGGGAAGAATCAAGTCTCAGTGTCCAACAAGACAGAGTTCCCTGAAAGTGTTTGGGTACTGTCTGGGCTGTGGCTAGCCCCACAAGTTGGGTAACAATAATTTTGTGAGTAAATGATTAAGAGACTCTTCCAGTATATATTTGTGTTTGCCACTTTAAGAAACAAATGCTCTCATTTTGCCTGTTCCCTGAGTGTATAAATTTCCAACCTGTGCATTTTTGAACCTGTGAATAAGTTTTCTGCAGAGTTTTAATGTTAATAAACAGTTTTCATGGTTATTAACAATCACTGCCTGGATATCAAAATTCATACAGATTATTAATTTTGCAGAATCCATCACACTATTTTGGAAGCATGCTCTTTCAAATCAAGATAGCTAAATATGAGATATCTGCATGACCATAGTGGTTTAACTGGGTATAGAAAACATACTTCATCATAACTCAGTATTCTTCATCATGGCTGCTTTGCCCAGAAAACTGCTTTATTTTGAAGAAGTTAACATAATATGAAAAACAGGAGCAATGGATGAGAACCTTATTGATGATACTGTCTGTGTATACTTCATCCAAGAACAATTTGTATTGTTTGGGTGAACAAGCAGTGATCTGGTGCTTAACTATCTACTAGGGTTAAGCCAATCAATATTCACTCCAGTTTCTTATACAGACAATGGAAAGGAGCAGGTACTTGTCTGTAATTCAGTGAAGATATGTACATACCTTTTCTCTGATGAATTAGGCCTGGACTTGCTTTCACTGACCATGATCAAAGTGGCCAGTTCAGATGTGGGCAAGGAATCTTGGCAAAATGAACTCTCATCAAAGGGCATGATAACAATGGCACACTCAGAAGACTAAAGCAAATGTTATGCATTGAGACTTAGTAAGTCTTTCGAGTTAGAGCTGTCAGATTAGCTCTTATTAACTGTGATTTATGTGATATCCAAGTAACACATTTAAACCTTGAAATATGTCAATGCTAGCATAGTCAGTGTTTTCCTTAATTAAAATAGATGAGCTTCTTTATGAACTTTCTGGTTTTATGTTGTTTCAATTCAATGGCATAGCCACTTTCTGCATATTGCAACTATTGTATCTGGAAAAAAAAATCAGATCTTTTTGACCTGTTTGTCATCATTCCAAGTATTCACAGTTCGGTCATAATAATGCAAAACCAGAAAATGTATGTTGAGATTTCTACAGAACTATAGTGACTAAGTGTCTGAAAAGCCACAAAGGAGGCAAGAAAAATATCAGGTTAGGTCAGGTCAATATTTCTTGGCGGTTCATTGAGGTTAATGAGGAATGAACAGAATATGTTTTGCAATGAGTGCACAAGTGATTAGTTTAATGCCAATCATCCTCAGTACAAAAAAAAGAACATTAATATTATATTGAGGTTAAGAACACAAGGGAAGAAGAGCTCTTCTGCAGATAATTATGATTAAAGACTGGGTATACAAAATTCTGTGACTAGCTTGCTTAGTGCAGGGTAGAAGGACAGCTGGTGTGCGTTACACCTCTGTCTAACCTAAGTACACAGATCTTTAATGGTGTAAACTTTCTTGCTTAGCCTCCTTTACACATATATTTATTAACATGGAATTTTGTTTGTCATGTTCTGTGTTACTGCTTTAAAAATGAGAGCAAATAATATCTCCCTATGATTATCGTTATGTTATTTGTACACATATACATAGTTGTATATATGTATTTTTGTTATGTTGTTATTATTATGTTCTTTTGTTTTAGGAAAAGGGGGGGGAAAAGAGTTTTAATCTTTCATTTTAATATCCTGTGTTGCAAGAACAAAGAATGATGGTGTTGTGGGTTAATGTAACGGAGGTGTATTAATTGATTTTGAGACAGTGTTTTCCAAATTAATATTGTTTATTAATTTTGGTATTTATAAGTCTCTCCCCCCTGATCACTGAATGCTAATAACAATCAAGTTCTCTTGCAATGGTCATGGAAACATTATACAGATGATAGCATAGTGTCAATCAGAAAGAGTACACAAACAATCTCTGAGGATGCTGGCATTAGGTCAATATCTCAACGAGATCAATGCAAGAGTGAGGCTATAAAGTAAACATATATTCCTCAACTTTGAAATATTATTGTAGCTTACTGTGATGGTTTGGGTGTTCCCTGCTCCCCCCACACTTTGGAAATCACCCAGACTAGACTCAGCTGGCTCTGGGAATTGAATGAAGCTTATATTTACAGCTGGCACAATATACAAGCAGATAGTTACAGTCTATGCAGTTATAGACAGAAATAGACAAGGTAAAAGGTAATACAGAAACACAACAGCCCTCCCAGAAACCTGAGTCCCCAGGAGGGGCTCCCAACCACCCTTCCACCTTCTACCACCCCTCTCTACCTTATCCCAGACATTTCCTTGTGCCCCAAGGAAGAATAGAGAGTTGGCCGGGGGGGTCAGGAAGCAAGTGGATTAATCAGAGAGATGGAGGGTGAGGTTAGAGAGAAAAACAGCTCAGAGCTCAGGCAAAGAGCAACTCCATTGTCTGTGTTTGGATTCTTGCTCTTATACCTCTCAGCAAGCCTATGAGTGAGTAGACATCACCCATGTTTCTCTTTCACAGCCTGTGATCTAATCCTTGTCACCAAAACATTCCAGCTAGCTTCAAACTAGCACACTTACTTCAAAGCTTCTTGAACCAGATCTCCTCAAATAAACCTATGGTTGGCAGTGCTCTGAGTGCTAGTATTTTAGTCTGAAGTTACAGGAAAGCCCTGAGGGAAATTTGAGCAAAGATACAGACTTCAGGATTGCACTAGGATGATGTCTATATCACCTCTGGAGGAGTCTTGCAACCTAAATTGTTCGATGATCCTGTGATAAATACCATCAATAGCACATTGTGAAGGGGAATCATGAAAAATATCAGCAAAACACCTCTTTGTGCTCGAGGTCTCAGTACATTTGGGATGTTGAAAGACTAGGAAATTCTAGGGTTTCCCTCCTCTCAGAAAAGACTACAAAACCAAAGAAAAGAGCTGACATGAATATTTGATCATGCTTTTTCGTGCTTTCATCTCACTTGGCACCAGTTTTCATCCAACATGTACATCAGTTGATCATGCACCTCTGCTGTTCTGCCTTCTCTTGGTGCTGAGGTCTGGAAACTCATAAAAAATAGACAGTCTCTAAACAGTAGATGGGTATCCTGAGCATTCATACTACTTCATTGTAACTGGCAGTTCATTCTCTTCAGAACTTCAGTCCACTAGCCCTTTAGAGAAACTGGCTGGAGGGAATGTGAGCTCATTCCATACACTAAAGGAAACAAAAATAGAGTGATGTTAGCCAGTCTGTTCATTGCTGCTCCCTCAGGGTTCCTGTCTGAACACTCACTGCTCTTTACAATGTTGGATATTATGGACTCATGGAATTCTCCATTAGCCAAGCAATCTTGAAGAAAAAGATGACACAACTAGATTCAGAACTATTATCACACTAAACTCTTCATGTATGTAGTCTTGTCCTGGAGTCCTGTATACCCCAAAATTTCTCTCCCTCTGTGGTTCGAATGGGAGAGAGGAACAGGCGTGAAAAACCTGTTGCCCTGCCCTGCTCTGCAGGCATGAAGGGGGGAGCAAAGGGCCCTTCCAGCACGAGGGGTGCCTGTGCAGATGCCCACGCTGGAATCGGGCTGGGATTGGCTGTGGTCTTCGTGCCTAGGCAGTGCTAACTCTGCTCTTTGTCTAGGAAAGGTGTAAATATTGGGATAGCTCCTGCAGAAAGAGTCCCCTGGTGCTCTGGAGGACAAGCTCCTGAGGGACAGGACCATCCCTGCTTTGGATGGCTTCCCACCATAAGCACCCATTTGTGCAGCTTGATGAGCCTTAATGAGCCTCCTCGGAGGTCTTTTGAAAGAGAGCAAGCAGACAAGTGTCTGGAGCACCCTTTCTCTCAGCCAGCCTGACTACACCTGTCAGCAAACTTGGCTCAGCCTCATTAATAGTGGGGGATGCCATGTTTAGTAGCTTAGCCTTTCCCAACTCCTGACTTCTAAAATAGTCAAATTTATCAATGGTATCTGTGTAAGATCTTCTCAATCAAACTGAATCTGCTAATTAGAACTAAATTAATTCCTGTATATAGTTTTGGGGTCAGGTTTCAGGAAAATAAAATAATCCTACTTTTATATATATTCCTGACTTGGCCACATTAATTCCCTGCCTCCACAAGAGGTCTCCACAGAGAAACACTCCCAGGCAAGCAGCAACAGAAGAAGGGGACACAGTCTCAAGTTGTGCCAGGGCAGGTCTAGGCTGGATGTTAGGAGGAAGTTGTTGGCAGAATGATTGGCATTGGAATGGGCTGCCCAGGGAGGTGGTGGAGTCACCATCCCTGGAAGTGTTCAAGCAAAGCCTGGATGAGGCACTTAGTGCCATGGTCTGGTTGATTGGCTAGGGCTGGGTGCTAGGTTGGACTGGCTGATCTTGGAGGTCTCTTCCAACCTGCTTGATTCTATGATTCTATGATTCTTCCAAACAGATTGATTCTATGATGCTATGATTCTATGTCTCTATTTTGAAGTCTTTCAGGTCTTTCATAAAAATCAACTCTAAGCTTGTACAATCAAAGGAGTTTTTTTTTCCTCTTTGACTTTACATCCCTAATGTCTATATGTGCTTCTTCTTCTTTTTTTTTTTTTTCTAATGAATTATGTATTTTTGTATTTTTTCTAATTAAAAATATGAAACTAACTTCTGAACATAATTAAATATTTATGTCTGATTTTCTAATACTCCAACTGCATCTGCTGCCTTCATTACAAAGTATTCCCATTGAGCTAAATGTTCTAGTGAGGTAAAGATATAGAAATGTAAGCTCTGGTACATTAAACACTTCCTGTATGACAATTTTCACAGTTCCTTCACTCCCCAAAGAGCATTATTTAATGTTCTGTATCCACTCTGTGACTGAACTCCTCTGGAACACATTTTCCTTGTAAAACATACTCCCAAGTGCACTTTAAATACTAATTTAACGTGGTAAGTTCAACTAATTTAACATGGTAAGATCTTGTTTAATATTTAGATGTTATTTGAGGAATTTCATTTTACTGTTTCACTTAGAACATTGCATTTCAGTGTAAAAGATGAAAGTATCTACCCATTCTTTTTCAAGATTTTGAGTGTTCTCCATGATTCCTGAAAACTAAAAGAATGTCTCCTAAATGTTCTTGAAGGTGCATGTAGGTAGCTCTGTAGCTACCTGAAGGGAGGTTGTAGCCAGGTGGTGTTAGGCGCTTCTCCCAGGCAAGTTTTTTTTAGGTTAGATGTTGGGAGAAAGTTCTTGACTGAGTGATCAGGCACTGGAACAGGCTGCCCAGGGAGGTGCTGGAATCACCATCCCTGAAGGTGTTTAAAAAAAGAGTGGATGTGGTGCTTGAGGCTATGGTCTGGTGATGAAGGATGCTGGGATGAAGGTTGGACTGGATGACCCTGGTGGTCCTTTGCAACCATAGCAATTCATAGTGCTTAGCTGTTGTGCTGAGGGCTTTGGTTTAGTCAAGGACTTGTCAGTGTGAAACTACTGGTTTGACTCGATGATCTTGAAGGTCTTTTCCAATCTAAGAGATTCTGTATAGTAATAGAACAGTCTAAGTTTAGTCTTTGCATCAAGAACTATCATCACACTTTAAAAGTGCCTCGGAAGTGTCTTGTACTATAAAGCATTTGATAAGATATCAAATGCTTTACCAACTTCTGTTGCTATATTTTTACTCCTCTTCTTTATAAAAATAAGACTTACAAACAACTTCCCTTGTGTAATCTGTCTCTCTTTTTTTGTTTTAATTGCTTTATGTTCTTATTACACCAATGTTTGTGATCATCAGTAGTTGTTTCTCTTGCCCAGGGGGTGGTACAGGCAAGTGCATGAGGCATTTACACATTCTGTTCCCCTGGTGCCTTCTTCATGTAATATCTTTACTTTATAGTTACTCCACTACACTGAACTAATGAAGGAGAAAAACAGGTACCATTGTGTAGGCCTTTCTGCATACCACATTGCACAGATAAACATGGAATCATTTGGGTTTGGAAGGACATTTAAAGCTTATCTAGACCAATCCCCCTGCAATAAGTAGGAACGTACCTCACTGGATCACTTTGCTCAGAGGCCCATCTTGAATAATTCCAGGCATGAGGCTTCTACCCCTCCTCAGAAAAAAAAAAAGAACTAACCAATAAAACCCACACAGATGAAAAAGAAACATCCACAAAACTCCATGGAATATATTCTGTTGGTTTTTTGTTTTGCCATTTGATGCCATTTGAATTTTTTTTGCTGATTTCATAAAATGCAGGTTTTAAAATCTCCTAATGCAAGTTAAAATCTTTGTGAAACTAAACCCAAGAGTTCTTTGTGTTTCAAATAAACAGGGGATTTTGCATTTATTCTCTTTTATTCATTTTACATAGCTGAAGTTTTATATATGAATTTTGTGTGGATTTTATCTACTTTTAATTTATTCTGTGCTTGTACTGTGGCATTAATATTCTCAGATGCAATGACTACTTATTAGCATTGGACTGTATTAGATGATAGAAAAAAACATACTTCTTTAAATACCTGGAGACTAAACTCAGAAATGTCTCTGGGAGCATCACTTTAAGAAATTTTGAATCTATTTCAATAGTTGAATGTGATGGATGTCAGGGTCTTGAACCTCATGATGTTCAACAAGAGCAAGTGCAGGGTTCTGCATCTGGGAGAGAAAAATCATTGCTATTAATACAGAGTAGAGGGTGATGTGATAGGAAGCAGCCCTGTGGAAAAGCACTTGGGGGTGCTGATGGATGGGAAACTGGATGTGAGCAGACAGTATGAGCTTGCAGCCTAGAAAGAAAATCACATCCTGGGCTGCACCAAAAGATGCATTACCAGCAGATCATGTGAGGTGATTCTGCCACTTTACTCTGCTCTGGTGACCTCCCCTGGAGTACTGTGTCTGGGTCTGGAGCCTTCAATATGGGAAGGACATGGACCTGATGAAACAGGTTCAGAGGAAGGCCACAAAAATGATCAGGGGATTGGAGCACTTCTGCTAAGAAGACAGACTGAAGGAGTTAGGGTTGGTCATCCTGGAGAAGAGGAGACTCCAGAGAGAGACCTAATAGCAGCCTCCCAGTATCTGAAAGAGGCCTACAAGAATGATGGAGAGAGACTGTTTACAAAGTAGTGATAGGATGAGGGGCAATAGCTTCAAAGTAGAGAAGAGCAGATTTAGATTGGATATTAAGAGCAGGTTCTTTACAAGAAGAGTGGTAGAGCACTGGGCCAGGGAGGTGGATAGGGCTCCATCCCTGGAAATATTCAAAGTGAGGCTCAATGGACTTCTGGGCAACCTGATCTAGTTGAGGATGCCTTTTCTTACTGCAGAAGGGCTTGGAATGGATGGCCTTTAGAGGTTCCTTCCAACCCAGCCCACTCTATGATTCTATGATTCTATGACTTGATTCATCCCATGTAATTGAAGACAATTAATTGAGATGCTCCAATTGACAACAAATGAGGTTTGAAGAAGTCCTTAGGCAGCTGTTGTAGTCAATGAAGGCAGTGTATTATCTTAAGACAGCAATCAAATTACTTTTTCTTTATGGGGAAAAAAGAAAGCAAGAATCAGCAGAGAATAAGTGACCACTGGAGTGTCCAAATCTCCATTACAGTCCATGATAACTCGCACATGAGGACCTGGCACTCACACATGAGGACTGATCTGCAATTTCAGTAGTACACACAGAGCTTCCATGTCTAATTTCTTAAATGTTGATTAAGGACTACATATGATGCAAATTTTCTTAATGAAAGTATGTGATTGCTAAACTTCAAATCTTCTTTCAACATTACTTTTTGCACAATCAAATTCAATTACTCCGTTAAAAATACATGAGTAGTTGTTAGTCTGTCCCTAAACCAGACAGACTGAAGTCAATGACTCTTTATTTCCTCCTTTTCCACCACCTTCAGCACGAACATTTAGAATCATAGTTTATTCTGCACATCAGGCTCATAAATTACCCTCATTAGGAGATCTGCTGTGGAAGTGATCAGAGGGGCTCCAGGCAGGCTGATTGGTGAAGTTATTGTTCACAGCCAAGTGGTCACAAGTGGTGTTGGGAGGAGGAAAACCACAACCAGCTGCAGAGTCTGTGATGGGCATTTCAAGGTCACCTCAAAGCAGGATCTCAGTGGGACAAAGGGCTCCAAACCACTCTATACAGCAACACGATTCCATTAGAGGGAAGCTCAGTCTTCAATTTTATGCTTGCCACTGATGTAGGGGACATACTGAAGGATCAGCTTCCAGTCTGTAAACCATATCAGACCAGCAATACCTACCCCACCCCAGGTAGGGGCCCAGTTCTGGAGGAGCTGGACATAGCATGGCCCTAGCAGCTGGTCTGTCTAGGAGAATGCATTAACACTTCTAATTTTGATGAGTACTCATTAGAATGTTCATCCTGCAGATTTTTTTTTATCATCATAATGTGACAATTTAATAAGCAAAGGAGATTTGAATAGAGAATTATGCAAAGGTAATGTCAGTTAAGTGTGAAGGGATCTCTTTGGTACCTTTGAAGACTGGGTTTGCAGCTACAAGCAGATCAACACAGCCACCCAGCTTGGTGATATATAGAAACTTGGAAATTGAGTGAAGCTTGATGTTTACATCTTAGCACAATATGCAAGCAGGTATTTACAATACATAGAGCTACAGACAGAAATATACAAGTTAAAAAGGCAATACAGAAACACAACAGCCCTCCCAGAAACCAGAGTCCCCAGGGGGGGCTCTCAACCACCCTTCCACCTCCTTTCCACCCCTCTACCTTATCCCAGACTTTGCCTTATGTTCAAGGTGATTCTCAAGTTGGGGCAGGGGAGGTCTAGGCTGGATGTTAGGAGGAAGTTGTTGGCAAAGAGAGTGATTGGCATTGGAATGGGCTGCCCAGGGAGGTGGTGGAGTTGCCATCCCTGGAGGTGTTCAAGAATAGCCTGGCTGAGGCACTTAGTGCCATGGTCTGATTGATTGGACAGGGCTGGGTGCTAGGTTGGACTGGATGATCTTGGAGGTCTCTTCCAACCTGATTGATTCTATGATTCTATGATTCCTTCTTTTTGGCCAGAAGATACAGTTACAGATGCTACAACACTGAGAGCACTTTGAGATATTTACTACGTTTTATTGAACAGAAAGTTCAGAGAAGCATATGAAAACACATAATATAAACATCAACAGTCCCCTACCTTTCTTCTTCACTTTCATGATTATTTTAAAGTCTTTTGCTTATGATTAAAAGATTAGCCAATTGAGTTTTTAAAAATGAAATATGGACACGGATCTACTTTACAGTATACTTTTAGCACTTGTCTGTCTGAATAAAAGTCTGCAAGACAGTTAAAGGCAATACTTATTTTCCTCTTAAAAGGAAAACTGAAGCCCTTTTGAGCATGATCTTTCTGTAAGGTTGTCTTTTCTTATTGCATTTTAAACTTCACAAACTTTGCTTTCAATCCTGCATATTAATCAGGCTTTAGAACATTGTTTTAAGTGGTGTTACAGAAAACCAGAAGGCCCAAAGACCAAGATGTCACAAATGTTTTGGATATACTGCACAAGAGTCGAAGTCAACAAAAGAAGTTCTGTGATACTAATCTCTTGACAAAGCACTGTATGTCGTTATGTGCTTAGAATCATAGAATCATAGAATCAACCAGGTTGGAAGAGACCTCCAAGATCATCCAGCCATAGACAACCAACTAAGTGCCTCAGCCAGGCTTTTCTTCAACACCTCCAGGGACAGCAACTCCACCACCAACCTGGGCAGCCCATTCCAATGCCAATCACTCTCTCTGCCAACATCTTCCTCCTAACATCCAGCCTAGACCTCCCCTGGCACAACTTGAGACTGTGTCCCCTTGTTCTGTTGCCTGGCAGAAGAGCCCAACCCCACCTGGCCACAGCCTCCTTTCAGGTAGTTGTAGACAGCAATGAGGTCACCCCTGAGCCTCCTCTTCTGCTGGCTGCACATGCCCAGATCCCTCAGCCTCTCCTCACAGGGCTGTGTTCCAGGCCCCTCACCAGCTTCATTGCCCTTCTCTGCACATGTTCCAATATCTCAACATCTCTCTTGAATTGAGGAGCCCAGAACTGGACACAAGACTCAAGGTGTGGCCTGAGCAGTGCTGAGTAAAGGGGCAGAATAACCTCCCTTCTTTTAATAAATGTTAAGCACCTTTGATGACAATCTTCCTGTCAAATGTATCCATTTGACAACCACTATATTTAGATTCTTTGGAGACAACTCTGAAAAATGCATTCACATATTAAGACATAAACTGTGAGAAGATAATACTTTTGTATGCAAACTAGGAAGCAAATCCAAATCCTAGTGTGATATGAAAACAACTGAAAACTTAAAGGTTAGTATAAAGTCCTCTGACAAAAAAAAAAAACAAACCATTTCATTAATCTTGTCTTGTCTAAGAATCATAGAATCAACCAGGTTGGAAGAGACCTTCAAGATCATCCAGTCCAACCTAGCATCCAGCCCTGTCCAAAAGAAACCAAAGCACCAAAGAAACTCCAGGTCAGGAAACGGAGGTATTCCTGAGTATTAACCTTATGAGAGACTATTTCTACATGTCTGTGCATGCTAGGCACTAGCTCAAACCTTAGTACCTCATTCAGATATACTGCTCCTCTACACATTAATCACCAGGAGCTTGTCTCAGGGGTCAGCTTCAGAGAACACTTTATCACTAGACTCCACAAATATGAACTGACAGTAACTGTCTTCTAAATGTAGCCAGAAGAATCTCGCATATATCAACCCCATCCTGATGATGACTTGCTTGAGGTTTGGAGTCTGAGTGCATTCTTGATGGATTATCATGATCTTTTCATGTTGAGGGAATACAAACCTATGAAGTTTTCTTAATCAGAGAATGTTTGAGCTACCAAACCAATGTGGAGGGCACTCTCTTTCTCTGTAAGTTATGTTTCAATAACAAAACAATACCTCAAGGGTTTTTGACTCAAAAGAAGGAAAGAAAAATGTGGACTATAGCCAGATGGTTATGACATTCACACAGTAATAAGACTTTGTGATGGTTTGGGTGTTACCCTTCCCCCCACACTTAAGAAAATCACCCACACTAGACTCAGCCAAGGTGAAAATTAAGATGAAGCTTTAGCTTTACAGCTTAGCACAACATACAAGCAGGTATTTACAATATATACAGCTATAGACAGAAATAGACAAGTTAGAAAGGTAATACAGAAACACAAAAAAGTTGGTGAGAGGCCTGGAACACAGCCATATGAGGAGAGGCTGAGGGAGCTGGGGGTGTTTAGATTGGAGAAGAGTCTCAGGGGGACCTCATTGCTGTCTACAACTACCTGAAGGGAGGCTGCAGTCAGGTGGGGGTTGGTCTCTTCTGCCAGGCAACCAGCAACAGAACAAGGGGACACAGTCTCAAGTTGTGCTGGGAGAGGCCTAGGCTGGACGTTAGGAGGAAGATTGATTGGCAGAGAGAGTGATTGGCACTGGAATGGGCTGCCCAGGGAGGTGGTGGAGTCACCATCCCTGGAGGTGTTGAAGCAAAGCCTGGCTGAGGCACTTAGTGTCATGGTCTAGTTGACTGGCTAGGGCTGGGGGATAGGTTGGACTGGCTGATCTTGGAGGTCTCTTCCAACCTGGTTGATTCTATGATTCTATGACAAATCACAGTTTATCACTAAACAAATCACTGTGTCCAACACCTTCCACAGAAATGTATGACTGTCCTCTCAAATTATGAATAGAATCACAGAATTAATCAGGTTGGAAAAGACCTCTAGGATCATTGAGTCCCACCTATCACCGAACCCCTCTATTTAACTAAACCATGGCACTAAGTGCCTCATCCAACCTCCTGGAACGTTTTAGAATCTGGTGTCTTTTAAAGCCCTACAGGCAGCTGGAAGGCATTGATGAGATGGCTCTTCCCATCATGATTGTCAGGAGAGATGAAACACAAATGTAACTGAAATGGAGATACCATAGCAAGAGGTATGCAGTACTTGAGGTAATTGTTGTGCTGGAGTTGATTTATCATGATTAGAATGGTAAGAAGTCACTCTCCTATCCAGATTAGTCCTGATGCATAGCACCCATGTGGAGAAAGTTCCTACAAAGCACATCACCACCATGCAACTCATTGGCAGTAGTGTCCCAGAAAGATAGCAAGGGACAAAGGGTGAATGAAATAGTTGAGCACATCTGGCAACACAAGGGAAGTCTGTCTTCCTCCATGCAGGCCTGAATTTTGGCTGTGGAGGAACTGTCCTGAGAGTTCCAGCAATTTGAAGACAACACATCCGTCTCCCCACTTCTATGGTCCTGCTATTAGAAGTGGGTTCTTCCCTACCCAAGAGAGAGAACCTAGGAGGTAGATATCACAGGATATCTTGTGGTTTTACCTACAATGACAACATGGAGAATATGAAGAAATGAGATGGAAAATCCACTTCAATTCTAGCTGACTGAGCACATGAGCAGCAAGGGAAAACATGAAAGGGAATTCTTCCTGCAAGAGCATTACTCCAGCTTTCAGTGAGAAATTCCCAGAACAGAGAAGGTCTGATCTTATTTCTGCTCTTCTTGAAGAAATCTTCAAGCATTATTTCACAATGAGTGCTTTGATTTGCTGTTCTGGGAGAGATCATTCTTCTGTGGATCACTCAAATGAAACCAGGAAAGAACCTAGCAATACTTTGGCAAAAGGACTTGAATTTTAGTTTGCTTACATGTGCGGGGGGGGGGGGGGGGGGTGGGGTGGGGGTGTAAGTTAGAAATATAGAAAAGGAGGATAAAAAGGATAAATGGTGAAAACAAAAATAGTTACCATCACAGTACTAATGTGACCAATGGCCAGATAACAGCATCAATGCTCTTAGAGGGGTCAGTTAGATTGTTGTGCATAGCAGAAGACAAGAAGACATCTCAAGTGTTTAACACTTTCTAGAATTAAAGCTCTTGCCAACTCCTAATCACTTCATATTGATATATGTTGAGACTAAAGACAAGTGGGTTTGTTTCACATTTGTACAGATAAAAGCTGAATAAATGCATCTTTAACTCAATAACCAATATTCTTTGGACTGTTTCTGTTTGATATTTCTCCAGAGTTATTGAAATGTTTTATGATTCAAGACTAGTAATATCTTACCACATTTGAGTACCAGTCAATATCACAATTTACAACATATCAATAGTTCTCATTGCTTTGATGTGGTAAGCTCTCATTTAGGATCTCTTTTATAATCTCTGACACTCAGAATTAATTCAATAAAATAATACCTTTATTTTTCACTACACAAGTAAATAAATGTTGTCATGTGTTTCAGAAACACAACAGCCCTCCCAGAAACCTGAGTCCCCAGGAGGGGCTCCCAACCACCCTTCCACCTTCTCCCACCCTTCTCTCTTATCCCAGATATTGCTTTGCACCCCAAGAAAGAAGGGAGGTTGGCCATGGGGGTTGGGAAGGAAGTGGATTAATCGGAGAGATGGAGGGTGAGGTTAGAGAGAAAAATGCAGCCCAGAGCCTGGACAAAGAGTGACTCTCTCTCTGTGTTTGGATTCTTGTTCTCATACATCTCAGCAAGCCTAGGAGGGAAGTAATGTGCTACTTTGAAGCTAGCTGGGATGTTTTGGTGAGAAGGACTAGATTACAGGCTGTGAAAGGAAAACAATGGTGATGGCTACTGCACTCACAGGCTTGCTGAGATGTATAAGAACAAGAATCAAAACATAGATAAGGCACCACTCCTGCTGGGGAGCTCCGAGCTGCACCTCTCTCCCTAGCCTCTCTGACTAATCCACCTTGCTTCCTAACCCCCTGGCTGGACCTCCATTCTTCCTTGGGACTGGGGTGAGGTTGAGAGGGGTAGGGGGAAGGTGAAAGGGTGGTTGGCAGCCCCTCCTGGGGACTCAGGTTTCTGGGAGGGCTGCTGTGTTTCTGTATTACCTTTTACCTTGTCTATTTCTGTCTATAACTGTATATACTGTAAATATCTGCTTGTATATTGAGCTAAGCTGTAAATATAAGCTTCATTCAAATTTCCAGAGCTGGCTGAGTCTAGTCTGGGTGATTTCCAAAGTGTGTGTGTGTGGGGAACACCCAAACCATCACAAGTAGACATCACCATTTGTTTCTCTTTCACAGCCTGTAGTCTAGGTCTTCTCACCAAAACATTCCAGCTAGCTTCAAACTAGCACAGAATCATCTCCAAAACACTTTACAGCTTTAATATGATGTTCAATTTAATTGTCTAAATGTAATAGTATTAAAGTAAAACTAATGAGAAAGGATGGATTTTCTACATTATATATGTTCTGGATGGATCATGCCATGACAGCTAAAGGTTAATAGCTGTGTTACAAAAGCTGCACAGCTGAAATGTAAGGTAGCATCTGAGCATGCTGCTTTCTTACATTGAGTGTCTGAATCTGCTAAATATTCCAGATGGTTAGTGGCTAAACAAAAAGGTTATTACCATCTTAAGAGATTGATTCATAACGTTGATGTGGTGGTAGTTACTTTATGCAGTTTTGGGTGTTAATAAAGCTTTCTAAATATTTCACAGTCAAGGACTTAGTGCACATCTGTTCCATGAACACTGAAGCCTTTAGACTCAGATATATTCTCTTTAATATGCTCTGCCTTACCTCCAGGTCTAATGTATCAGATAAGGAGGTTTTGTGTGGCATATTTGCAAATTAAATATCATTACCTATTTAGAAGTGTAAATAATATAATAGAAAAGATACCTATCAGCTATTACTTCTGTCCTTCAAATAATTAAACTTTATCAGGATATATGTAAATTCCTGCTTTCCTTTTGGAGAACAAAACTCAGAAGGACTTGATGATAACTTAATTTTCATCAACTTAAATGAAATTCTAATATGAGGACAGACTGAATGAGTTGGGGCTGTGCAGGCTGGAGCAGAGGAGGCTCCCAGGTGACCTTCTTGTGGCCTTCCAGGATCTGAAGGGGGCTACAAAAAAGCTGGGGAGGGACTTTTTAGGCTCTCAGGGAGTGACAGGATTGGGGGGAATGGAGTGAAGCTGGAGGTGGGGAGATTCAGAGTGGATGTGAGCATGAAGTTCTCCAGCGTGAGAATGGTGAGAGGCTGGACTGGGTTGCCCAGGGAGGTGGTTGAGGCCCCATGGCTGGAGGTGTTTAAGGCCAGGCTGGCTGAGGCTGTGGCCAGCCTGATCTAGGGTAGAGTGTTCCTGCCCATGGCAGGGGGGTTGGAAATAGATGATCCTTCTGGTCCTTTCCAAGCCTGACTGATTCTATGACTCTTTAGAGAAACAATCAAGATGAAGTAAACCAGTAAATAATATTCTTTAACCAGCAGCAAATACTGTAAAATTTGCCTTTTTGCATCGAAGTATGAGGGAATATACCACAAGGCAGGACAATTCTATTAATTAGTTTCAGATACTTTTAGTCTGGTTAGCTTATCATATATTTCTACACTTAATTAACTCACCTGTGAACATTTCATAATCAAAGTGGAAAAGTTTCTCCAAGCCCTTTGTTCTGTTCTTTTCTATGCATATATTATTCACCATAAACTGTTGTTGCATGTGTCTGAAGTGTTCACTAAAGGATAAGGTTTCATTAACACAGAGCAGTACTTATACTTGCGTGCTGGTTTGAGGCTAATTGGAATATATTAGTGAGAGATTAAATCATTGACTGTGAAAAGAAAATAATGATGATGTCTGTATCATTCACTGGTTTGCTGAGAGGGATGAGAAGTCAAAACACAAGCAATGTCCTCTCACTTTGTCCTGGGATGCTGCCCCGTTCCTTTCTCTGTTGTTAGATTTAATTACTTCTTATTAATGTTGATCTGCATTGATATCTCTCCTCTAATCTTGGCAAATAACATGTAAGCCTTTGCCAGTTGCTGTTGGCTACTGCTACCTGCTGCTGGCTTTTACTTGGTTTATGTTTGTTCCTCTGAGATAGTGGCAGGGAGGGAAACAGAGAGAGGGGTAACTTTGAGCCCTTCTGGTCAGTTTTCTTTGTCCAGGAGGGAGTTTGGATTTCTGTATTATTTCTAACTTGCATATCATAGTAAATACATTTATGTGTGGTGTATATATGTTTGTAAATTTTGCCATGCTGTAAATATAGCTTCATCTTACTTCCAAACCATCTGAATTAGCCTGGGAAATTTCAGATGCGGTGTGCTGGTTTGAGCCTAGCTGGGATATTTTAGTGAGAGGAATTAGATTGTAGGCTGTGAAAAGGAAACAATGGTGATGTCTGCTGCACTCATAGGCTTGCTGAGATGTATAAGAACAAGAACACAAACATAGATAACAGAGTTGCTCTCTGGCTTTGGCTGCCTCCCTTCTCTCCCTAACCTGCTGTCTGTGTGACTAATTCTTCTGCTTCCTAACCCCCCTGGCTGATTCTCCGAACTCACCTTGAACATAAGGCAAAATCTGGGGTAAAGTATAGGAGTGGGAAGAAGGTGGAAGGGTGGTTGGGAGCCCCTCCTGGGGACTCTGGTCTCTGGGAGGGCTGCTGTGTTTCTGTGTTACTTTTTACCTTGTTATTTCTGTCTCTAGCTGTATAGATACTGTAAATATCTGCTTGTATATTGTGCTAAGCTGTAAGTATAAAGCTTCACTCAATTTCCAGATTGGCTGAGTCTAGTCTGGGTGATATTCTTAAATGTAGGGGGGGCAGGTAACACCCAAACCATCACACCTGCTTAGAGAACTGCTTAAGAGACTGCTTAGGGGGCTGCTTGGAAGACTATCTGGGGGAACTGCTTGAGAACTGTCTCCTGGGAGAAAGCTCTACTGCCTGCAGTACTTGCCTGCCTTCCATACCTACCTTCCACACCTGCCTGTCCTGCTGCATTCTGACAGACAGAGAGGGAAAGCTGCTATAGAGAGAGAGAGCACTGCTGTCCTGCCTGACTCCGCTCTCCGTCCCGCTGTTTGCAGCATCACCACTTGACACCCGCAGTATTTACACCTAAAGCCTGCCAAATAAACTGATTTGGGCACTTGACTCCTTAACTCTATTCCCAGGAGTGTAAAGGTAGTCACATTAAAGGTCTAATTGGGCATCCATTGGACCATGAGAAATGGGAGCTGTAATACTGTGGTTTTTACTCCTGTCTGAACACTCCAGTGAGTGTAGTAAGCAATTATTTTTCTGCTAAGGGGTGTATTCAAGAATATTTAATATGCTACTTCTTACAGATATTAAGGCTTCCATCAAAGCCCAACAGTGAGCTAAGATTGTTTTCCTATTGCTTTTGTCCTTTAGTTAATGACTTTGAACAATTTTAAACTCCTTAGCTCTAACGATTAGCTGTGGAAAGGTTAAGGGTTACAGCCTCCAAAGACCTGATATAGAGCAGTGGTGAATTCTAAAGACTAACTTCTGCTCTTGCTGTGGTAATATGATATGCACCTACAGCTACATACCAGATTCCTTCATGCAATTGGTGGGCACAAAAAAAGCAAGGTGCCAAACTTCCTAAGCCTGAGAACAATCTTAGTTAATGGAAGAATCCTGCATGTCATCTAATAGTAGCTTTGGCAAAAGTTGATTGTTGGTTTTTTGGTTGGTTTGGGTTTTTTGCACAATCTGTCAGGAAATAAAAGCATTTCTAAAGAGATCATCTGCTCTACAACAAGAAATACTCTTTGGAAATATCACTGCTGAGGCAACTGGAACACAGCCCTGTGAGAAGATGCTGAGGGAGCTGGGGTTGTTTAGCTTACAGAAGTGGAGGCTCAGGGGTGACCTCATTGCTGTCTACAACTACCTTAAGGGAGTCTGTAGCCAGATAGAGATTGGTTTCTTCTGCCAGACAACCAGCAACAGAACAAGAAGACACAGTCTCAAGTTGTGCCAGGGGAGATCTAGGATGGATGTTAGGAGGAAGTTCTTCCCAGAGAGAGTGATTGGCATTGGAATGGGCTGCCCAGGGAGGTGGTGGAGTCGCCGGCCCTGGAGGTGTTCAAGCAAAGCCTCCAGTGCCTCTGGATGAGGCACTTAGTGCCATGGTCTGGTTGACTGGATAGGGCTGGGTGCTAGGTTGGACTGGATGAACTTGGAGAGCTCCTGCCAGGGCAGGACAATCCTATCTAACACAGATCACAGGGGAACACATCCAGACAGGCCTTGAAAGTCTCCAGAGAAGGAGACTCCACAGCCTCTCTGGGCAGTCTGTGCCAGTGCTCTGTGACCCTTACACTAAAGAAGTTCTCCCTTGTGTTGAGGCAGAACCTCTTATGCTGCAACTTACACCCATTGCTCCTTGTCCTATCCCATGGAGCAAGTGAGCAGAGCCTGTTCCCCCCTCCTGGCAGCCTTCAGATACTTATAAACATTTATCAAATCTCCTCTAAGCCTTCTCTTCTCCAGACTAAACAGCCCCAGGTCCCTCAGCCTCTCCTCGTAAGCCATGCCCTCCAGTCCCCTCATCATCCTTGTGATACTTGTTCTTGTGATACTTGAAGGTTATTTTTCTGGAGACTGACCTTTGAAAAGCAAAAGGACTAAACCTGGAAAAATATAATTTTCCCTATAAATAAGTTGAAAGGAAACCCAAGAAAAACAAAGCAATAATTTATCAATCAGCAAGAGCCAAAGAAACAGGTAAGTACTTTCTGGTTCTCTTTGCTAAATAGTTCAACACAGTTTGGTAAGAATCCAAACCACAACTGTCAGTCCAAATATGATTAAGTCATTGTGATATCTCTTGTGATATCAGAAAGTATCAATCACAAGGTTCATTGTTATTGAATCTCTTTATTATGATTACTTTTTTGGTGATAAATTTGTCAAACAAGAATGATTTCATGTTATGCCTTGAGGAGTTCTATGTTTTGAGTAGCAATGTTCATAACACATAACTATGAACATGGGCAACTGGAATACTTTTGCTGCTTTTGTCTTTAAATATTCACAACATGAGATGAAACCTGTACACAGAGAAAGGAGAGAAGAAGAGGAAACATATTATATTTATTAGCCCTGTCTTTCTTAATTTCTTTCTCTTTTTAATGTGTTGCAGGAGCTCTGGTTGCAATCTTCTGCCTTGTCTTCTTTTATTAGCCCAAGATTTCTATTTCTGTTTTCTCTTCCTTAAAGCAGTCATCAGTTTATAAAATATTTATTTTTCAGAACTTCATCATTTTTTTTCCAAGCTAGGAAAAATGTTATCATCATGTGTCAAATACACAGATAAAAAAGGAAAAAGGCCAGAAAAGCTTTAATTTCCTACATTATATTTTATTAAATGAGACACACATACACTTATGGTTTGAGTCATAAATCCTGCTGCCACTTCAGTCGGTGCTGTCTGGAATATTCATAGAATCAGAATCAACCAGGTTGGAAGAGACCACCAAGATCATCCAATCCAATCTAGCACCCAGCCCTATCCAGTCAACTACGCCATGGCACTAGGTGCCTCATCCAGGCTTTTCTTGAACACCTCCATGTTCACACAAATAACACTCTTGCTAATGATTACTATACCTCTTTCTTCAGAAGCATGCTTTAAATGATTGTCAGCTCATTCCAGTAATACTCTAGACCACTATTTATTGACAAAAAATAGATAATTATTTTGAAATGGACATTCTTTGGAATCAACAATAACATTTTCTAAAATTGAAACAAGAGGAATATCAGGAACCATGGAAGCAATATGGAAAGTCCAGCAATTTAAGTTTTAATTTAGCTCACTTTCATAGAATCATAGAATCCATCAGGTTGGAAGAGACCTCTAAGATCAGCCAGTCCAACCTAGCACCCAGCCCTCTCCAAGCAACCAGACCATGGCACTAACCAGGCTTTGCTTGAACACCTCCAGGGACGGTGACTCCACAACCTCCCTGAGCAGCCCATTCCAATGCCAATCACTCTCTCTGTCAAGAGCTTCCTCCTAACATCCAGCCTAGACCTCCCCCAGCACAACTTGAGACTGTGTCCCCTTGTTCTGTTGCTGATTGCCTGGGAGAAGAGACCAACCCCCATCTGGCTACAGCCTCCCTTGTTTTACCTTTTATGAACTAACCAATATTATGGTGACACTTTTCAGACCAGACTTTTCCCTGATCCACAGATGGCAAACAGCAATTATCAATGTAGTTTATTGAGAACTGCTCAAATATATTTCTATATTTAATGTGAATGACTTTATTAGCTTTTATGGTAATTCATCACAGCATTCTCCATGTAGCCATAGTCCTTTGCACTATCTATAGACATTTGCCACTGGAATGGGCTGCCCAGGGAGGTGGTGGAGTCACCATCCCTGGAGGTGTTCAAGAGAAGACTGGCTGAGGCACTTAGTACCATGGTCTAGTTACCTGGATAGGGCTGGGTGCTAGGTTGGACTGGATGTTCTTGGAGGTCTCTTCCAATCTGGTTATGTCTGTGATTCTATGATTTTATTCCAAATGTAAATCTAATTGTCAGTTCTCTTTTTTCAAGAACCACAGCTTTGGATGATTCTAATTAAAAGACAATGTTCATATCCTTAAATAGGAATTCTGTCAACACAAATACTGAAAAACAGTTCACTGGTTTCCTTATTCCTAAACCCTAAAGCTAGAATACCCCTGTGGAATAAATAAGTAATGCAGTAGTTTTAAAATTACTGTTAAATAAGTCTGTATAAATATTGAGCAGACCTGAAAATCAAAGCACCAGACTGAGTACACTATCGGCAGTCAGAGGGCAAATATTATTTCCCTGTTGCTATTGAGAGGTCCTAAGCAATGAAAAGAAACCAGAGTGGAAACAATTCCTTATAAATGTGAAAATATTGTTCTTTTAAGCAAGGGAGTTGCTGTTCCTGGAGATGTGGAGTTGCTGTTCCTGGAGGTGTTCAAGAAAAGCCTGGATGAGACACTTAGTGCCATGGTCTAGTTGATTGGAGAGGACTTGATGATAGGTTGGACTGGATGACCTTGGAAGTCTCTTCCAAAGTGGTTGATTCTATGATAGTGAGCTAAATTAAAACTTAAATTGCTGGACTTTCCATATTGCTTTTATGGTTCCTGATATTCCTTTTGTTTACAGTCTTTAGGAAATGAGATTGTTGATTCCAAAGAATGTCCACTTCAAAATAATCATCTATTTTCTGACAAGAAATAGTGGTCTAGAGTATTATTGGCATGAGCTGACCATCATTTAAAGCATGCTTCTGAAGAAAGTGATACAGTCATCATTAGCAAAAGTGTTATTTCTGCAGAAATGGTGTAAAGCATTCAGATGGCAGCAAAAGACCCTGCAGGTTGTTTAATTAAGTGTGGAACATTAAAATCCTTCTCAGTTCATGCTGCAGGACTGCAGCATTCTCATACAGACGGGATGGCAAGAGCCTCATTAAACATCTGCTGAGATACATGCTGAATTTTATGGCCATTTCTGACTGCTTTTTGAAACATCTTTCATAAGTGCCTGTATGGCAGCATATTGCTTCTAAACACACTAACCCCACTCATGAGTATTCCTTCAACACTGATAAATAATTCCAAAATATACTAACAACTTACTCAATGTATTAGAAATTTTAGGAATGAGGATTCAAAATAGGACAATTTCATTTTTTTCATATATGATACTGAGCCAGCAGTGTGCACTTGCAGCCCACAGGGCCAACCAGATCCTGGGCTGCATCAGCAGAAGTGTGGCCAGCAGGTCGAGGGAGGTGATTCTCCCCCTCTGCTCCACTCTGGTGAGACCCCACCTGGAGTATTGCATCCAGTTTTGGAGTCCCTATTACAAGAGGGATGTGGAGATGCTGGAGTGTGTCCAGAGCAGGGCCATGAAGATGCTCAGAGGGCTGCAGCAGCTCTGCTGTGAGAACAGACTGAAAGAGTTGGAGCTGTTCAGTCTGCAGAAGAGGAGGCTCCCAGGTGACTTCTTGTGACCTTCCAGTATCTGAAGGGGGCTGCAAAAAAGCTGGGGAGGGACTTTTTAGAATATCAGGGAGTGACAGGACTGGGGAGAATGGAGCAAAGCTGGAAATGGGTTGGTTCAGAATGGATGTTGATCATGAGAGTGGTGAGAGCCTGGACTGGGTTGCCCAGGGAGGTGATTGAGGCCCCATGCATGGAAGTGTTTAAGGCCAGGCTGCGTTAGGCTGTGGGCAGCCTGATCTAGGCTAGGGTGTCCCTGTCCCTGGCAGAGGTTTGGAACTAGATGATCCTTGTGGTCTCTTCCATCCCTAACTGATCCTATGATTCTATGATATATTATTTGTCATCCAGTCCTATTATTTTGGACATCCAGATATGAGTGATCTGAAACAAATACACTGTTGCTACGTCATGAAGTCATATCCTCAGTGATCACAGCAGTAAGTTCAAACAGACATCTCAGCACTGTTAAAAGAAAACCTCCCCTTCTCCCCTGCCTGTCACTCTGGAAGAGTCTATAACCATCTATCCCTATGGTCCAATCAAGAGATCCATCCCAGCATGTCTCAGTGATGCCAAGGACATCACAACCCTGTAGACTTGCACATGTTGGAATGGACTGCCCAGGGAGGTGGTGGAGTCATCATCCCTGGAGGTGTTCAAGCAAAGCCTGTCTGAGGCACTTAGTGCCATGGTCTAGTTGACTGGCTAGGGCTGAGTGCTAGGTTGGACTGGCTGATCTTGGAGGTCTCTTCCAACCTGGCTGATTCTACATGATTCTATGATTCATTCACCTGTTTTGATGGAGATTTTGCAACGTGAATGACTTGATGAGTTATTTTTTAGAATCAAAATGTTAAAAATTCATTATACATAAGAAATAGCAATTCAGGTTCATGTGAGATAGGAAGGGTCAAGCTGGGGCAAATTTCTAGTGGGTTAGCTTCAAAATGAACATGGAGCTTTAGTAATTTTTTTGCTATGGCAGATATGTTTTAAGATGCACTGTGTGAATCAGCAATGTTCATGTACTCCATATCTATTAACCCAGAGGATCAGAAGTCAAAAAAGGCTTCTGATGTTTACTACAGGGAGAATCAAATTAAAAAAATGCACTTAGGCTAGTAATGGGTTTAATCTAGTCTTCACTATCAAGAAGTCACACTATATTGTATAGCCTGGAGAGTCACTAAACTAAGATACAAATATTTGCTTTGTAAATGTAATCACTGATGAATAACAAGTAGAGCACAGTAAACAAGATGATGTGCTCCTGTGATGGTTTGGGTGTTCCTCCCCCACCCCTACTTTAGAAATCACCCAGACTAGACTCAGCCAGCTCTGGAAATTGAATGAAGCTTATATTTACAGCTGGCACAATATACAAGCAGATATTTACAGTATATACAGTTATAGACAGAAATAGACAAGGTAAAAGGTAATACAGAAACACAACAGCCCTCCCAGAAACCTGAGTCCCCAGGAGGGGCTCTCAACCACCCCTTCACTTTCCCCCCCCTACCTCTCTCAACCTTACCCCAGTCCCAAGGAAGAATGGAGGTTCAGCCAGGGGGTTAGGAAGCAAAGTGGATTAGTCGAAAATGGAGAATGAGGTTAGAGAGTAAAATGCAGCTCAGCCAGCAGCCCCAGTGAGAGTGGTCATGTGTGGTTTTATTTCTTGTTCCTATACATTTCAGCAGGCCTATGAGTGCAGTAGACATCACCATTGTTTATCTTTCACAGCCTGTAATCTAGTTCTTCTCTACCCAAACATCCTAGCCTGCTTCAAACTAGCACAGCTACCTATCCTAAGAACAAGGTCCCTGTCTTGTCTAAACCAGAGACAAACTGAATTGACTTTAGTGGGTTTGAGAATCTAAAGCAATTGTGCATTTCAATGAATGTCTGGAAGCTTTCACAACATGCATGTATGCTATATGTGTATAAAAGACCAACCATCATGAGATCCTTGCAACCAAAAAAACCTCTTAGGGGTATGTTGTGATTTAACCTCTGATGGCAGCTAAGCAACATGTGGCTCACTGCTCATCAGCAGAATGGGGAAGAGCAAGCATAGAAAGTGCTCACAAATAGAATCATAGAATCAATCAGGTTGGAAGACCTCCAAGATCATCCAGTCCAACCTAGCACCCAGCCCTAGCCAGTCAACTAGACCATGGCACTAAGTGCCTCAGCCTGGCTTGGCTTGAACACCTCCAGGGATGGTGACTCCACCACCTCCCTGGGCAGCCCTTTCCAATGCCAGTCACTCTCTCTGCCAACAACTTCCTCCTAACATCCAGCCTAGACCTCCTCCAGAACAACTTGAGACTGTGTCCCCTTGTTCTGTTGCTGGTTGCCTGGCAGAAGAGGCCAACCCCCACCTGGCTACAGCCTCCCTTCAGGTAGGCAGCAATGAGGTCGCCCCTGAGTCTCCTTTTCTCCAGGTTAAAAGAAGACTTTGACTGCACCAGAACCACTCATCAGTGACACTGATGTGTTACCAACTTTTTGGTCACAAATCCAAAACACAATGCCATACAAACTACTGTGAAGAAACCTTCTCCAGCCCAGGTGAAACCCATACAGGCTGGAAATGTATAATCAATCAGAAAGACATGTTGTGATTACATATATTCAGAATTTGTCACCTCCAGTTTCAGACAAAAGCAGCAACAACCTTCAGACTTGATGCAGGGGTCTCTTTATTAAGTGATGTGTCCCTTTATTACATGCAAGTACTAGCACTAGTGGTGCTTTATTACATGGCAGTGCCTCTTTTATACCATCATACAAACAATGCATTAACATAATACAGATGATGTACAGCCTTGTTTCTAAGTCTCTTTCCCCAGGCCTCCTATCTTAGCAGGCCCATTACCTCAGCCTGCTCTTCTCTCCCACTCGAGAGACATCCTGGGAAACAAGGCTGGATAATCTGCACACAGCTCATTATTTTTCTTTCTCACATTTCTTCTTCTTACATTCCCACAAGAATTCACATACATATATTTCAAAGTCATTTGTGAGTTGTTTGCTAGCTCCATCTGTATTCCAGTTCAGCTTGGAGCGAGACAGTTCCAATACAGATATTCTCCTGTTGTGCTACTGCAGCACTGAGACAAATCTAGAACTTCAGCTTTAGGCTATGTAACCTGTGCTTTGTATTGTCTTCTCTGCCAGGCAAGCAGCAACAGAACAAGGGGACACAGTCTCAAGTTGTGCCAGGGAATGTCTAGGCTGGATGTTAGGAGGAAGTTCTTCCCAGAGAGAGTGATTGGCATTGGAATGGGCTGCCCAGGGAGGTTGTGGAGTCACCATCCCTGGAGGTGTTGAAGAAAAGCCTGGCTGAGGCACTTAGTGCCATGGTCTGGTTGCTTGGAGAGGGCTGGGTGCTAGGTTGGACTGGATGATCTTTGAGGTCTCTTCCAACCTGAGCCTCCTCTTCTCCAGGCTAAACACTGCCAGCTTCCTCAGCCACTACTCATAGGGCTGTGTTCCAGGCCTCTCATCAGCTTTTTATTGATACCTCTTACATATGATTGTGCTATTTGTTATTATATGGTAAGAATCAGGCATAATCTTTTTTTTCTGAAAGGATTTTGGAATTTCTGAATGTTAAGAAACATGATTTCCCATTGGAATGGGCTGCCCAGGGAGGTG
This sequence comes from Pogoniulus pusillus, assembly GCF_015220805.1. Lineage (NCBI taxonomy): Eukaryota > Metazoa > Chordata > Aves > Piciformes > Lybiidae > Pogoniulus > Pogoniulus pusillus. Next base: position 45,165,830 of record NC_087268.1, read on the forward strand.
GTGGAGTTGCCATCACTGAAGGTCTTCAAGAAAAGCCTGTCTGAGACACTTAGTGCCATGGTGTAGTTGACTGGCTAGGGCTGGGTGCTAGGTTGGCCTGGATGATCTTGGAGGTCTCTTCCAACCTGGTTGATTCTATGATTCTATGGTTCTATGACTTGAATAGAAGGTGAAGTCACAAGATAAAGTGACTGAACAGTAACTTGTTGAAGGAACAGTAAAAAATCCTTCTCTATTTCTTCCTTGTTGAGTAGTTCTGTTACACTAAAGGAAGCATCTGTGAATTTATTTGCTGAATAATTACTGCCATCAGGAATTTCACTCACAGTGGTTTATGAACATGTTGGTTTTCCAGAATTGAAATGTTCACTTGAAACTGTAGAGCTTTTTGGAGAAATTAAACTAATGAAGGCTGACTTACAAATATGCTCTCAGATTTGCATATATTAGTAAAATTAGGCATAGGGGAGTGATAACATAGTTTTGAGCTAGCAACAGTGCAAAATTTAATATTACACAACAAGTCCCTAGTGTTTTTGTTTCCCACAGTCAATTATTGAGGTCAACAATTTTCTGGTTATTGCTAGTAAATTGTTTTTCCCAAAGGGTTGAACTTGAAAAGAGAATCGTATAATTAATTTAAATTTGGTTGAAGTTATCACATGATTTTGTTAAAATGCCAAGAAAAAAACATTTTTGAGTAAAATTGGAAAAAAATAACCCAACACCCAAAAATTCAAACCAAAAAACACTCCAATCTCTGGGAAGAATTCCTGGGCAGTAGAGTGAGATGAGAAAATCCTTGAAGGTTAGGGGTTTAGCACCACGTCAGGTGTCCTGTGCTGAGTGTGATTTGCCATTGGAATGGGCTGCCCAGGGAGGTGGTGGAGTCACCATCCCTGGAGGTGTTCAAGAAAAGCCTGGCTGAGGCACTTAGTGCCATGGTCTGGTTGACTGGATAGGGCTGGGTGCTAGGTTGGCCTGGATGATCTTGGAGGTCTCTTCCAACCTGGTTGGTTCTATGATTCTATGACACTATGAAGCTTTGAATTCACTGGCCAGAACAATGGTGCTAGTGCCTATTGGCCAGTTTGATTTTCAAACGGAAGTATTTAAAGGGGGATGATTTAGAAACTGCACCTTTCTGCATCCTGCCCTACTACATTGAGCCTCTCTGTCTTTCTGCCATTCGTGGCTAGTTAGCTGGGAATCAAGGCAGCCACGTGTGTGCAGCTCACACCTGCCAGCTTAGCAGCAACTCAGCTCTCCTTCCCGTGTCTGCGTGATTTCTAAAGTCGGGGGGGGGGATGGGGACGGGGGACACCCAAACCATCACACAGTTGTTGCATTTTGAAGCTGACATGAGGCAGGATGGTGTGAATACAAAGCAGATTAAAACTCAACCCATGATGAATCCACAGACTGGTTAGAAGCGTAACAAAACCAACAACTTTTGGAGTCCTGGAAGAGAGTTACTGTTTCAATCTGCTTCATGAAAGCTGATAAAGAATAGAAGGAACACAAAAACAAAACAAAACAAAACAAACAAACAACAAAAAAAAACCAGTTCTGGGCCCCTCAATTCAAGAGAGATGTGTAGGTGCTGGAGCATGTCCAGAGAAGGGCGACAAAGCTGGTGAAGGGCCTGGAACACAAACCCTATGAGGAGAGGCTGAGGGATTTGGGGGTGTGCAGCCTGGAGAAGAGGAGGCTCAGGGGTGATCTTATTACTGTCTACAGCTACCTGAAGGGACATTGTAGACAGGTGGGGGTTGGTTTCTTCTGCCAGGCAACCAGCAATAGAACAAGGGGACACAGTCTCAAGTTGTGCCGGGGTAGGTCTAGGCTGAATGTTAGGAGGAAGTTGTTGTCAGAGAGAGTGATTGGCATTGGAATGGGCTGCCCAGGGAGGTGGTGGAGGCACCATCCCTGGAGGTCTTCAAGAAAAGACTGGATAAGGCACTTAGTGCCATGGTCTAGTTGACTGGATAGGGCTGGGTGCTAGGTTGGACTGGATGATCTTGGAGGTCTCTTCCAACCTGGTTGATTCCATGATTCTGTGATTCTATGAAATGGAGTCAGTAAGGGAAGTTGGTTCAGACCTGCACTGCTGCTTTGATGCAATGACTACTGTACAGAAAGCTTATGTTGAATATGTTCTGATTCTGGCATCTGACTAACCACATGGATTCCATGTGGACTCTCATACTCGTGTCAACAGGCTGAAGCTGAATACCAGATACCAGACAAAACAATGCAAACATAACGTGGATGTAGGCATAAAGTGTCATTGGGGATGTGTAGACTATCATAGCCGCTCCACCAGAAGGTCACGAATCTCCCGTGAGTCCTTTGCTACATCTGCAACATTTAGGATTATTTCATATTCACATGTTTCTGGAGTGGCATCATTTCATTGTTTAAGGAGCTGGATCATAATCAACAACATTCATTTCATGCTGAAAATCTGTTTGTAAGACACTAATACTCTAGCTGAAAATAATAACCTTTTTTTACTGATATTTAATGACTTTCTGATTAAAGGTGAGAAGCTTTGTGAGACATATAGGAATCCATATTTTAAAGTGACATAAAGGTCAAGGAAGTATTAGAGTGGAGTAAAAGAATAATCAGGGAATTGGTTTTTAAATATAAAAACTACAGCTATAAAGCAAATATATAGTTTTAAATCCTTATATATTTAAAAGTATTAACTGTTACTTTTCTTGTTACAGACGTGTGAGTTTGAAGCTAGCTAGAATATTTTGGCGAGAGGAATTAGATTATGGGCTGTGAAAAGGAAATGATGGTGACGTCTACTTCACTCATAGGATTGCTGAGATGTATAAAAACAAGAACACAAATATAGATAACAGAGTTTGCTCTCTGATTTTTGGGCTGCACTTCTCTCTCTAACCCAGCTTGCTGTCTGACTAATCCTTCTGCTTCCTAATGCCCCTAGCCGACCTTCCAAACTCACCTTGAACGTAAGGCAAAGTATGGGATAAGGTACAAGGGTGGAAAGGAGGTGGAAAGGAGGTTGAACGGTGGTTGAGAGCCCCCCTGGGGACTCTGGTTTCTGAGGAGGGTGCTGTGTTTTCTGTATTACTTTTTAACTTGTATATTTCTGTATATAACTGTATAGATTGGAAATATTTGCTTATATATTGTGCAAAGCTGTAAATATAGCTTCATTCTCCAATTTCCAGCTCAGCTGAGTCTAGTCTGGGTGATTTTCTTAAGTGTGGGGGGGCAGGTAACACCCAAACCATCACAGACATGTAGGAATCCATATTTTAAAGTGACATAAAGGTCAATGAAGGATTAAAGTGCAGTAAGAAAATAATTAGAGAATTGTTTTCTTAATATAAAAACTACATCTATAAAATGCATATCTATTTTTCAAATCCCTATATATTTAAAAGTATTAACTGTAACCAGCTTTGTCCACAGTGTGGCCAGTAGGACGAGGGAGGTTATTCTTCCCTTGTACTCAACACTGATCAGGCCACACCTTTGAGTCCTGTGTCCAGTTCTGGGCTCCTCAATTCAAGAGAGATGTTGAGATGCTGGAATGTGTCCAGAGAAGGGCAATGAAGCTGGTGAAAGGCCTGGAACACAGCCCTGTGAGGGCAGGTTGAGAGAGCTGGGGGTGTGCAGCCTGCAGAAGAGGAGGCTCAGGGGTGACTTCATTGCTGTCTACAACTACCTGAAGGGAAGCTGTAGCCAGGTGGGGTTGGTCTCTTCTGCCAGGCAACCAGCAACAGAACAAGGGGACACAGTCTCAAGTTGTGCCAGGGGAGGTCTAGGCTGGATGTTAGGAGGAAGTTGTTGTCAGAGAGAGTGATTGGTGTTGGAATAGGCTGCCCAGGGAGGTGGTGGAGGCACTGTCCCTGGAGGTGTTCAAGCAAAGCCTGGCTGAGGCACTTAGTGCCATGGTCTGGTTGGCTGGAGAGGGCTGGGTGCTAGGTTGGACTGGATGATCTTGGAGGTCTCTTCCAACGCTGCTCATTCTATTCTGCTCTGTTCTATTCTATAAAGCAAGCAGCCACCAGCATTTGAACATCCCAAATGAAAAGTTTATCACTGAAAATGAAAGGCCAACCTCCAATTACTTTGGGAAAAAATGTTTTCAGTCTATGTTCAAAGACATTTTTCTGTGGTCTTTAAAGTAAATGTTCAATACTTAAGAACAGTAATCATGAGTCTCATCTCTTTTGTCATGACTGAACCTCCAGGTTTTTGTTTTGTTATATTTTGCTTTTTCTTACTTTGATCCTGATCTGGCAGAGCATTTGCACTGGATTATCTTTCAAGGTCCCTCCCACTCTCTAACATTCTGTGATCCTGTGTTCTTCTGTGATATTTGATGAACCAATGGCCTAAGAGAATCAGGAAAGTCTCCAAGTCCAATCCTAACATAAATATCACGGTGTGTGCATTTTCTGGTTTCTCTGCCAACTGTTTGATGTAACCATCCTGTTTTTAATGAGCATTGGACCTAAATCCTTGTATCAATATGCACCATATTTTTCAAGTGTGACATATCACAGTCACAGTTGCATTAATGAGATCAGGAAAGTTTACAGTTCCAGAAAGGAACTTCAACTGAGTTTGTTTTAAAGTCTGATAGAAAGCCTGAGGCTTGGAGTCTGTGGAATAGTTTCCTGTGGTTTGTGCCAAGATATTTTACTATTTAACAAGAAAAAAGTTCAATCTCACGATTTTGCCTGTTTGTGTGGGAGCATGGTCTCAGTTCCCACACTCTTTCACCCCGTGTCTCTTGGCCATGTGTGACCATGATCATCTCTCTGCCCGGGAAGGAACTCACCAACTGCTGTTTGCTGCTTCCCGCTCACCCTGCTCCCTCACTCCTGCGCACCTCCTCCTGGGGGCTGGTTGCTCTGGAGGTGTGAATTTCTGTAATGCACTGGCAGAGGCCCAAGGCCCTGTCCCACAAGCTGCAAACAGCTGCAGTGCCCCTCGGAGTACAGTCAATGACCGTTTGCCCTTCAGCAATGTTTATCACTCTCTCAGTGCGCTGCTCACTGGGATGCGGTGGCACAGCTCCGGTGATGCCTCTCCAGAACGGTGTCCTGCTGCTGGCTTGCCCACATTGGTATCTCACCTGGTAGCCATAGCCACCCCCCTAGCCATGTCAGTACCTCATGCAGGTGCATGAGGGAGCCGACCCTGGGGTCTCTCTTCCCCTCTCTCCAGGTGCCTCCACTTTGGCAAGCACCCTTCACCTGGAAAGGAGAACTGTTAGTCACTGGAGCTGTTTTCAGTGCCAGATCTGGTCCCAGTGCTGCTGCCTCTCTGGAATGGTGATATTCCTTATTGTAAGTTAGCTATTTTCCTCACTGTGATGGTTTGGGTGTTACCCAACCCCCCACACTTCAGAAAATCACCCAGATGGGACTCAGCTGAGCTGGAAATTAAAGAATGAAGCTTTCTATTTACAGCTTAGCACAATATACAAGCAGGTATTTACAATATCTATACAGCTATAAACAGAAATAGACAAGTTAAAAAGTAATACAGACACACAACAGCCCTCCCAGAAACCAGAGTCCCCAGGAGGGGCTCCCAACCACCCTTTCACCTTCTGCCCACTCCTCTACCTTACCCCAGAATTTGCTTTATGTTCAAGGTGAGTTTGGAGGGTCGGCCAGAGGGGTTAGGAAGCAGAAGGATTAGTCACACAGACAGCAGGTTAGAGAGAGAGAAGTGCAGCCAAAATCCAGAGAGTGCATCTGTATAGTCTATGTGTTCTTGTTTTTATCCATCTCAGCAAGCCTATGAGTGCAGCAGACATCACCATTGTTTCCTTCTCACAGCCTAGCATCTAATTCTTCTCACCAAAATATTCCAGCTAGGCTCAAACTAGCACACTCACTGTGCTGCAAGTTTTCCTAACCTCATCTATAAGGCAGCTGTAATTATTTAGGCTGATGTGATAGCATCAAAATAGCATTTATGTTATCTCATGAGAAGACTTCTTTGACATGATCTTATTAACTTTTTAGAACAACTTCTTTGGGTTGTGCCTTTTCATAACAAGTTTTAATCAGATTGTGTAGATTGGAACATCACTGTCTGCCTACTCCCATTTATATAGCCTGGTTTATTTTCACTTTCAACTTAATAGTGAGATTTCTCTTCTCTGCATTGACAGGAATGTTTCTGTCACACACTTTCACAGCTTTTATATTTAGTATCTGAAAAGCAGAACAGATGAGCTTCAGCTGTGAAATTCACTCACTGCTCTATTCGCTAAAAGCAAAATCCACTACAGAATTAAGGCATCAGTGAGTTCAAGGCTGTGACACATAGGTTTTAGGTTCCAAGACAGGAATTAGAGCTGAAAATTCCAAAGAAGGTATTGACTGGTTCTTACACATGATGAGAAAGCCCACTAAAAATAATTAACAAGAAAAATCTATGTCCCTGAAAAATTATGTTGCTTAGGTTTAGAATTATTGAAGCTGAGGTGAAAGAGGTTTCTGTAGTTGGAAAATATGGCAAATATTGGTCATATCTAGTTTCAAGCCTTTATATCTTAAAGGGAAAAAAATGCAGAAAAAATATTTTCTTTCGTCAAAGTTTTGTTTTATTAATGAAAAAACTCACAATATTTAGTTCTGCCATCTCAAGCCTCTCTATAATTTACTTGCTATTCCATTAAAACTAAAGCAAAATAAAAACAAACTCCAAAAAAACAACCAAACACCAACAACAATAATAAACTTAAATATTTTTCCCCCACTGCTAGATGTTCTACACTGCTGTATAAAATAAGTATCTTACTCTTTAATTCCAGTAAGCGAAATGGACAGTGGCACTGAGTGCACACTCAGCAAGTTTGCTGATGACAGCAAGCTGTGTGGTGCAGCAAGCACGCTGGAGGGAAGGGATGCCATCCAGAGGGACCTGGCCAGGCTGGAGAGGTGGGCACAAGTCAAGCTCATAAGGTCCTGCACCTGGGTCGGGGTAATCCCAAGCACAAATCCAGGCTGGGCAGTGAATGGCTGGAGAGTAGCCCTGAGGAGAGAGACTTAGGGGTGCTGATGGACAAGAAGATCAACATGAGCCAATAGTATGCCCTGATGGCCAGACAGATCAGGAGAAGTGGAGGCTGATTCTATGATTCTATTCTATTCTATGATTCTCTGGACTGGTTAGACCACACCTTGAGTACTGTGTTCAGTTCTGGGCCCCCCAGTTTAGAAGGGACGTTGAGATGCTTGAGCGTGTCCAGAGAAGGGCGACGAGGCTGGGGAGAGGCCTTGAGCACAGCCCTATGAGGAGAGGCTGAGGGAGCTGGGATTGGTTAGCCTGGAGAAGAGGAGGCTCAGGGGTGACCTTATTGCTGTCTACAACTACCTGAGGGGTGATTGTGGCCAGGAGGAGGTTGCTCTCTTCTCTCAGGTGGCCAGCACCAGAACGAGAGGACACAGCCTCAGGCTGCGCCAGGGGAGATTTAGGCTGGAGGTGAGGAGAAAGTTCTTCCCTGAGAGAGTCATTGGACACTGGAATGGGCTGCCCGGGGAGGTGGTGGAGTCGCCGTCCCTGGAGCTGTTCAAGGCAGGACTGGATGTGGCACTTGGTGCCATGATCTGGCCTTGAGCTCTGTGGTAAAGGGTTGGACTTGCTGATCTGTGAGGTCTCTTCCAACCCTGATGATACTGTGATACTGTGTGATTCTATGAACAGAAGTACTATAATAAGCTGGACTCATTCCTAAAAGGTAAAATGGCTCATAGACAAAGACTTAATGTTATCTCACTTTGTCACAGCCTTTTTGGGTGACTGTCATAGATCAATTTGAACCTGTGCTGCCATTCATACCATGCCACAGTCATGCCAGCTTCAAAAAATGAAAGTGCGAAGTGGAGCAAAGTATTATGGAGCTTCAAGTCCATGCTGCAACATGAGAGGCTGCCTGTTTTGGTTGCTGCTTCTGGGTTCTTGGGTTTTGGCTTTTTTTTTTTCTTTCTTTTTTTTTTTTTTCTGCAGGGAATCACAGAATCATAGAATCAAGCAGGTTGGAAGAGACCTCCAAGATCATCCAGGCCAACCTAGCACCCAGCCCTAGCCAGTCAATCAGACCAAGGCACTAAGGTGCCTCATTCAGTCTTCTCTTGAAGATCTCTAGGGATGGTGACTCCACCACCTCCCTGGGCAGCCCATTCCAATGCCAATCACTCTCTCTGACAACAACTTCCTCCGAACACCCAGCCTAGACCTCCCCTGGCACAACTTGAGACTGTGTCCCCTTGTTCTGTTGCTGGTTACCTGCCAAAAGTGACCAACCCCACCTAGCTACAGCATCCCTTCAGGTAGTTGTAGACAGCAATGAGGTCACCCCTGAGCCTCCTCCTCTCCAGGCTAAACACCCCCAGCTCCCTCAGCCTCTCCTCATAGGGTTTGTGCTCCAGGCCCCTCACCAGCTTTGTTGCCCTTCTCTGGACATGTTCCAGCACCTCAGCATCTCTCTTGAATTGAGGAGCCCAGAACTGGACACAGCACTCAAGGTGTGGCCTGACCAGTGCTGAGTACAGGGGCAGAATAACCTCCCTTGTCATACTGAGGTATGTGGGAGTCAGGTTGTTGTCTTCTGTTTTGTGCTGTATTTCACTGTGCTTCTTTTGCAAATAGGCTGAGCTAAGGCAATCATGCATTGTATTATTAGATCAATTAGATTACTAGCAAAGGTAATTATGCATTGTGATTATGATATCTTACGATATATTCAACTCTTATCTCTGCGTCTCAACCCTGAGTTCTGTGTGTTGCTTTTCCCTTCACTTTTGTTTTAACAAAGCAGGGAGCTTAGACCTTGCACTCGACCATTAGGGTGACCTTCATTAAATTACTTATGCCAGACTAAGGAAGAAATTTAACCATGTGATGAATTTCAAACAGAAGTTCAAGTATATTCACTATTCATTATTCTTTGGTCCTCCAATTTGATTGTTCCATTAATCCAAACGAGGATTCAGAAACTACTGTGACCTAGGTGATCAGTCACTCACAATGAATAGTAAAGAGTTACTATTAACAATTCAAGGACAACTGTCAACAGTTAAAGTGTTTGGCATATCTTTGTTTCTTTTCTTGACTGAACTTGCCTCAGGTGTTTCAGCCTTTTTGTCTGCATATGATTAGAGCTCGAATCTTGCAATTATTCTGTGATGTTCAAGATTTAGCATACAATGCTGCTTCTTGTCCTTTCAGCAATGAAGTTTGGCTAGTAGTACTTCTTTGTATTGAGAACTATTGGTTAATAATATGGGGCCATACTAGCTTGTGTATTAAACAGAAAACTCCATTAGTTCTGCAAGGTGCCACAAACTTCTTCATATCTCAGTTCAGCATAGAGTTCACTTAACAGAGACCAACAGAACTGCACTAGAATTCATACCTCCCTATGTCAGCATAAGTAGAACCATAGAATTGTCAGGGCTGGAAAGGACCTCAAGGATCATGTAGTTCCAACCTCTCTGCTATGTGCAGGTACATCTCACACTAGATCAGGTTGCTCAGAGCCACATCCAGCCTGGCCTTACAAAACTTTCAGAGGTGGGGCTTCTACCATCTCTTTGGGTAACCTATTCCAGTGTCTCACCACACCTGTGGTGGAGAACTTCTTCCTAACATTCAATCTGAATCTACCCACTTGTAGTTTTGCTCCATTGACCCCCAAAAAGTCCCTCACCAGCTTTTTTGTAGCCCCCTTCAGATACTAGAGGGGAATTCTGCATTCCAACTTGACACACATGATGTAGGAGGCCAGGACTGAGACAAATGTCTCTTCTCAATCAAGTATAGGTCATGTCATATAGAAGTTATTTGTTAAAAATTTAGTAGAAAAGGATATATTTTTTACTGATGACCAACTCTGTTATCTATGTCTGTTTGTGTTCTTGTTTTTATACATTTCAGCAAGCCTACGAGTGAAGTAGACATCACCATTGTTGGTTGGACTGGATGATCTTGGAGGTCTCTTCCAACCTGCTTGATTCTATGATTCTATTCTCATGTTGTGCCGGGGAAAGTATAGGCTGGATGTTAGGAGGAAGTTCTTGCCAGAGAGAGTGATTTGCCACTGGAATGGGCTGCCCAGGGAGGTGGTGGAGTCACAATCCTTGGAGGTGTTGAAGCAAAGCATGGCTGAGGCACTTAGTGCCATGGTCTGATTGATCTTGGAGGTCTTTTCCAACCTGCTTGATTCTATGATTGTTTCCTTTTCACAGCCTATAATCTAAATCTTCTCACCATAATATCTCAGCTAGCTTCAAACTTTCACACAGGCATGTAACAGATATCAGGAATTAACTGTCTGGGATAATGGCAAGTTTAATATACAAATATACAATTATATTGTTTTTCATATAGACTTTCAGAAGAGAATACTGCAAGCCTCAGGAGACTGACTGGAGATAGGCATTTAAGATTTGGCTGGGTACTTCTTGCCCTGACACTACAGTCAACCATAGCCAGTGTACTATCTATCATCCTAGGTTATTTGTGTCAGAGACAGTCAAGAAAAAATATGTGACAGATTTGAAAGAGTGATTTTTTTTCTTCAGTGCAATCATACACTGACTGAACACAGATCCACTCCACTCCCTGCAGGTGTTTGATGTATTGTCTACTGGCATCAACACAGGCATTTGCACTGTGTAAAATAATGCCTAATATAGGTGAACACTACCTTTGATAGAGCTCTGATCAAAGTTGCTTCTCTTTCATTTCTTTTTTTCACACCCAGATTGAAAGACAGGGGTAGCAACCCTTACAGCTTTAAATAACATGAAATATTTTCTCCTTTTCCTCAGGTTACACTAATTGCATACATACTCCACACGATGACATGTGCACATACATAGCATTTAGAGAAGGATACATTTGTGGAGAGATTAATCCCTTTGTAGTCTAACTGGTTCTCAGTTATTAGAGGGGCTAAGGGCAACCAGCAACAGAACAAGGGGACACTTGTCCTGTCCAACATCTGTGGGGGACTTTCCAGTCCCCTGCTACTCTCTGGTACTCTGGAAGACTTTTATCTATGGTTGGACACTGGTTCTTAACCTATAAAATACACCTTCCCCATTAAGGCTAGGGTAATCTTACATGGACTCTTCACCACACCACATGTAAGAATCCCTGTGATTTCACAAGCCTGGGATATAATAGGTTGGACACTGGTTCTTAACCTATAAAATACACCTTTCCTACTAAGGCTAGGGTAATCTTACAGGGACTCTTCACCACACCACATGTAAGAATTCCTGCAGTTCCACAAGCCTGGGATATAATAGGTTTGGTTTTCCCACTGCCCTTAGTCTTATTTGACACAATTATTCTTAGAGTTAATAAATAGACAGTGAACCAAAAGACACACACTGCTTCTTCTGTGCTGCTTTTTACTGTGGTGTGCTTCCAACTCAAAAGGTCTTTGTTTCCTGCAGCAAAGAGCTTCTCTGCATTGCAAAGTTCCCTGGCTGAAAAGTGCTCCTGGCTGGAAAGAATTGTCCTTGCTGCAAAGCACCCTTGTGGCTTACTGGCTCCATTTTGGCTTTTGTTTTTGTTTGCATCATGCATTGTGGATTAATTGCAGTTCTGGAAGGCTTTCTGAAAAGTGGAAACCAAAGAAGTATCCTCAATTCAAGAGAGATGTTGAGATACTCCAATATGTCCAGAGAAGGGCAACAAAGCTGGTGAGAGGCCTGGAACACAGCCCTGTGAGGAGAGGCTGAGGGAGCTGGGGGTGTGCAGCCTGCAGAAGAGGAGGCTCAGGGCAGAGCTCATAGCTGTCTACAACTACCTGAAAGGAGGTTGGAGCCAGGTGGGGTTGGTCTCTTCTGCCAGGCAACCAGCAACAGAACAAGGGGACAGAGTCTCAAGTTGTGCCAGGGGAGGTCTAGGCTGGATGTTAGGAGGAAGTTGTTGGCAGAGAGAGTGATTGGCATTGGAATGGGCTGCCCAGGGAGGTGGTGGAGTCACCACCCCTGGAGGTGTTGAAGCAAAGCCTGGCTGAGGCACTTAGTGCCATGGTCTGGTTGATTGGCCAGGGCTGGGTGCTAGGTTGGGCTGGATGAGATTGGAGGTCTCTTCCCACCTGGTTGATTCTATGATAAGTAAAATGCTGCCTCGTGAGTAGAATTGGGGTATTTGCCTAGAGTCTCCAGGGAAAGCTTATCTCTTACTAATGGGGGTGTTCACCATTTTGTGCTTTTTCTCTATTGTTCCTCAACTAATGTAACCCTTTCTATATATCCTGTAGACATTCACAACTGAGCAATGACCCTATATATAAATATTTTTTTAATATAACTTGTATATAATTTACCTCGAGGAGTGGGGTTTGGACTAATAAATAATTTACATTTATATTAATTCCTTGCCTCATGCTCTACCTCATAACAATATTTTGAAGAACCAGTCAGACTCCTTTTTTTACTGCTGTAACAAAAAGAGGACCAGAAATTAACCTGAAATGGAATAAAAACTCTATTTTGGACACAAAATCTACAGTTTTCATGCCTGTCAAGAAATAATGTAAACTCTACAGTCTGAAATGGGACAGCAATATAGTTGCAAGCTCTTCATTTTCCTGTTAAATACATTTTCAGGCTAGTAACTCTATGTTTTTTCCATGTTATTTTAGCTATTATAGGGAACTTCAATAAGTAAGCGACACAAAACATTATTCCCTAGTAAAACTTTTGCCTATGTTATAATCTTCTTATAGGGTAACTGTTTATTCATCTTCTCTTAGATAGATCTGGTATACGTCTGTTAGCCAGTAACAAATACTTTCTCTGATGTGCTACATTCTGAGTCATAATTCTTCAGGGTCCTGAGATTTGCTGTATTAAGATATTGCTAAGTTTTTTATTTATCAATGTGGAGAGAGATTTGCCAATAGGACATGAAATGATAAACAGAATCATAGAACCAACCAGGTTGGAAGAGACCTCCAAGATCATCCAGTCCAACCTATCCCTGTGCCCTATCCAGTCAACCAGACCATGGCACTAAGTGCCTCAGCCAGGCTTTGCTTGAACACCTCCACAGACGGTGCCTCCACCACCTCCCTGGGCAGCCCATGTGGAGAGTTCAAACCCACCAATCTGCTACAGAAATCCATTAGTGCTATGCTAACTTCATACTGAATTAAACTGAAAAAGAAATAAAGTGGTTTTACAAGTGGCTCACCACTGCAAGCTAACAAAGCTTTTCTTCAGCTACAGGCACATAGCTGGAGACCTGAATTGATTAGACAATTTACCTTCTTTTAAAACTTCAACTACAGACATTCTTTTTTTACTTCTACCACATTCTGGATTTTGTGACTTTCGATCTCAATCTGTAATATGAACTTCAAATTGAAAGGGTCATAATAAATATTCTGTACATTTTCATCTCTGAAAACAGAATCACAGAATCACAGATTTTTTTAGATTGGAAAAGCCCTTCAAGCTCATCGAGTCCAATCATTAGTTTCACACTGACAAGTCCTTGACTAAACCAAATCCCTCAGCACAGCATCTAAGCACTAGGAATTGCTATGGTTGGAAAGGACTACCAGGATAATCCAGTCCAACCTTCATCCCAGCATCCTTTATCACGAGACCATAGCCTCAAGCACCACATCCACTCTCCTTTTAAACACCTCCAGGGATGGCAACTCTATCACCTCCCTGGGCAGCCTGTTCCAGTGCTTGACCACCTGATCAGTAAAGAACTTCCTCTGAACATCCAACCTAAACCTCCCCTGATGCAACTTGAGGCCATTTCCTCTTTTCCTATCATTAGTAATTTGGGAGAAGAGACCAGCTCCAGCCTCACTACAACCTCCTTTTAGGTAGTTGTAGAGGGCAATAAGGTCCCCACTCAGCCTCCTCATCTCCAGACTAAACAACCCCAGTTCCCTCGCAGTTCCTCTCCCCAGCCTCATTGCCCTTCTCTGCACATGCTCCAGCACCTCAATGTCCCTCCTACACTGTGGTGACCAAAATTGGACACAGTACTCGAGGTGTGGTCTCACAAGGGGCATGATCACCTCCCTACTCCTACTGGTTACACCATTTCTGATCCAGGCCAGGATGCTGATGGCCTTCTTGGCCATCTGGGCACACCTGTGCCTGATGTTCAGCTGAATAAAGCCCTGTTGACCCACTGCAAGGTCAAGTTGTTTGTTTTTATCATAACAAATGCCATACTTCTAACAAAATGTGTTATTTCATTTTAAATGAAACTTGACACTTTTGACAGGTAAAGATAATGACAGCATAAAATAGCTTTCAAAACAGTTCAAAGACTGAAAAAGGACAGAGGAATACTTTGAACTGTTCAAGCAACTGAAAATAATTTATTTATGGTGCTGCATGAATGCAAATAATATGTATATGGTAGCAGAAAGAGGGAGACTCAAATTCTCAAACTCTTAGTTATAGCCAAAAGAATCTGCTTTCATCACCCAGACACAACTTCTGATATAAAAACTTCACCTATTCTAACTCAAGCACACATCCTTAGATCTAAATTTTGTGGATTCATGATTAATTGATGTATTCACTATGCATACGTAGTACAATTGTGGCTTAATCCCAGACAGCAACTCCCCACAACTACCTCAAGGGAGGCTGTGGCCAGGTGGGGGTTGGTCTCTTCTGCCAGACAACCAGCAACAGAATGAGGGGACACAGTCTCAAGTTGTGCTGGGGGAAGTACAGGCTGGGTGTTAGGAGGAAGTTGTTGGCAGAGAGAGTGATTGGCATTGGAATGGGCTGCCCAGGGAGGTGGCAGAGTCACCATCCCTGGAGGTGTTCAAGAAAAGCCTGGATGAGGCACTTAGTGCCATGGTCTGGTTGACTGGACAGGGCTGGGTGCTAGGTTGGACTGGCTGATCTTGGAGGTCTCTTCCAACCTGGTTGATTCTATGATGCTATGATTCTGTGATTCTATGATGTGTTCCTCTGTGCTCTGTGTTAGATAGCATTGTCCTGCTCTGGCAGGGGAGTTGGACTTGATGATCACCTTGGGTCCCTTCCAACTCCTAATATCCTATTATCCTGTGATCCTGTGAGTAACCCCCAGATCCCTCTCTGCCTGGCTGCTCTCAGCCACTCTGTCCCCAGCCTGTAGCACTGCTTGGGGTTGTTGTGGCCAAAGTGTAGGACCTTGCACTTGGCCTTGGTAAATCTCCTCCTATTGGCCTCTGCCCACCCATCCAGCTTGTCTAGGTCCCTCTGCAGGGCTCTCTTACCCTCCAACAGATCCACACCTGCTCCTAGCTTGGTGTTATCTGCAAACTTACTGATGATGTTGGACTCAATCTCCTCATCCAGATCATCAATAAAGAGAAAAAAAATGGTGAATATACATTAAAATACTTCCCATTTTTAAAAGTTCATAGGATTTAATCTTTCTATACCTCTACTTTCACAAATTAAGTTTTGATTTGAAGACAAAATATTTAAAATATATATTTGTTTACAAAGATACAAATATCAGCTGCAGAATCTGATTTTTTATTTTAGTCCTCAAAAAGCAAATGTCACTGTTTTGTCTCATTGCATTACAGTGATTAGCATCATCAGATTTTCATGCTTAGCTTAGACATGAACCTTATTTCCAATCATTAAGAAGTTTCTGTGTCTGGAATTTGAAATCTTTCATAAACAGACAGGTCTTGGATTTACTTCTTTGGAGGAAGTCTGGGGAATAAAAGAAGAACTCCAGATCTAGTGGAAAACAATGACTCCAGAATGTTAAAGGCAGAGAGAGAAAACACTCATGTCAAAAGAAATAGAACAGTTTTTTGGGGAGGAGTCATTTTGAAGACTACACTGTAGAATAAACTTTGACATATCTTTACTTCTTTGTCATTGAAAAAACAAGAGAACTTTACTGAAAACGACAGAGTCATGATTAATTATTGATCTGGGCAAGTAGAACAGGCCCAGCAGATACGGGGGTGAATTGCAAGTGTCTTAAAATGATACATAATTGGTAATGTCAATGTCTTCAAATGCTGCAGGAACACTATGTTTGGCAGGGAAAAACTACATTCTTTTCACTGCAGAAAATAATTGGTTGTGGAATAACAGCTCCAATGAACTTATTTGACAACTCAAATACAAATATTTAGAGTTCTATTTCAAAAAATAGGCACATTGGGGCAAGTTGTCTTGATTTCTCTGGTTAACACTCTGTAACTTGATTTGCTCTAGGTATGAATATTGCTGTGTATAGCTCTTAATAGGTAAAGTGTTGGCAGAATAGGAAAAAAAAGATTTTCAGCACATGAGTGGAATCAGAAAAATAATAATTTCCTCAGTTATTTCTAGATTTTTTAATTCATTATTGATTGGAAAAGGAAGACAGCTTTTAAATATTTATTGAGCCTGGTTTAAAGCTACAGCTGCTTCATCTGATTCACAGAATCATAGAATCAGTCAGGGTTGGAAGGGACCACAAGGATCATCCTGTTCCGACTTCCTTGCAGTGGGCAGGGACACCTCACCTTTGATCAGGCTGGCCACAGCTGCATCCAGCCTGGCCTTAAACACCTCCAGCCATGGGGCCTCAACCACCTCCCTGGGCAACCCATTCCAGCCTCTCACCACTCTCATGTTCAACAACTTCCTCCTCATGTCCAGTCTGAACCTACCCATCTCCAGCATCACTCCACTCCCTCTAGTCCGGTCACTACCTGATATCCTAAAAAGTCCTTTCCCAGTTTTTTTGTGGGTCCAAATAGTCCAGATCCTGAGCCACACATTTTCATAATTCTGTTGATCACCAAGACAGTTGTTAAATTCTTTTAGAATCATAGAATTATCCAGGTTGGAAGAGATCTTCAAGATCAGCCAGTCCAACCCAGCACCCAGCCCTATCCAATCAACCAGACCATGGCACTGAGTGCCTCAGCCAGGCTTTGCTTGAACACCTCCAGGGATGGTGACTCCACCACCTTCCTGGGCAGCCCATTCCAATGCCAATCACTCTCTCTGGGAAGAACTTCTTCCTAATATCCAGCCTAGACCTTCCTCTGACATAACTTGAGACTGTGTCCCCTTGTTCTGTTGCTGGTTGCCTGGCAGAAGAGCCCAACCCCCACCTGGCTACAACCTCCCAGAAGCTGCCAATCCCCAGCAGAGGGACAGGGCTATTCCTAGCTTCAAAAAATCCCCCTAAAAATCTTTTCCTTGGCCCTTTTTGCTTCAGATCAGTATTTACATATTTTAATGTATAGTATGTGCCAGTGTCACAGATGAAACTTGATATTTTGACAATACATTTTTCACAAGGAGAACTGGATCACGTAATGATACAACAGAGAAGGAGAGCAGTGTTTATAATTCAAGTCTTTGCAGGGGAAGGATGAGTTATTTACAAGATGCTGCTGAGGGCAACTGCAATCTCTGAAAACTCAGCCACTGAAGCTGAGAAGAACATGGTTAAAGTGTTAACAGTTGAAATGTTAAATTATGCATGCTTGTTGACAGTTCACAGTGTGAAGAAATGTTATAATGTTCCTTTGTGTATTTGCATTTTTTCCCCTAAACTCCCAGTTTATCTGTGCTGCTCAGAGCGATACAGAGATCCCATTGTGAAATGCTCAGTTTAGGTTGTTTTGGTTCATTTAGCATTTTAGAAGATCTATATTTATTTTGCTATATTTTATAATCTTATGCTGATGTTCATCTTGAATCACTACTCATGTATGTGTGGCACAGCAGCAGACAGAGTTTCACACAAATTGACTGCCAACAGGCATCTTGCTGTTCACCTTCTTTCCGGAACAGCTTTGTCAACTGACAATAGATGAAAAGTAATATGGATAGCTACAACCAGATCCAGAGGCAATAGCATGATGAAGCAGTGTGCCCAGGTGGCCAAGAGAGCCAATGGCATCCTGGCCTGAATCAGGAACAGTGTGGCCAGTAGGACCAGAGAGGTTATTCTGCCCCTGTACTCAGCACTGGTCAGGCCACACCTTGAGTGCTGTGTTCAGTTCTGGGCTCCTCAATTCAAGAGAGATGTTGAGGTGCTGGAACATGTCCAGAGAAGGGCAACAAGGCTGGTGAGGGGCCTGGAGCACAGCCCTGTGAGGAGAGGCTGAGGGAGCTGGGGGTGTGCAGCCTGGAGGAGGCTCAGGGCAGAGCTCATTGCTGTCTACAGCTACCCGAAGGGAGGCTGAAGCCAGGTGCAGGTCAGTCTCTTCTCCCAGACAACTAGGAACAGAACAAGGGGGTACATTCTCAAGTTATGCCAGGGGAGGTCTAGGCTGGATGTTAGGAGGAAGCCCTTCCCAGAGAGAGTGATTGGCATTGGAATAGACTGCCCAGGGAGGTGGTGGAGTCACCTCCCTGGAGGTGTCCAAGCAAAGCCTGGCTGAGGCACTTAGTGCCATGGTCTGGTTGATTAGGTGGGCTGGGTGCTAGGTTGGACTGGATGATCTTGGAGGTTTCTTCCAACCTGGTTGATTCTATGAACATTGAATTTGGTACATGCAGTGTCCTCCCAATTTAGAAAGGAAGCTATCATAGAATAATAGAATTGTTTTGGTTGGAAAAAAACTTGATTATCTTACCAAGTCCAACCATCATTTAACTCTATCACATCTGGAATTAAACCATGTCACTTAGCACCACACCTATGCATCTTTTGAACAGCTCCAGAGATTGGGATTCAACCACTATTTCCCTGGGAAGCCTATTCCAGTGTTTGAAAACCCTGGTGTAGCTTGAGGTGCAACTTGGGGCCATTTCCATTTGTCCTAGCACTTGTTACTAGGGAGGTGAAAGTTCTGATGGCAGTGGTACACCTGTCAAACAGTACATGCTCAAATGGAGGTTTTCCTGTCGTATGAAAGGGTAGAGAAAAGCAACCTGCTGCTCTGCCTCTGCAGGTCTTGATTCATCTTTCTCCTAATTCTGCTCTTGCAAAGGTTTCATCTTGAGTTGTTTGACACGAGAGGACAAAAGACTGGAATGATTATTAGTTACCAGACTTGACCGCAAAGCTGTGGCATTACAGATTAAATTGAGAACATTGGAAAAGTTGAGGCTCTACAGGAAGCAAAGACAATTTTGTGAGAAGCAATTACTGCTCCAGCAGAGTGGTGACATGGATTGCAAGATGCTGTTCAACAGCTGATAGCATGTATTACTAATACATGGATTGGGGAAGGAGTGAGTGGCTGTGTGGTGCTTAGTTACCAGCTGGAGTTAAACTGTGGCAGTCCTTTTTGGCATCGAGTGGCACGAAGAGTTCAAGATAACAACAGGTTTGATTACAATGTGCTAGATAGAACTTCTAGCTTTTATTACTGTTTAGCTATTAATCAGCAGACTTCTGTGTTTGTCATGGGGTTTGCTTGTCTTACTGTGTGTTGGAGTCTGGTGCTCATTAATGTCTGCTTTTTTCTTTCACTACTTGTACTGCTATATAGCTTATCAATTTAATTTGATGTGCTGGGAACATTTGGAGAACAGCAATGGCTCATGTGTTGATTGTGAGATTGAATTTGGACAGGGTAGTGTTATGAAATAAAGAGGAGGTGAATCAGGGAATGTGATGTTTTGGCTGTTACTCTTCCCCCTCCACTTCAGAAAATCACCCAGACTAGACTTAGCCGAGCTGAAAATTAAGAATGAAGCTTTATATTTACAGCTTAGCACAATATCCAAGCAGGTATTTACAATGTATACAGCTATGTACAGAAATATACAAGTCAAAAAGGAAATAGAGAAACACAACATTCCTTCCAGAAATCAGAGTTCCCAGGAGGGGCTCCCAACCACTCTTTCACCTCCTTTCCAACCCTTCTGCCTTATCCCAGACTTTGCTTTACGTTCAAGGTGAGTGTGGAGAATTGGCCAGGGGCGTTTAGGAAGTAGACAGATTAGTTAGACAACAGGTTAGAGAGGCAGCCAGAGAAAGGAACTGTGTTATTTATGTTTGTGTTCTTCTTTTTATACATCTCAGCAAGCCTATGAGTGAAGCACACATCACCATTGTTTCCTTTTCACAGCCTGTAGTCTAATTCCTCTCACTAAAATATCCCAGCTAGGCTCAAACTAGCACAAGGAATGAATAAAAACACAAATTATTTATTAAACCAAACCCTGCCCCCAAGTAACTATACACAAATGTAGATATTCAGTGTTCAGTTGGAAATACCTTCACTATAAGTGTGTATAAGCAGTCACAGTATCACAGTATCACAGTATCACAGTATCATAAGGGTTGGAAGAGACCTCACAGATCATCAAGTCCAACCCTTAACCACAGAGCTCAAGGCCAGACCATGGCACCAAGTGCCACGTCCAATCCTGCCTTGAACAGCCCCAGGGACGGCGACTCCACCACCTCCCCGGGCAGCCCATTCCAGTGTCCAATGACTCTCTCAGTGAAGAACTTTCTCCTCACCTCCAGCCTAAATTTCCCCTGGTGCAGCTTGAGGCTGTGTCCTCTTGTTCTGGTGCTGGCCACCTGAGAGAAGAGAGCAACCTCCTCCTGGCCACAACCACCCCTCAGGTAGTTGTAGACAGCAATAACTACCAAGAGATAGGTTTTGCCCAGAGACTCTAGGAAATATTCCAATTTTACTTATGAGGCAGCATTGGTAGCTATGAGAATTCCTGTTATGGTCTTCTTTCCCAGCAAAAGCCTTCCAGAACTGTGGTTTATAATGCACAAGTGTGATGCAAAATGTCAGAGAGAGCAAGTAAGAGCACTTAAGAGCAAGGGAGCACTTTACAATGAGAGAGCCCTTCGCAGAGAGGAAGAAGCTTTGCAGCTAGGGAAGAGCTAATGAGCACTTTCAGCTCCCTCCCTGCTAACATCTTATTGCTGTCATAACATCACCAAAAGAAGCAGAAAACTCAATCTATAGCATTCCAGGCTTGCCATAGTGTGGAGTTCTGACATGTGGCTTGGCAAAGGGTCTGTATGTTCGTGGCTGTGGCCCTAGGCAAGAAAGGTACCTTCCCCTGCCCCTTTCCTACACTTTTGTCTTTCCTCATCTGCACTCTGCAAGGACTTCTCCTTTTTGAGTGCACTGCCACAGGCAGCAATAACAAGAAGTATAAAACCTTTTGAAACAAGTTCCTGCCTCACTAAATCCTTTGATTATACCAGCAGTCACTAATGTTAATGGTAACGTAGGCACCCTAGCAAATACCTTGAGAGAAATTAGGGAGGTAGCTTCAGAAGAACCATTTAGGAAATGAATGCAAAATGTTCTTATGTAATTCGTGATGCCAAGATCAGAAATAGATGGGATAGCACGAAAAATGCTTCACCAATGGCAAAAGATGGCATTCCCACACAAAAAAATTACGTCCCTCAGTACCAACTGCACACCTGAACTGATACCTCAAGGCAATATACTACTTGACAAATACCAACACAGCAGAAACTAAAGTTTGGCAGGTCTCTCAAAATTGCTCTATTCTATTTATCCTGTTTGGAAACAGCATTTGCGCTGGGTGATAGGCTGGATTGGATGATCTTGGAGGTCTCTTCCAACCTGATTGATACTCTGATTCTATGATTTGCCCATGGAACACTGCTGTAGGGCCCAAGGAAGGTGCAGGTGAAGGAGATGATGGGATGATTAATAAAGAAAGCCAACTAAGCTGGTAAAAGGTCTGGAGAACAGATGATGTGAGGAGAGGCTGAGAGAACTGGGGTTGTTTACCCTGGAGGAAAGGAGGCTGAGGGGAGACCTTCTGGATCTATACAACTACTCTTCTCCCAAGTAACAGGACAAAAGGAAACAGTCTCATGTTGACCAGGGAGGTTTAGATTGGACATTAGGAAAGTTTCATTTGAAGCATGCTTGTAGGTTAGAGTGATTTGAATAAATTCACCCCTCTGCTTGCTGTTAAGGTACCAGACATGGTTACTTTTACAGACAACACAGCAAAAATGAACAGCCCTGAAAGGTGGTGATCTTCTTAATGCTTTAGGGTTTCATTATACAAGCTGCATATTTATGAGGTGTGAATACCTGTATGCTGTTACATTTAAAGGGATTATATAGGTAATTGGGAAAGCTAAAATGAGGTCAATGGGCCTTGAATGTTTGTCTGTTTGATTACATGGGCTCTCTGCCCTTGCTGAGGGGGTGGTAATGTGTATTCACTGCTGTGCACACAGCGTCAGGACTGCTTTTTGCTGAACCTGCCAAGCAGGCTGATCAATGCAGCACACTTGAAGCATTAAAATATTAACTGTAGGGAAAATTGAATTGTTTAAGCTGATAGATAATATGATGGGACCACAACAATGAGCCTAGATGTGAAGACTCATATAATTACACTTGAGAATTCCAGATGATGGGATTCAGTATCCCAGCTTCTCCTTTTGCTTTACATCCTCTACTGATATCAGAGTCTTGTATCTTTTATGAGTGCCTGTGGCTTTTCTAAATAGCACTGAAACAGTTTTTTGACACTGTGAATCCAACACCAAATTAAAGTTCAGTCTGAAAAAGCACAAACCATAGCTCTTCAAGCACAACAGTGGGCAATTATCCCATATTGTACTATCAAACTCAGAGTGCTATAAGCTGAAGGAACTGAAGCAATGACATATTTAATACTGGGAAGAGATTACATTCCTGTTTTACTTCCTTACCACAGCCTGGCTCATCATGTGGGTAACAGACACATACCCTTGTTGCATTTCCAGAAGATCAACATGTAAATACTTGGATTTGCTTAGCCTCTACAGTGGTTAACTCATTTGCCTTTTGTGGTAAGGGAAGATTAACAGCTGCATATCTTTTGACAACATGATTCATTGGTGTGCCAATTCCAGTAGCTGTATCAAGAGAATGATACTACGATAAATGATCTTGACATTAGTGTTTCTCATTGCTATTTTTTCTGAGTAGGTAACTGCTGTACACCAATGAACATTACACTTCCTATTGACAGTGGAGTATTTCCTCCTTTGATGCCATAAACGCTGCTTTGATTTTGAAGGCATGTATTGCTTCAGCCTAACCAAGGAATCAGTCACTGTGGAGGATGACATTCAACATCTCCAGGACTTAATATATCAAATGAAAAAATCTACTAGTGATGCTTGGCTGGCTCAGTAGTTGAGTTCCCCATGCAGCTGACAGAGATGATATAACCCCTCTGGAGAATACCTGTAGAGAGAATGGCATTCTCTCCACAGAGAGCTTGCACTGTTCTGGAGCAGCAGTGAGACAAGGTTAAATGCCCTTCAGTTCTTAATGATTGCTCAGGACACTTAGACAGGTGAATCACACTTACAGGGCATCAGTGTTTTTGTTTAAGAGAGGACAGATTTGCTTATTTTACTTTTTTTTTTCTTTAAAAGCAGTCTCAATCCAAGTTTTTTATGTGTTACATGGAGCGAAGCTGGAGATGGGTAGGTTCAGGCTGGACTGACCTCAGTTAGGAAGAAGTTCTTCACAGAGACAGTGAGTTCCCATTGGAATGGGCTGCCCAGGGAGGTGGTGGAGTCACCATCCCTGGAGGTGTTCAGGAAAAGACTGGATGAGGCACTTAGTGCCATGGTCTGGTTGATTGGACAGAGTTGGGTGTTAGGTTGGACTGGATGATCTTGGAGGATTTCTTGCTGCACAATCAGGCCTGTTTGGGCCTAATGGGAGACAATGGTGGGAGAGAAAAAGAGCAGTGGGGTTTTGTGGTTAATCTTGATGAGGGGAAGGTTTGGGAAGAATTATCATGTATCCTGTGTCTGTATTAGATGTTATGGATTCATGGATTCTGTATTTTCCGGTACATCTTTAAGTACAATTTTCTGTATTCCTCTCCAATTCGGCAAGAGAATTTTTATTTCACTTGCTTTGAGAGTAAAATGATTTATTTCTGTCTGCTCTTTAAAAAAATAGATGTCATGTCTCCTTGAAAATCAATGGTGTATTTCCCCAGTTAGCTGGAGTACTAAATATACATACTAAACCCAAATGGAAACACAAGTGCACAAACTAAAAGCAAGCAGCTGAATAATCCATGCTCCCTGATATCAACTGTCTGCTAGGACTGCTGCAGAATTCATACTTCTGGCAGTCTATCAGGAATTGTTTTGAAAATAATTGTGCTAACTGAAGACTGTTCTTTTGCTAAACACATCAGGCAGTGTTTTGGCTGCTGTTTCAGACACTTTGTTATGCTTCTTTCTCATACATAGCCTTTGTCTCTTGAGAGAATAGTACAAAGGTGTGTGTAGTTAATCTTGTCTGAATTAGAAGTTCAAGTGTTTATAGGCTGGGATGAGACATAGAATCATAGAATCAACCAGGTTGGAAGAGACCTCCAAGATCAGCCAGTCCAACCTAGCACCCAGCTCTATCCAGTCAACCAGACCATGGCACTAAGTGCCTCATCCAATCTTTGCTTGAACACCTCCAGGGACGGTGCCTCCACCACCTCCCTGGGCAGCCCATTCCAATGCCAATCACTCTCTCTGCCAACAACTTCCTCCTAACATCCAGCCTAGACTTTCCCTGGCACAACTTGAGACTGTGTCCCCTTGTTCTATTGCTGGTTGCCTGGGAGGACACCCCCCACCTGGCTACAATGTCCCTTCAGGTAGTTGTAGACAGCAATGAGGTCACCCCTGAGGTCCAGAGAAGTGTCATGAAGATGATCAAGTGGCTAGAGCACCTCTCCTTATAGACAGGCTGAGAGAGTTGGAGGTGGAACCTCTAGAAGAGAAGGCTCAGGGGACACCCTATAGCAGCCTTCTGTTATTTAAAAGCAGCCTAAATGAAAGATGGGAAGGGAGTCACACTCAAGGGGAATAGTGAAAAGACAAGAGATAAAGGTTTCCAACTAAAAAAGAATAGTTTTAGATTAGCAATTAGGAAAAAGTTCTTTAGAGTGAGGGTGGTAAACACTGGAAAAGATTGTTCAGAGTAGCAGTGAATGTCTCATTCCAGGAAGCATTTAAGGCCATGTTGGATGAGGCTTTGAGTAACCTGGTCTAGTGGAATGTGTCCCTGTCCATGGCAGGGGTTTGGAACTAGATGATCATTAAGGTCCTTTCCAATCCAACCCATTGTACAGAATTCATACTCAGAATCTATGATGATTTCAAGGTTTTTAGAAGTATTTTTTGAGGAAAACATCTATCTGAAGGCATGGATAAAAATATGTATTTATAAAGAGTAATGCACTTGATCATAAAGAACTGATCATATTAAGGCTCTTAGCTTGCATGAAGAAACATGTTTGCATTGGTCCTTTTAAAAGTGCCAGAACATGTGCCACAACTTCTGGTACCCCATTGTAAAGACAGCTTCAGATTCAACATTTTAGATTCTAATCTGAAAGCAGTGTCACTTCATAGGTGACAGTTCTGAGACAACAAAAGGTAATATACCCAATCCTACTACTGAGCCAGCAGTGTGCCCAGGTGGCCAAGAGAGCCAGTGGCATCCTGGCCTGCATCAGGAATGGTGTGGCCAGCAGGAGCAGGGAGGTCATTCTGCCCCTGTACTCTGCACTGGTTAGACCACACCTTGAGTACTGTGTTCAGTTCTGGGCTCCCCAGTTTAAAAGGGACATTGAGATGCTTGAGCGTGTCCAGAGAAGGGGGACGAGGCTGGGGAGAGGCCTTGAGCACAGCCCTACGAGGAGAGGCTGAGGGAGCTGGGATTGGTTAGCCTGGAGAAGAGGAGGCTCAGGGGAGATCTTATTGCTGTCTACAGCTACCTGAGGGGAGGTTGTGGCCAGGGGGAGGTTGCTCTCTTCTCTCAGGTGGCCAGCACCAGAACAAGAGGACACAGCCTCAAGCTGTGCCAGGGGAGATTTAGGCTGGAGGTGAGGAGAAAGTTCTTCCCTGAGAGAGTCATTGGACACTGGAATGGGCTGCCCGGGGAGGTGGTGGAGTCGCCGTCCCTGGAGCTGTTCAAGGCAGGACTGGACGTGGCACTTGGTGCCATGGTCTGGCCTTGAGCTCTGTGCTAAAGGGTTGGACTTGATGATCTGTGAGGTCTCTTCCAACCCTGATGATACTGTGATACTGTGATACTGACACTGTTAGAAACTGCCTATAATTAATCAGAATTCATATACACAGACACACACACATATAAAAACTCCAAACTCCCACCCATTCCATAATCAAACACCACACTGTGCTATAATGAAGCATGAGTTCCATTGAGACAATCAATTTCAACTGGCTTCTTTTTTTTCCCCAATTGATGCCTGTTGGGTATTTTTTTAAGCCCTGTGTAATACCAAAGCCATCAGAAGTACTTAGGCATGCTGTGTCTCATGTTGCTATCAGCAAAAGCAGTTAGATAAAACATAGAGTGAAACAAAAGCTCCAAGACTATTAAAATGCCATTAGATTTGCTAAAGATGTCTAGATGATTCATAACTATCTCTTTAAAATGCTATTAAAATACTGACATTATTTGCATTGCTTTATTAGTAGAAATGACATGATAGATAGAGAGATAGATTTAGATAGATACAGATAGATAGATAGATAGATAGATAGATAGATAGATAGATAGATAGATAGATAGATAGATCTGATCACACAATCCCTTAAACTATGCATTCTGGGAGAACTCTGTCAATATTTTCCAGGTTGTTGTGTAGCTTTAGGTTAAAGTAGTAGTATATAGAACCATAGAATCATAGAATCAGTGGGGGTGGGAAGGGACCACAAGGATCATTCAGTTCCAACTCTCTTGCCATGCCCAGGGACACCCTACCCTAGAGCAGGCTGCCCAGAGCCCCATCCAGCCTGGCCTTAAACACCTCCAGGGATGGGGCCTAAACCACCTCCCTGGGCAACCCATTCCAGCCTCTCACCACTCTCATGTGAAACAACTTCCTCTTCACATCTAGTCTGAACCTATCCAACTCCATCTTTGATTCATTTCCCCCAAGTCTTGTCACTACCAGGTTGGAACAGACCTCCAAGCTCATCCAGTCCAACCTAGCACCCAGCCCTATACAATCAACCAGACCATGGCACTAAGTGCCTCAGCCAGGCTTTGCTAGAACACCTCCAGGGATGGTGACTCCACCACCTCCCTGGGCAGCCCATTCCAATGCCAATCACTCTCTCTGGGAAGAACTTCCTCCTAACATCCAGCCTAGACCTCCCCCAGCACAACTTGAGGCTGTGTCCCCTTCTTATGTTGCTGCTTGCCCGAGAGAAGAGCCCAACCCCACCTAGCTACAATGTCCCTTCAGGTAGTTGTAGACAGCAATGAGGTCTGCCCTGACTCCTCCAGGCTGCACACCCCCAGGTCCCTCAGCCTCTCCTCATAGGGTTTGTGTTCCAGGCCCCTCACCAGCTTTGTTGCCCTTCTATGGACACCTTCCAGCATCTCAACATCTCTCTTGAATTGAGGAGCCCAGAACTGGACACAGCACTCAAGAGGTGGCCTGAGCAGTGTTGAGTACAGGGGTAGAGTAACCTCTCTTGTCCTACTGGCCACACTGTTCCTGATCCATGCCAGGATGCCATTGGCTCTCTTAGCCACCTGGGCACACTGCTGGCTCATCTTCAGCTACTCTCTACCAGCACCCCCAGGTCCCTCTCTGCCTGGCTGCTCTCAGCCACTCTGTCTCCAGCCTGTAGTGCTGCTTGGGGTTGTTGTGGCTAAAGTGCAGAACCCTGCACTTGGCCTTGTTAAATCTCATCCCATTGGCCTCTGCCCACCCATCCAGCCTGTCAAGGTCCTTTATATATCCAAGGTGCCAAATAGCCAGTAAGTGGGTAAATTACCAAAAATTGTCTGTTTAAATCTCCATGCATATTTAAAAGATGCAGATTATTTTGCTGATAAATCAAATTCTGTACCTCTAAGTCTTTTTTTGCATTCTGTTATTATCACCCTATTGTTTCTGGTCATGCTGTTAACCTTGTTCTTCCCAATTCCCTTAATAAAAACAGAAAGATATGAATGCTTTTATTTCTTCTGCTGTTTCTGCCACATACAAGAGAGCATCTGTAGTTAGCCTGAGAAGATCAGACTATAAACTACTCACTTGACTTTGATAGATATTGAGAGAGACTTCAACACTGCTTCTTAGCTCAAGCTCATAATCTTGCAGGAAATTATATAAAACCCACTCCTGTTGCCAGAAGCATTAATGTATTAAGACCTATTTTTCTGACATTTTTCAGATATCTGCAAACATCATGAAGAGTAAGTTCCATTCCAATTATTTTCAAGGAAAATGATACTTACTCTACTTTGAGTCTTTAAATTTATTCTTAAATAAACTCTTATTAATGATGTTAGGGGTGATCTCATTGCTGTCTACAACTACCTGAAGGAGGCTGTATCCAGGTGGAGGTTGGCCTGTTCTGCCAGGCAATCAGCAAGAGAGCAAGGGGACAGAGCCTCAGGTTGTGCTGGGGAAGGTCTAGGCTGGATGTTAGGAGGAAGTTTTTCCCAGAGAGAGTGATTGGCATTGGAATGGGCTGCCCAGGGAGATGATGGAGCAGCTGTCCCTGGAGGTGTTGAAGAAAAGCCTGGCTGAGGCACTTAGTGCCATGGTCTAGTTGACTGGATAGGGCTGGGTGCTAGGTAGGACTGGCTGATCTTGGAGGTCTCTTCCAACCCAGCTGATTCTATGATTCTATGGTTTAGGGTTTTGAGAGTATAAAAGATATGTAACATAATTATGTGCATAATAGTACAGATTGTCCCCTTTGTTCTCCAAGATATTCCAGACAGCTTTTACAAGCAGTGACTGATCATTGTTTTTAAAGTACCTAATTTCTAATAAGCTACATACTTAAAAGATGTTACTTCAGAAATATCAATTGTCAACTGTGTTAAGTCCTGCCCATGACAAGAGGCAGCTGTTTTTGCACACTGTTTCCACAGAGGCTAATTTTGTCACGTATAAATAGTGAATGAACTACCAAATACAAATTTGTGTCTTTCTATGGGTCCAAAGTAGGAGTTTGGTTTTTTTTTTCACCGGATGGGGCACTTAGTGCCATGGTTTATTTGATTAGAAGGTGTTAGGTGATAGGTTGGACTTGATCTCAAAGGTCTTTTCTAAACTGGTGAATTCTGTGTTTCTGTGTGATGCTGTGAAGTGGTATACATAGACTACAAAATAATCATTGCAGCCCTGGGACTGCTTAGTCCAGAGAAGAGTGAGAGAAGATCTCATCAATGTGTACAAATATCTGAGGGGTGGGTGTCAAGTGGATGGGGCCAATCTCTTTTCACTGGTCAGCAGTCACAAGACAAGGAACCACAGCTACAAACTGAAATATAGAAGGTTTCTCCTCGACATGAGCAGAAACTTCTTTACAGTGAGGGTGGCAGAGCAGTGTAATAGGCTGCCTGAAGAGGTAGTGGAGTCTTCTTCTCTGGAGACGTTCCAAGCCTGCCTGGATGCATTCCTGTGCAAACTCCCCTCACAGATCCTGCTTTGGCAGGGGAGTTGGACTTGATGATCTCTGGAGGTCCCTTCCAACCTCTAAAGTTGGGTGATTCTGTGTGATCTTATTTGAGGAGTTTCTTATCCATATATGTAGGATCTGCATATGTTGCATATAGACCTGCACTTACAAGAGGAAAAAATGGAACAAGAAAAGCTAAGCAAAGAAACCCAACCTGACAACAGCTAATAAAGATGTCTAAAGGAAGCACAATAAACAGCTCACAGAAGAGGTGCAAGTTTTGTACAGCATGAAGAACAGAATTGGCTTTACCCAGATTTTGCAAAATGCCTAAGGATTGGGTTTGTGTTGTAATTCTTGACATTAATTTTCTTGGGATTTAAGAAGCTAGGATATTTTTGCTTCATTAACTGCTACTAGTTTCCTAGTGTTATTGATTCTATTGAGGTTCCACAATACTTGCAAGGAGCATTATGTGCTGGTACTGTGCAAAAATGAATAGGTTTTCTGAATGACCAGAGAAATCAATGTATACTTTATGTAAGATATCTCCTGAAAGCCTCTGAAGGGGAAAAAAAAATGCCTGGAAATAATTTTTTTCCCCTCAAAAATATATTGATTCCTGAATTTATGCTCCTAGGTGTTTCTTATAAACAAATGAAAACTAGGGGGAGAAAAAAGTTGTATGTTTTCAGGAAAGTGCTGAGTATATTTAAGAGAAACTAAGCAATGCCTTTATTCTGTTATAAAGTTGTGTAAAAAGTTTGCCACTGAATCACTGCAATTGAGAAAGATCTTTTCAAATATGTATGTATTCTAACAGCTTTTTCAGACAGGGTTTTTGACATGCAAATTCTCTTAATATGTGAAAGTAATTAAAGTATCTGAATCACCAACCAAACACCTAATCAGCATTCTAATCAACAGCCGAGTGCCTGACATGACAAATTGGGTTAACTGTCAGCTGCACATAAGGAAAATTAAAGTATTAATTTAAAAAATTCTAATAAGTCCTTGCCATCAGTGTTGTTAAGCCAGAGACTGTGACTTTAGAAGTGAAAAGCACCCACTGAGATGATGTTTGTTGTTGTGAACCCCCGTTTCAAGGTGGCATTGAGTGACAAACGCATGAACCCCACTCCACAGTGGAATTCCAGTAATGCAGAGAGAATTTCAGAAGTCCTTTATTAGAGCATTGCAGAACCCTTGAGTAACACAGTGTCCCAGAAGCTCTTAAGAGTAGTCCCTAATAGAATCCCTAACCAAATCCCTCTGTTGCCTAAAGTAGCTGTTTAAATACTTTTTCTTATCTTGCACACTTAGTCATTCACCCAGTAGAATCCAGCCTCATATAGAATAGAATCATAGAATCAACCAGGTTGGAAGAGACCTCCAAGATCATCCAGTCCAACCTAGCACCCAGCCCTGTCCAGTCAACTAGACCAAGGCACCAAGTGCCTCATCCAGGCTTTGCTTGAACACCTCCAGGGACAGCAACTCCACCACCAGTCTACAACTACCTGAAGGGAGGCTGTAGCCAGGTGAGAGTTGGTCTCTTCTTCCAGGCAACCAGCAACAAAACAAGGGAATACAGTCTCAAGTTGCACCAGGGAAGGTCTAGGCTGGGTGTTAGGAGAAAGTTGTTGCCAGAGAGAGTGATTGGCATTGGAATGGGCTGCCCAGGGAGGTGGTGGAGTCTCCAGGTGTTCAAGAAAAGCCTGGCTGAGGCACTTAGTGCCATGGTCTAGTTGACTGGATAGGGCTGGGTGCTAGTTTGGAATGGATGATCTTGAAGGTCTCTTCTAACCTGGTTGATTCTATGATTCTATGATCTTACATGTCAGTCTTGTTCTTCAGGGAAAAATAGTGACTTCCCAGGTCTTTTTGTGGATGAGATAGTGACACACAATGAAAGGACAAACTCTGTGAAGAAAGATGGCAGGCATGTGCATAAGCAGCTTTAACATGTTAACCTATTGAGACTGTGAGACAACCATGAAGCTGAACCACTCTGACTCTGGATGACCTTGGAGGTCTCTTCCAACCTGGTTGCTTCTATGATTCTATGACTGCATGCCTAGACATTGCAATGCTCTCCATTCTCTGAAGGGAAGAAAAAATGCCCTTGAGCAAATGAATTACTGTTAAAAATAGCTACCTACAGTGAGGCATAAGTGTCATTTGGACACCTGCTTTGAATGAACGAGCTTCAATTTCAAGTGCCCTAATCACTAGACTAGAATTAAGGTCCCTTTTGCTTTGATTTAATGCAAAGTCTCCTACTTGCATGTTCACAGTGGCTCAGCTTCAAATGAAAAGGTGATGGGCAGTGACAATCAGAATATATCACTCCATGGTGATTAAGTCACCCTCTTCAGATGAGAAAGAAACAAATTCAGTATTTTGCAAGCAGCAGGAGAACAAGACTGCAAGTCTGTGTAGTACAGCTTTATGAACATTAATGTTTAGAGAATTGTGCTGTGCTGGAAAACTGGAGAAGAGGAGGCTCAGTGGTGATCTTATTACTGTCTACAACTACCTGAAGGGGCATTGTAGCCAGGTGGGGGGTGGCCTCTTCTCCCAGGTAACCAGCAATAGAACAAGGGGACACAGTCTCAAGTTGTACCAGGGTTGGTCTAGGCTGGATATTAGGAAAAAGTTCTTCACAGAGAGAGTGATTGGCATTGGAATGGGCTGCCCAGGGAGGTGGTGGAGGCACCGTTCCTGGAGGTGTTCAAGCAAAGCCTGGCTGAGGCACTTAGTGCCATGGTCTGGTTGATTGGCTAGGGCTGGGTGCTAGGTTGGACTGGCTGATCTTGGAGGTCTCTTCCAACCTAGTTGATTCTATGATTCTATGAACTGAGAAGTAGGTAGAATGGCCCTATGAAAAATATGTTAGGAATGCTTACATTGTTTAAAGTATTCTTTTAACTGAATGTTTAAATTAACTAAATTATGTTCTTTTAATATAAAGGTAATATCAGTATAGCTAACTACGCTTATAGTAGATTTTGAGCTTTAAGTGCTTATTGTACTGTCAGGTCTACCTGATCTAGGCTAGAATGTCCCTGCCCATGGCAGGGGGGTTGGGACTAGATGATCCTTGTGGTACCTTCCAACCCTGACTGATTCTATAATTCTATATTCTGAAAGAAGTTTTCAATGTTTTACTTGGAGAAAAAAAATCCAAATCAAACCAAACAAATGAACGAAAAAACAGCCAAACCCCAAAACCTAAGCAAGAAGCACAAAAAATGCATACAATTTGTGTGTTTTAAAAACCAAATTAGAAATGCTTTATTTTTAAGATCTCATTTTGTAAGTACAGAGCCTGCTTTAAAAAGAAAACATGCTTTTAGATGCATACTCATGTGCATTCCTAGCCAACAAAAATGCTTGAAGGTGAGACTGTTCTGAAATACTTGAAATATTTTAGACTTAAATGAACCTGCCTTGTTTTGTTTATTTGGGTTTTTGTTGTTGGTTTGTTTGCTTGTTTGTTTTTATTGCTCTTAACTGGGATGGTCCTATGATTGGGGCTGTGAATTTGAATGAGAGCACAGTCAATAATTCATTCTCTAACCCATATATGTGATGCAGAAAATCAATAGTGCTTCATTAATTTTTACCAGATGAGTATCTAGAGTATCTAGTCCTTATGTATTGACCTGCACAGTCTTTAAAGTTGTGATGGTTTGGGTATTACTCAACTCCCCTTTCTTATGAAATCACCCAGACTAGACTCAGCCAAGCTGGGAATTAAGGAATGAAGCTGTATTTACAACTCAGCACAATATGCAGGTATATACACAAATATAAACAGTTATATACAGATTTTAAACTAACACAGATACACAATACCACTCCAAGAAACAGTCAAGGTCCACAGGAGGGCTCCCAACCCAAACCCCTTCCCCCCTCCCTCTTTCCCTCCCTTCTGAAATCATAGACTCATAGAATCAGTCAGGATTGGAAGGGACCGCAAGCATTAGGTCCAACCCCTCTGCCATGGGCAGGGACACCCTACCCTAGAGCAGGCTGACCAGAGCCCCACCCAGCCGGGCCTGAAACACCTCCAGCCATGTGGCCTCAACCACCTCCCTGGGCAACCCAGTCCAGCCTCTCACCACTCTCATGCTCAACAACTTCCTCCTCACAGCCACTCTGAATCTCCCCACCTCCAGCTTTGCTCCATTCCCCCCAGGCCTTTCACTACCTGAGTCTCCACAAAGTCCCTCCCCAGCTTTTTTTGTAGGCCCCTTCAGATCCTGGAAGGCCACAAGAAGGTCACCTGGGAGCCTCCTCTGCTCCAGCCTGCACAGCCTCAACTCTTTCAGTCTGTGCTCACAGCAGAGCTGCTGCAGCCTCTGAGCATCCTCCTGGCCCTTCTCTAGACACACTCCAGCACCTCCACATCCCTCTTGTAATAGGGGCTCCAGAACTGGATGCAGTACTCCAGGAGGGGTCTCACCAGGGCAGAGTAAAGCCTGAGTGGCTTTTAAACCATCTGATCTGACTTCTAGTATAACATAGGTCATTGTACTTCTTCCATGTAATTATTTTTTCTGAATAAATGACTTAATTTCAGTCTTCAGAAAATAGTCAAATCCTGTAAGAAAGAAGTGAGAGAGATAGGAATTGTAATTTTGAAAAGCAGTTGTTAAAATGGTTTTAAAAGGTAAGCAATACCTTTTAAAGCATGCATTTTCTGTTTCAGCAAGACTAGATAACTACAGAAACAGAAGATCCAGGCCAGGGCTGGGTGCTAGCTTGGACTGAATGATCTTGGAGGTCTCTTCCAACCTGGTTGCTTCTATGATTCAGACTGTATCAATATATGTAAGAGTACTGGAGACTAACACAGTAGTTTTCACTAAACACTGCCAGTGTTTGCTGTCACTAAACTGATTATAATAGCCTGAGCTTGAACATTCCACAAGTCATTAATTGACTGACACAGTCACATTTAAAAGAGTGCATTTTTACTATGATAGGTGTAATCATAGAATCATAGAATCAGCCAGGTTGGAAGAGACCTCCAAGATCAGCCAGTCCAACCTAGCACCCAGCCCTATCCAATCAACCAGACCATGGCACTAAGTGCCTCATCCAGTCTTTTCTTGAACACCTCCAGGGACAGTGCCTCCACCACCTCCCTGGGCAGCCCATTCCAATGGGAAATCACTCTCTCTGTGAAGAACTTCTTCCTAATATCCAGCCTATACCTACCCTGGCACAACTTGAGACTGTGTCCCCTTGTTCTATTGCTGGTAAATACACTCTTAAAATACACATTTAAAACGCACATCTAAAAGACTGCATTTTTACTGTGATAGGTGAACACACCCTTAAAATACACATTTAAAACATACATCTAAAAGACTTTTTTTACTGTGATAGGTGAACACACCCTTAAAATACACATTTAAAACATACATCTAAAAGACTTTTTTTACTGTGATAGGTGAACACACTCTTAAAATATACAAGAAATTTAAACTAAAAGCAATCCACTCTTGGCCTGTTTTAATAATTACTTACCTAATGTAAAAGTAGAAAATTTAACTGATGTAAAGCACAAGTGTGTATCACTTGCTTTTAAAATGTTATGAAAACTCTTTCTTCTGCATATATATAATGCTGAACCATTGGAAAGTCTGATTTGTGCTGGTGTTGCACTCCAGAGTAACAAGTTGTTACACCAATATGGTTAGATCATGCTGAACCATTGGAAAGACAGATCTGTGCTGGTGTTGCACCTCAGAGTAACAAGTTGTTACCCCAATATGGTTAGATCATGCTGAACCATTGGAAAGGCTGATCTGTGCTGGTGTTGCACCTCAGAGTAACAAGTTGTTACACCAATATGGTTAGATCATGCTGAACCATTGGAGAGTCTGATCTGTGCTGGTGTTGCACCCCAGAGTAACAAGTTGTTACCCCAATATGGTTAGATCATGCTGAACCATTGGAAAGACTGATCTGTGCTGGTGTTGCACCTCAGAGTAACAAGTTGTTACACCAATATGGTTAGATCATGCTGAACCATTGGAGAGTCTGATCTGTGCTGGTGTTGCACCCCAGAGTAACAAGTTGTTACCCCAATATGGTTAGATCATGCTGAACCATTGGAAAGACTGATCTGTGCTGGTGTTGCACCCCAGAGTAACAAGTTGTTACACCAATAGGGTTAGATCATGCTGAACCATTGGAAAGACTGATCTGTGCTGGTGTTGCACCCCAGAGTAACAAGTTGTTACACCTATATGGTTAGATCATGCTGAACCATTGAAAAGACAGATCTGTGCTGGTGTTGCACCCCAGAGTAACAAGTTGTTACCCCAATATGGTTAGATCATTGTTCTCCACTTTATTGCAGTGACACAGTGACTTATATGCTAACTTGGGAGAGGCATGCACAGCTAGCTAGCTTAGTTAAGAGTGGTACATGTGGAAGGTACAGATAGGCTTAAGGTTATGTGTGAGGTACAGATAGGTTAAACTTACATAAACAACTTGTAGGGTCAGCCTCCTGTGGCCAGCAGACCCTGCCTCCTGCAGCTGGACGCGGGGGTTTGCTTCACTGTCTTAGTTCCTGCCTCCGGGAAGGGCTCAGGGACACTCGGCAGCACAGTTTGCTCATGGTTATCAATTCGTGTCCTCTCTTAGCAAGAAATCCACCCACAGATCTGCAGATTGATAATGGCATGATGAGTTTTGCTTGTTTCCATACTCCACAGATAAAATGAGATGGTATGCTGTTTTACTGGAAGAGCTCAAACTGGCTGAAAAGCAGCATTCCTGGGAAAAGCACAATCATTTTAAAGCATGGACTCGCTGTCATCTGGATGATTCATGCATGATTTGCCAGTACCAACAATGTATAGAACCCAAGTAATCTATTTCATATTTTTCATGTACATTTCAGATTCTGGGCCCCTGGAGTAATCCTGCTCCTCTAATATCATTTACCTGAACAAAAGGGAGATGGACACCTCTCAGGATCTTCAGTCAAATAACTAACCTATTTTTTCCCCTACTTTGATTGTGATAATTCAAGCATGTCCTGCAGAACACACTTTTGGCAGTGCTGGAAGGTAAATAGACAAGCTCTCCAACAGAGTGCTGTGCTAATCTTTTGCATTATTCAAGGCTGACACAGGATTTTGGCAGACTGTTATATGCTACCTTTTATGGATTTACACATTAAAACGGCCATATATATGTGTAATGGTGCGGTAATTCTTGATTATTAGCTTAGAACAGATACTTGGTGCTGCAGGCAAAGTCTAACAGAGATGAGAGCTTAGACAATGTGCAAACTCTTGTAATTTTACAGAGGCGTTATGAAAGAAAACACAGAAGCAACTACCATCCCTGTAAATACATTAAAACTCTGAATAATAACAGAAAATCACACAGAGAGGGGAAAATCATCTTTCCATAACACAGATTTATATAACACGGTATATTGTCACGCTCAGCTGTAGTTGTCAGCAGTAATTTTTCTCTTGCAGTGATATTCCTAGTGGATTATTTGCCTTGATCTCTTTTCACTTATTTTGTAAATATGTAAAGAAAAACATTTGTGATATGTAGCAGTTCAAATCTCTGCACTGTGCTTTTGTTTTCTTCTAATATGAAAGTCTCCTACAACTAAAGCTGGATGTGTATTAAAATGCTGTCTCATGTCTTTGCACATAGGTAGACATATGAGGAGGGCCTGAGGGAGCTGGGGGTGTGCAGCCTAGAGAAGAGGAGGCTCAGAGGTGACCTCATTGCTGTCTACAACTACCTGAAGGGAGGCTGTAGCCAGGTGGGGTTGGGCTCTTCTTCCAGGCAACCAGCAACAGAACAAGGGAACACAGTCTCAAGCTGTGCTGGAGGAGGTCTAGGCTGGATGTTAGGAGGAAGTTGTTGTCAGAGAGAGTGATTGGCATTGGAATGGGCTGTCCAGGGAGGTGGTGGAGTCACTGTCCCTGGAGGTGTTCAAGCAAAGCCTGGCTGAGGCACTTAGTGCCATGGTCTGGTTGACTGGATAGGGCTGGGTGCTAGGTTGGACTGGATGAGATTGGAGGTCTCTTCCAACCTGGTTGATTCTATGATTCTATTCTATATAAAACTATGTACTCCAAAATGCAAACAGGTCTAAAGGCTTCAAAAATAAAGACATTGTTTTAGGTTGCTTCGAATTTTAGAAAGATCACAGTATCACAGTATTATCAGGGTTGGAAGAGACCTCACAGATCATCAGGTCCAACCCTTTACCACAGAGCTCAAGGCTAGACCACGGCACCAAGTGCCACGTCCAATCCTGCCTTGAACAGCTCCAGGGACGGCGACTCCACCACCTCCCCGGGCAGCCCATTCCAGTGTCCAATGACTCTCTCAGTGAAGAACTTTCTCCTCACCTCCAGCCTAAATCTCCCCTGGCACAGCCTGAGGCTGTGTCCTCTGGTTCTGGTGCTGGCCACCTGAGATGTTCCACACTTACATTTGACCAGTCTTCCCCTTCCTCATGCCTTTGAGGGAGAAGTGCTTTTGGTATTGGCATTCATACAGAATTTACAGACAAGTTCCTTTAAAAGATGTGATTAGTTAAATTTTGAGTTAATCACCATCTCCAAAGATGTACAGTATCATTTACAGACTCATTTATTCTGAACATGGTTTACTGGTGACCCTTCAGTGCTGGGTCAAGAGTTGGTCTGGATGATCTTTGAGGTCTTTTATAACCAGATGTAGTCTGTGATTCTGATACTCCAACCCCTCTGCCTTGGGCAGGGATGTCTCTTAACTAAACTCAATTGACCTCACCCAATCTGGCCTTACCTCTGACGAGGGAGTATCCATAACCGCTCTAGGCAACGTATTCCAGAGTCTCACCTTCCTCATACTGAATAACTTCTTCCTAAAATACAATCTAAAACTACTTTCCCTCAGATTAAAACCATTCCTCCTAGACCTGTCACTAGACCCCCTTATGCAAAGTCCTGCTCTAGCTTTCCTGTGGACTCCTTTAAGGTATTGGAAGGCAGCTATAAGGTCTTCTTGGAGTCTTCTCTAGACTGAAGAACCCCAGATCTCTCAGCCTACCCTCATAGTCAGAGGTATTCCAGTCCTTTGATCATCCTTGTGGCCCTCCCTATCATGTTTAAAGAATGTTTTAAGTTCTTTATAAGAGAGAGTTCCACACTTAGGTCTATGTATAAGTCAAATACTGTAGAAATACTGGAAGAATGAAAGTTCTGGAATACTTAACTGACAAAAGCACTTTTGCTGCTATGCATCAGACAAGTTCAAACACTGAAAGCAGCTACTGACCTTCTTTTAGGTTTCCATTCCTTATCAAAAAATGTAGGTGCCACTATACAGAACAATTTTGCTCACAACCACTGCTGTAACCTTTGCTAAGGAACTGAACT
This sequence comes from Pogoniulus pusillus, assembly GCF_015220805.1. Classification (NCBI taxonomy): domain Eukaryota; kingdom Metazoa; phylum Chordata; class Aves; order Piciformes; family Lybiidae; genus Pogoniulus; species Pogoniulus pusillus. The sequence goes on from NC_087268.1 coordinate 45,204,682, forward strand.
TTCCTCTGCTCATCATTTTTATTTATATCCCTTTGTTTCAATATAACTACTTCAGTGTGCATTATCACTACCATGTGCTCAATTTATGTCTGAAGCATCCAGAAACAATAGTTCCACAAATCAAGCTTAAGCAGACTCTGTCTCTGGCTGCTGTTCTACTCCAATGTATTCCAAGTGATTAACACCACCTGTGGCACTTCTAATTCACAGCAGCAGACAATTATATCCCTTGGATACCCATTAGGGGTAATTATTCCCATGACAGACTATTAGATATGGATTGTGAACATCTCAGCTGTAAACTTTTTTGCAATTTCACTTTAATTCTGATATTACCATTGAGAGGCATATTTTGGAAACAAATCAAAGTTTTACACATTAATGATAGGAGCAGAATAAACTGAAGATTCATTTCTATTGTTGGATTGGCAGTAAGATTCATTATAGAAGTAAGTGATTAAACCAGATTTTCCATTATAAGATTATTTTATTTCTTTTCTCTTTTTCTAGTACAGAGGCAATAGCAGATCCTGCTGATAAAGTGACACTTGAGGCAGCAAGAAACTAATTGTTTCTGTATTAGGGACTGTCTACTCTTTTTAACTATTATTCCCCTCGTGAATATACAAGCCTGATCTTTTATAAGCATGCAGGAGAATTCTCAGTGTGGAAAAACAAAATGTTTAGCTCAAAGATCAAAATTCATAACACTTTCCTGTTGCTGTAATTTACTTTCAAAGATCCATCCTTTTCAATGAAGTTACAGAACTTAAGACATTCAATAGTAGTCTCTTTGATTTCCTATCACATGGGATGTGGTCATGTGTAGAAAATAAACACATTGAATCTGAATTAGGATAACCAATGTAAGACACAATCAAGTGTACTGAAATCAATGGAAATAATCCAGCAAATGTAAATATTAATGAATGAACCAGAAATTATTCTTTGTATATTCATTTTCAAGATGTCCATTTATTTTTTAATGTTTGGTCTTTAAAAAAAATGGTTTAAAAACCTAATATTTGGTTTTTGAAAAAAAAGGGAAAATTAAATATTTTATTATAATAAAACCAGAACAAAGGTTGGGGTTTTTTTCCAATATATTAGGTCAAACTAAAAGAAATAAACCCACAACTTTACACATTTAAAGGAAAAATGTTTGTGCATGACATGAATGTATCATAAAATCATAGAATCAACCAGGTTGGAAGAGAATTCCAAGATCATCCAGTCCAACCTAGCACCCAGCTCTATCCAGTCAACCAGACCATGGCACTAAGTGCCTCAGCCAGGCTTTGCTTGAACACCTCCAGAGATGGCAACTCCACCACCTCCCTGGGCAGCCCATTGCAATGCCAATCACTCTCTCTGCCAACAACTTCCTCCTAACATCCAGCCTAGACCTCCCCTGGCACAACTTGAGACTGTGTCCTGTTCTTCTGTTGCTGGTTGTCTGGCAGAAGAGACCAACTCCCACCTGGCTACAGCCTCCCTTCAGGGGAGAGGGATAGAAATCAGGAGGATAAGAGAAAACTCCACATGTTATAATAGAAGTTCCCAGGAGTAACTTGACAAGTCACTTTTCACACTGTAGATGTAAAAGACTTTGCTGAATCTATGATAGAGACAAAGGAACACCCTTTGGCTTTGGTCAGACATAAAACTTCAGTATTGCTCATTGAAGTCAGTCAGACTCACAACAAGAGTGGTTAGTAGTACTCTACAGACTGCTTTTGCTCTTTGCACTTCATCCATCACAGGCCAATTGCTAAATCCTGGCAGCTTATAAGAGCACATCAGGTGTAGAAAGCACTTGCAGAATACTTAATGGCTACATACTAAAGATTTTAAAGTTCAACAGCACCATCAGAACACTGCTGAAGAGCAAACTGTCTTAGAGTAATCTGGAAATTAACATTAAACTCCAAGGACAGTCTCTTTTCTACATGCATATCAAAGTTAGTACAGAGGGCTCAATGTTTACTTCCCATGCACTGATAGACAGTCCATGGCTTCACTGATTTTGTTCAGAGTGAAAACTTCTTATATCAAACTGAAAAAACTTTCTGGACTCTACTTTCACCTCTTCTTTGTTTTAGTTTAGTGGTTCAGAGCTCTTGATCTGTTTCTGAAAGTCTGGGTGATGGCAACTCAAAATGATCTTTATTATCATTCACAGAATATTGCATATATGTTGCCTTCTTCTTTATAGCATAGTTCATTTTTGCTGGCAACCTTTCATTGTGTTTTGTTTTCTCCCTGGAAAGTCACATTATTAAGTAGTGAATGAAACTTGTGAAGTATGAATTAACTATCTTCATAGAATCATAGAATCAACCAGGTTGGAAGAGACCTCCAAGATCAGCCAGTCCAACCTAGCACCCAGCCCTATTCAGTCAACTAGACCATGGCACTAAGTGCTCTCTTCCTTTTTAGACTTCAACTCCATTTCAGCTGTGTATATGAAAGAAACAAAGCCATCTGTCAGTTATTATCTTCCAAATGTTGAAATGATTCTCTGAGCATTACACCTGCAAATAGACTTACAGACAGTTTTTCTTGTGTCAGCTACTAAGAAGGAGCTACCTGATAACTTGAATGACAGAAGTTAGGTCTGCCAGTAACAAATAAAAACTGAAGAGGTGCTTGCATATTTCAAGACTTTTAGACAACATTTAACTCAATTAACAGGAAAAAAAATTGGAACAGCTGTATTTTAGCAATGTAATGGTAAAATAAAACTTGAAAACTTGAAACTGCTTTAAAACAAAAACCCACCAATATAAAATGTTTATATAAAAAAGAAAAGTTGGCAATTTGCCTGCTTTTTAAGACAGATAGTTCTTTATTAGAATCATAGAAGCAACCAGGTTGGAAGAGACCTCCAAGATCAGCCAGGCCAACCTAGCACCCAGTCCTGTCCAATAAATTAGACCATAGCACTAAGTGCCTCATCCGATCCCAGGGAGGTGGTGAAGTTGCTGTCCCTGGAGGTGTTCAAGCAAAGCCTGGCTGAGGCACTTAGTGCCATGGTCTGGTTGACTGGATAGGGCTGGGTGCTAGGTTGGACTGGATGATCCTGGAAGTCTCTTCCAGCCTGGCTGATTCTATGATTCTATGATTATTCATGCCATGCTGCAGTCATGCCAGCTTCAAAATTGAAAGTTCTTCAGGGGCCAGTGCCCATAAACACCTGGCTTGCCTGGGCACACCCTGGAGTCAATGACCTGGGGAGTAACAAAGCATGTGTTGCACGTGCTAGTATATGCAGCCTGACACACATGCAGCCTTTTAACACACCTAACAACTATGTGTTTGGCTATGTTTGGATAAACCTGATCAGAGTTCTACCTCTCTTACCATTGGCCACTCATTGTTTTCAGATCTGTATTTATACTGGCCATGATGGTGAGCAACTTACCTTGTTTCACCTGGAGAAGCAACAAGAGCTGTTGACAAGATTGCAGCTGAAAGAACCTCCTCATAGCAGCAAGTTAAGTTTTTCTGGTTTTACTCAGTGAGCTCTATTCTTATCTCACCTTTTTTTTGGGTCTCAATCTCAAGTTCCAGTTCAATCTCATGTTCCAGCATCTCCACATCCTTCTTGTAATGGGGGCTCCAGAACTGGATGCAGTACTCCAGGTGGGGTCTCACCAGAGCCCAGTAGAGGGGACGAGTCACCTCCCTGGTCCTGCTGGCTACACTTCTCCTGATGCAGTCCAGGCTCTGCTTGGCTTTCTGGGCTGCAAGTGCACACTGCTGGCTCTTGTTGAGCTTCTTGTCCAGCAGCACCTCCAAGTCCCTCTCCTCAGAGTTGCTTTCAGCCACTCACTGCCCAGCCTGGATTTGTGCTTGGCATTGCCTCGACCCAGATGCAGGACCTTGCTCTTGGTCTTGTTGAACCTTATGAGGTCCCTCTGGATGGATCCCTTCCCTCCAGCCTGTTTGTTGCACCACACAGCTTTGTGTCATCAGCAAGCTTGCTAAGGGTGCACTCAATGCCTCTGTCCATGGCACCCACAAAGATGCTGGACAAGACTGCTGTCTGTGTGACTAATCCTTTTGCTTCCTAACCCCCTGGCCAACCCTCCAAACTACCTTAAATATGGGATACTACCTTAAAGTCTGGGATAAGGTAGAGGGGTGGGAGAAGGTGGAAGGGTGGTTGAGAGCCCTCCTGGGGACTCTGGTTTCTGGGAGGGCTGCTGTGTTTCTATATTGCTTTTTAACTTGTCTATTTCTGTATAGATTGTAACTATCTGCTTGGATATTGTGCTAAGCTGTAAATATAGCTTCATTCTTTCAATTTCCAGTGGCTGAGTCTAGTCTGGGTGATTTTCTTAAGTGTAGGGGGGCAGGTGACACCCAAACCATCACAGAGAGCAGCTATATCTTGCCATCTCCCAAGAAAAGTAATAAATCTGACTTTTATCACACATCTGTAAACCAATAATGATGACTTGGATGGTCTCAGAAGAGTAACAGGCACATAACCAGTGAAGTTCTGATCAAAATCAACCCTCAATTTTGATGGATGGACTCCAAAATTGTTATGGACTCCTCACCTGATGTCAAATAAGAGTCCAAATAGACTCTTAGAGTTCACCTTACGAAGCAATGGTATAGTGCTGAGGGCAAGGGAAAACTAATAACAAAACAATCTTCACTGACACTGTCTGTTAGAACAATTCCCACATCCTCCTCCGAAATTCTTTAGAGCAAGTGGCTGCAGAGTTTGAATAGAAAACTGTGTCAGCTTCCTCTGTTACCCTCCCATATTCACAAGCTTCATAGTGTGGCATAACAATGGGAATTTAAGATAATATTATTTTCCATGATTTTCCATCATTTAGGAAATGCTGCATATGATCTCAGACTTCCTCAGGCATGAAATCTACTTACCTATACTATACTGTAGTGGCTTTGTTTGGGTTCTGTTTTTATTTAATCCATGTGTACTGCAGTTGTACTTTTTATTTGGTACCTTTAAGGCTATTCAAAACTCCCTTTCTAAGAACACTCACTAACATGTCCTTCACCTCAGGATTAGTGAAGATTTTAATGTATAGAATTAATACACATAGGAAAGCTTCTTACAACCTTTTGTCTAATTGATATTGCTATACAAATGAAGGGAGATTTATGTGGGTCTACAACTCCCTGAAGGGAGGCTGTAGCCAAGTGGGCTTGGTCTCTTCTGCCAGGCAAGCAGCAACAGAACAAGGGGACACAGTCTCAAGCTGTGCCAGGGGAGGTTTAGGCTGGATGTTAGGAGGAAGTTCTTCCCAGAGAGAGTGATTTGCATTGGAATGGGCTGCCCAGGGAGGTGGTGGAGTCACCGTGTCTGGAGGTGTTGAAGCAAAGCCTGGCTGAGGCACTTAGTGCCATGGTCTGGTTGACTGGATAGGGCTGGGGGATAGGTGGATAGGTTGGCCTGGATGATCTTGGAGGTTTCTTCCAACCTGGTTGATTCTATGATTTTGTGATTCTATGGATTAGGTTCTCTGTTAGTTGCTTCATGATAGAAAGGATCAGGAACATCTTTTTAACAGAAACATACTCCTAATAGTCTCTTTGGTAGATATTATGCAATAAAGAGATGCTATTTTTATACCAGTATATGAACATAAGCTTGCAAGCAGCTCTAACGACATCAGACTACATATCTATGATCTTGCATTGCCCTCATGCTGTCACTGCTGACATTGCTGGCCCTGTTTCTTCATGATTGCCCAGAATTACCATAATAATCATTCATGCTGACTATTCCTAGAGATATTTGTTCAGTATGCAATGCAAATTACTCCATATCCTGGCTTTTTATATCCATGCTGTTTTGCAAGGACTTAGAGAGTCTCTTAATGGACTTCATGATCATGTCACATTGGGTAAATCCTAGACAAATATTATTTCAGAAGTATCTTTTATATTTATTAAGAGGAGATTACATTCCATATAAAGGTTGATACTTATCACAGTCTGACAGATTTCTTTGTTTCTCAGTTCTCTGGAGGGAAGAGGATGGTACAAATAATGCCAGAATAAATTCACTGAAAATGTAGATTTTTTTTAATGTTGTTTTCCAGGGAGAATTTTTTTTCGAGCTGAATGCAATGCATTGCAAAACACTTAACAACAAGCATAGTAATATGTATACTCTCTTTTTAGCTGCCTTTCAGAGAACAGAGATGTTTAAATGTCAGATCATGAAATTATTCCTTTACCATTAATAATTACTTTTTATTTCTGCTGCATTTCCTTACTACAGTAAGAGGCAATGTGCTCAGAAGAAGATTGTGCATAGAGAAATAGCTAGATGACGTGCAAGAAAAGAATCACAGAATCATAGAATCAACCAGGTTGGAAGAGACCTCCAAGATCATCCAGGCCAACCTAGCACCCAGCCCTATCCAGTCAACTAGACCATGGCACTCAGTGCCTCATCCAGGCTTTGCTTGAACACCTCCAGAGATGGCAACTCCACCACCTCCCTGGGCAGCCCATTCCAATGCCAATCACTCTCTCTGACAACAACTTCCTCCTAACATCCAGCCTAGACCTCCCCTGGCACAACTTGAGACTGTGTCCCCTTGTTCTGTTGCTGGTTACCTGCCAGAAGTGACCAACCCCACCTAGCTACAGCATCCCTTCAGGTAGTTGTAGACAGCAATGAGGTCACCCCTGAGCCTCCTCCTCTCCAGGCTGCACAACCCAAGCTCCTTCAGCCTCTCGTCATAGGGTTTGTGCTCCAGGCCCCTCACCAGCTTCTTTGCCCTTCTCTGGACACCTTCCAGCACCTCAACATCTCTCTTGAATTGAAGAGCCCAGAACTGGACACAGTACTCAAGGTGTGGCCTGACCAATGTTGAGCACAGGGGAAGAATAACCTCCCTCGTCCTACTGGCCACACTGCTCTTGACCCAGGCCAAGATGCCATTGGCTCTCTTGGCCACTTGGACACGCTGCTGGCTGATGTTCAGCCTACTATTTACCAGTATCTTCAGATCCCTTTCTTCCTTACTGCTCTCCAGCCACTCTGTCCTCAAATATTTTTGTCCAATCTGGCAGAGGCAGGAGAATTCAGTGACTTTGGTAGCAGAGATCCTTGTAATATTGCACTCTTATAGTTACTTCATTTTGATGTTGCACAATTAATCTGTCATTGATTGCATGGTTCTATGGGATAAAAAAAAAACCCAGACATTTTTATTGCCTAGTTAGTCATGGATACTCATCACTCATTAGAATCATAGAATCAGTCAGGGTTGGAAGGGACTACAAGGATCATCCAGTTCCAACCCCCTCTGCCATGGGCAGGGACACCCTACCCAAATCAGGCATTAGATTAAGTACATTGATTTCAGCAGCATTACCTGCATTAGAAGGGCTGATGGACAACAGTTTAAATATCTTACACTGCATTTTAAGTGGTAATGCAGGGGAATCAAATCTTCCTTTCTCTCATTGACATTCAAACAAGTGTCTATGTTCCTTTACCCATTAGGAGCATTGAGCATGAATCTGGGACCTTTTAGTCACACAAAGAAAGTCATTATATTTCAGAAGGATATACATGAGTGTAAACACACATCTATTTATGTATCTGTATCAATATATCTATGCAGGAGTATTCACATATGTATGCATGCAAGTCTGTGCTTTAGATGGTAAAGTCACATGTTAAAAACATGAAGAAATCTCTTTATAGTTTATCTTGTAACCAGGATTGTGATGCTTTGGGTATACTCATCTCCCTCCCCCCCTTCCCCCTTAAGAAAATCACCCAGACTAGACTCTGCCGAGCTGGAAATTGAATGAAGCTTTAAATTCACAGCTTAGCACAATATATATACAGTAATAGACAGAAACATACAAGGTAAAAAGTATAGAATCATACAGCCCTCCCAGAAAGCAGAGTGCCCAGGAGGGGCTCTCAACCACCCTTCCACCTTCTCCCCACCTCTCTACTTTACCCCAGACTTTACCTTATGTTCAAGGTGAGTTTGGAGGATCGGCCAGGGGGGTTAGGAAGCAGACAGATTAGTCAGACAGCAAGCTAGGTTAGAGTGAGAACTTTATGCAGCCCCAAAAGCAACTCTGATATCTGTGTTTGTGTTCTTGTTTTTATCCATCTCAGCAAGCCTATGAGTGTAGCAGCCATCACCATTGTTTCCTTTTTACAGCCTAGCATCTAATTCTTCTCACCAAAATAAACCAGCTAGGCTCAGACTAGCACAAGGATCATCATAGTACAAAATGAAACTGGATTCATCTTTGAGTATTTGCAACTCTGACCAAAATCAATTTCAAGTAACACAAATGAAATTACTAAATAAAGAAGGTTGTGTTGGCCTAAACCTGAGCATATGCAGTTTCTAAATGAAAGTACTTTTCAGTTTCACCTTCCAAGTTAAATATCCATTAGACCTCACTCTAGTGCTAAAGTGCTGTTAAGCTTTGCAGAAATGAATAAATTTAGGGCAGTGTATTAAACTGTCATGTTTTGGTTTGTTCTAATCTGCAACTATTCACTAGCAATGCATTCTATTTCTTCAAATAGGTGAGTTAAAATACAACACAAGTAAAGCAAATACTCTGAAATCTGAATAAATTCATTTGGAAACTAGGTGAAAAAATAAAATACCTTAGGAAAAAAAGAAAAATCAATAGTACAGTAACAGTGTGTAACAGAAAAATGTCCCTATAAATTCTGTCTTTAAACCACAGAGACAATGCACATTGAATCATAGAATCAGAATCAACCAGGTTGGAAGAGACCTCCAAGATCAGCCAGGCCAACCTAGCACCCAGCCCTAACCAATCAACTAAACCATGGCACTAAGTGCCTCAGCCAGGCTTTGCTTGAACACCTCCAGGGATGGTGACTCCACCACCTCCCTGGGCAGCCCATTCCAATGCCAATCACTCTCTCTGACAACAACTTCCTCCTAACACCCAGCCTAGACCACCCCAGCACAACTTGAGACTGTGTCCCCTTGTTCTGTTGCTGCTTGCCTGGCAGAAGAGCCCAACCCCACCTGGCTACAGCCTCCCTTCAGGTAGTTGTAGACAGCAGTGAGGTCTGCCCTGAGCCTCCTCTTCTCCAGGCTGCACACCCCCAGCTCCCTCAGCCTATCCTCACAGGGCTGTGTTCCAGGCTTCTCAGCAGTACTTATTAGTAAGTACTTATTAGCAAAAATCTTACTGCACTTATGTTTTATCAGTGCTCTCCTTTTCACAATGTAAGAGTTCATTTAAGTATATGTATATTGAAAAAAAAATTTACTAGTTATCTAAACTAATTACTGCATAAATTTACCTACCTCCCATCTATTTGTGTACCAGATACATACTCACCACCTCCCTAGGCTGGGTTACCCTGAAGAAATTCAAATAATTAACTAGTTTCTCTTTAGCTTGAATGTTCTCAGGCAGGTTTTAAAATTCTTGTTCTAAGGTGACAGATACCTTTCCTCTCTTTGTCAGTTCATTATATTAAAGATTTTGGTGGATAAACCCAGCTAATTTGTGGCACCAAATCATAATACTTAGAATCATAGAATCAACCAGGTTGGAAGAGACCTCCAAGATCACAGTATCACAGTATCACAGTATCACCAAGGTTGGAAGAGACCTCACAGATCATCAAGTCCAACCCTTTACCACAGTTCCCAAGGCTAGACCATGGCACCAAGTGCCACATCCAACCTTGCCTTGAACTGCCCCAGGGACGACGACTCCACCACCTCCCCAGGCAGCCCATTCCAGTGCCTAATGACTCTCTCAGTGAAGAACTTTCTCCTCACCTCGAGCCGAAATTTCCCCTGGCGCAGCCTGAGGCTGTGTCCTCTTGTTCTGGAGCTGGCCACCTGAGAGAAGAGAGCAACCTCCTCCTGGCCACAACCACCCCTCAGGTAGTTGTAGACAGCAATAAGGTCACCCCTGAGCCTCCTCTTCTCCAGGCTAAACAACCCCAGCTCCCTAAGCCTCTCCTCGTAGGGCTTGTGCTCAAGGCCTCTCACCAGCCTCGTCGCCCTTCTCTGGACACGCTCAAGCATCTCAGTGTCCTTCCTAAACTGGGGGGCCCAGAACTGAACGCAGTACTCGAGGTGTGGTCTGACCAGTGCAGAGTACAGGGGCAGAATGACCTCCCTGCTCCTGCTGACCACACCACTCCTGATACAAGCCAGGATGCCACTGGCTCTCTTGGCCACCTGGGCACACTGCTGGCTCATGTTCAGGCGGGTATCAATCAGTACCCCCAGATCCCTCTCTGTCTGGCTGCTCTCCAGCCACTCCGACCCCAGCCTGTATCTCTGCATGGGGTTGTTGTGGCCAAAGTGCAGCACCCTGCACTTTGAGCTATTGAACCCCATCCCATTGGCCTCTGCCCATCTGTGCAGGCGGTCAAGGTCCCGCTGCAGAGCCCTTCTGCCCTCCAGCTCAGTCACATCTGCCCCCAGCTTAGTGTCATCTGCAAACTTGCTGATGACTGACTCGATGCCCTCATCCAGATCATCTATGAAGATGTTAAAGAGGATGGGGCCCAGCACTGATCCCTGAGGGACACCACTAGTGACTGGCCGCCAGCTGGATGTGGCACCATTCACCACCACTCTCTGGGTCCGGCCCTCCAGCCAGTTCCTAACCCAGCACAGAGTGTTACCATCCAAGCCGCGGGTTGACAGCTTAGCCAGCAGTTTGCTGTGGGGGACAGTGTCAAAGGCCTTGCTGAAGTCCAGATAGACCACATCCACAGGCCTCCCCACATCCACCAAGCGGGTCACCTGATCATAGAAGGAGATCAGGTTAGAAAGGCAGGATCTGCCCTTCCTAAACCCATGCTGGCTGGACCTGAGATCTTTGCCATCCCTCAGGTGCGCAGTTATTGGCCCCAAGAGAACCTGCTCCATCAGTTTCCCTGGCACTGAGGTCAGGCTGACGGGTCTGTAGTTCCCAGGTTCCTCCATCCGACCCTTTTTGTGGATGGGGACCACGTTGGCCATTTTCCAGTCTCCTGGAACCTCTCCGGTGAGCCAGGACTGCTGGAAAATGATGGAGAGTGGCTTGGCCAGCTCAGCTGCCAGCTCTCTCAGCACCCTGGGATGGATCCCATCTGGTCCCATGGACTTGTGGGTGTCCAGATGGCTCAGCAGGTCCTGAACTAATTCCTCATGAATTTCCAGGGGAACACACTGCTCCCCGACCCCATCCCCCAGTTTAAGAGGCCATTTGCCTCCTCCTCCTCTCTCCTTACTGTTGAAAACTGAGGCAAAGAAGGCATTCAGGACCTCTGCCTTTGCTTCATCATCAGTTATAGTGTTCCCCTCCTGGTCCAGTAAGGAGTGGAGGCTCTTCTTGCCCTTCCTTTTAGCATTGATAAATTTATAAAAGTGTTTTTTGTTAAATTTCACGGAAGTGGCCAGCCTAAGTTCTAGCTGAGCCTTAGCCTCTCTAATTTTTTCTCCTACATAGTCTGGCTACCTCCTTAAACACATCAGGAGAAGCCTTCCCCTCCTTCCAGAGGCGATACACCCTCTTTTTCTCCCCCACTTCCTTCAGGAGCTCTTTGCTCATCCAGGCTGGTCGCCTCCCCCTGCGGCTCATCTTTCAGCATGTGGGAACTGCCAGTTCCTGTGCCTTCAAGAGCTCCTGTTTAAAGTAAGTCCAACCATCCTGGACCCCTTTGTTCTCAAGAACTGCTGCCCAGGGGACATTGGAAATAAGTTCCTTGAGCAAATTGAAGTTTGCCCTCCTAAAGTCCAAGGTGTAGGTTTTGTTGAGGTGCCTCCCTACCTCCCTGTATATTGAAAACTCCACTAACTCGTGGTCGCTACACCCTAGGCAGCCTCCCACTATCACATCTCCTACCAGCCCTTCTCTGTTGGAGAGCAGCAGGTCAAGCTGAGCTTGACCCCTAGTAGGCTCGTTTAACAGTTGGGTCATGAAGCTGTCCTCCATGCACTCCAGAAATCTCCTGGACTGCCTCCTCTCTGCTGAATTAAGTTCCCAGCAGATATCTGGCAGGTTAAAGTCACCCACAAGGACAAGATCTGAAGATCTTGAGACAGCCTCCAACTGTTTGTAAAATATCTCATCTGTTCCCTCATCCTGGTTGGGTGGTCTGTAACAGACTCCAACCAGGATGTCAGATTTATTAGTCCTACCTCTGATTTTAATCCACAGGGTCTCTACCCCTTCATCCCTCACTTCTAGCTCAATGGCATGGAGTGACTCTCTAATATACAGGGCCACCCCTCCTCCTCTTCTCCCTTGCCTATCTCTCCTGAAAAGGTTATATCCCTCCAGTATAACAGCCCAGTCATGTCTGTCGTCCCACCAAGTTTCTGAAATGGCAACTACATCGTAGTCCCCCTGGTGGACCAGGACTTCCAATTCCTCCTGTTTGTTACCCAAGCTGCGTGCATTGGTGTAGATACACTTCAGCTGGGCTCTCGATTCAATTGTCCTTAGTTTCCTTCCATCTCTCTCCTTCTCAGAGAGAGTAATTTCCTCACCCACCCCCTTCAGACCTAGTTTAAAGCCCGCCTAATGAGCCCTGCCAACTCCAGTGCCAGGACTCTCCTGCCCTTCCTAGATAACTGCACCCCATCACAAGCCAGCAGGTCCGGCGCAGTAAAAGTTCCCCCATGATCAAAAAACCCAAAACGCCGCCGCTCACACCATCCCTTCAGCCATTTGTTGATATCGTAGGTTCTGCTATTCCTCTCTGTGAACTCCCTTGCCACAGAGGGAACTGAGCAGAACACCACCTGTGCTCCCGCCCCATCTATCAATTTCCCCAGGGCTTTAAATTCCTTTTTAATTGCCCTGGTCCCCTTCTTTTCAATTTCATCGCTGCCAGCCTGTATTACCAACAAGGGGTAATAATCAGAGGGCTGGATTAGGTTTGGGAGTCTCCTGGTGATGTCCCTAACCCGGGCACCAGGAAGGGAGCAGACCTCCCTGTGAGACGGGTCGGGACGACAAATGGGTCCCTCTGTCCCCCTCAAGATGGAGTCCCCGACAACTACAACTCTTCTCTTTTTCTTGTTTTTTGTGGAGCTAGTCACCACAGTTGGTGGTGACTGCTCCACCCTAGGCAATGTCTCAGTGGGGTGATCCTCATCGCTCTCACCCTCTGTACCCTCTGCATGCAGCGCCTCATACTTGTTGCGCAAGGGCAGAGGAGGAGAAGGAGAGGGCCGGGGATGATTTCCCTTACTTCCCCTGACAGGGATCTGCACCCATCCCTCACTGTTTCCAGGGGCAGATTCCTTAGCAGGGGGGATCTGCAGAGCCTGCACCCACAGATCCAGATCAGCCAGGCCAACCTAGCACCCAGCCCTATCCAGTCAACTAGACCATGGCACTAAGTGCCTCAGCCAGGCTTTGCTTGAACACCCCCAGGGATGGTGACTCCACCACCTCTCTGTGCAGCCTGTTAGACTATGTAAAGATGTGCAGCATGAAGGTTGCCCATCTTTCACTCATCCCAGTATTGTCCACCTTGCTAATCTTCTGGAAGCATACCATTGCACAAACCATTATGCTGAGGAGCTCCAGTAGGATTCATTTGCTACACACAAATAACAGTGTATTGGATGTAGGTGTCCAGGTGTTGGCAGAGGGGGATTTCAGGGGTGGCCTCTTCAAAGAGACGCAAGGACTACTCTATGCCAAACACAGCTGATTGCAGCAGATGATGCACACACTGCAGGATGCAGCTGAGCCCTGCAGATAAGATAGTGGCACCTCAGGGATACATATTTAAGAAAGGGCAAGCACTGCATGACAGCAAGAAATGCACTGCTGGGGATGTAGGCAGCTGAAAGGAGTTATGAATGAATGAAGCCGAGCCTGATAGGAAGTGGGCACAAAGAGATTATTATCTTTTATCTTAGATTCTTGTTACTCAAATACCTTTTGATTTGCAATAAAATTTCCTCCAATCAAGTCTGTTTTGCCCATGAAAACAACTGTTAAGTCATCTCCCTGGTTTTGTCTTAACTCACAGGATTGTTCATTGTTTTTTTCCCCCCCAGACTGGTGATGAGAGTGGGTGGGCATTCAGCCACTAAACAAAGTTAACCCCTCCATGACTAGTGAAGGATGGATGTCTACATGTAAAGCTGTTATTTTAGTCTCCCTTAATCCTGAGAGGAGACAACAAGGCACTGGAAAGATACTGTCATGTATTTCACCTTATTTTAGCATTGATTAGATTGCTGTGGGATTAGATTGGTGTGGGTTTGGTTTTTGGTTTGGGTTTTTTTTGTCTTGGCTTTGTTTTGGTTTGTTTTAATATGTATTTTTTGACTGTAAAAGAAAGCTGAAGATTAATAGTTCTGACTTTAGTTGCAGTCACCCATAAAAAGCGTGGAGTCTTGTTGCTGCATGATGTATGGATTCATAAAGAGCTCCCATATTCTTTTTCTGTGTTAAAGTCATGTTACATTGCTTTCAGTATGGTTTTGTGGGCAAGTTTTGTTGGGCAAGCAAGTAAGCAAGAGAAGCCAAATTGAAAACATCTAAGCTATGACTGCAGCTGAGTATCTAGTCCTGGACTTCAGTACCACCATAGCCCTGGCTCTGTTCTGAGGGCTCTGTTGCTTGTTCTCAATGCAGCTTGGAGCAGTGCTGCTGTGTGGCCTCGGATCAGATTGTGGTGAGGAAAACTTTCTGGGAAAAAAATGTAAGAAATGAAGATTTTTACTCCTCTTAGCATCATTTCAAATTTAGGCACTGTCCTTACCTGTGCTGTGCTGCAGCACAGCCTTTGTGCCTATGTACTGGATTGGTCCTCTTCCTGCTCTTCACTCACCAACCTGACTTCTTGGTTTGATCCTCAAGCCTGCCTTATTGTTATGGAATTTTCTGGCCATCCAACCTTTTGCCTGATTAAATTTACTGTCACCAGACTGTGATGGTTTGGGTGTTCCCCACCTCCCACACTTTGGAAATCACCCAGACTAGACTCAACTGGCTCTGGAAATATGAATGAAGCTAGCAGAATATACAAGCAGATATTTACAGCTAGCTCAATATCCAAGCAGATATTTACAGTATATACAGTTGTAGACAGAAATAGACAAGGTAAAAGGTAGTACAGAAACACAACAGCCCTGCCAGAAACCTGAGTGCCCAGGAGAGGCTCTTAACCGCCACTTCACCTTCTCCCTAACTCTCTCAACCTTACCCCAGTACCAAGGAAGAATGGAGGTTTGGCCAGGGGGTAAGGAAGCAAAGTGGATTAGTCCAAAATGGAAGGTGAGGTTAGAGGGTAAGATGCAGCTCAGCCAGCAGCCCAGCAGAAGCTAGAAAAGACTCCTTTATCTATGTTCTGATTTTATTCTTCTACATCTCAGCAAGCCTATGAGTGAAGTAGACATCACCACCGTTTTCTTTCCACAGCCTGTAATCTAGTCCTTCTCAACAGAACATTCTAGCTAGCTTCAAACTAGCACACAGACTCACTTGGTGACTTGCTCAGTACCTGCACCTCTTGGTGAGGGCACTGTGCCACTCTATCTTGGGCCACACTCAGATCACCTACCCCTTCAGGTCAGCCCACACTTGTTACTCCCTGACCTTGGGATAGGCATTTTCAGAAGATGTTGTTATTTTTTTACAGAATCTTTTGATGTATCTGCTGTGCCCTATGTGACTGTTCTGGAATGCTCTTTTGTATATAAAATCACAATGTCTGCAGTTAGAGATAAAGAGCACTTAGGGACAAATGCCTGACTTGGAAGTCTGATGGAACATACGGCTGCAGTCTGGACTGCTGAGCACCACTTCCTCCATAGCACATTTTGTCTTTTGATAAAGCTAATTCAAGCAGAGTCAGGTAATAAACTGACAGTTAAGGGATAGAAATAATCAAGAGTTCAAAGATTGCTTTTCCTATTCCTCTTATATTTTAGTGACAGAGGTACATGTTTACCTGAGACAAGGCAGATTGATCCCCAGAACCATAAAGAACCCTAATGTTTACTACCTGTTTCAAAACCCTTGTAGGAAATCTGTGCTATCTGTATTACACTCTGAAGGCATAGGAATAGTAAGATTGTCTTGTATCATTATTTGTCATGGTAGGTATATTGATTATTTCCAGAGAAGGGCCACTGAGATGATCAGAGCATCTCTGGTGTGAGGATAGGCTGAAAGAGTTGGAGCTGTTCAGTCTGGAGAAGAGGAGGCTCCCAGGTGACCTTCTTGTTGCCTTCCAGGATCTGAAGGGGGCCTACAAAAAAAGCTGGGGAGGGACTTTTTAGGCTGTCAGGGAGTGACAGGACTGGGGGGAATGGAGCAAAGCTGGAGATGGGTAAGTTCAGGCTGGACATGAGGAGGAAGTTCTTCACCATGAGAATGGTGAGAGCCTGGGATGGGTTGCCCAGGGAGGTGGTTGAGGCCCTGTTCATGGAAGTGTTTCAGGCCAGGCTGGCTGAGGCTGTGGCCAGGCTGCTCTAGGGTAGGGTGTCCCTGGCCATGGCAGGGGGGTTGGAACTGGCTGATCCTTGTGGTCCCTTCCAACCCTGACTGATTCTATGATTCCATAACTCTATGTAGGGAATAGTAATTACGACGGAAGCCTCCCTTTTTTCAACTCTTTCTCTGAGACAAATTAATTTCATCCTCTCTAGTGCTATGCATATAAATGAAATATCCTGTCTTGGCAGAAGATTGCTTTAGGAGTTGAAGGTTGACTACCTTTAAGTCAGTGTTGTCAGCAATTCTGACAGGAACAAAAATAGATGCCAGTGCAATACCACAGATTTGTTTTGTATTCCAAATTACATAAATGGTCATGCTCTGGTAAGCAGTAAACACCTTCTATATTGCAATGTGTTTCATTACAGTAAGCTCACTATCCTAGAATGCTATTGATACCAAGTAGAATCATAGAATGGTTTAGATTGGAAGTGACCTCAAAGATCATTCAGTTCCAACACCCCACCAGGGACACCTTTCCCTAGAACAGGTCACTCAAGGCCTCATCCAACCTGCCCTTGAACACCTCCAGGGAAGAATCATCCACAGCCTCCCTTGGGAACCTGTTCTGGTGTCTCACCACCCTCACTGTAAAAAACACTTTCATAGAACCATAGAATCAACCAGGTTGGAAGAGACCTCCAAGATCATCCAGTCCAACCTAGCACCCAGCCCTGTCCAATCAACCAGACCATGGCACTAAGTGCTTCATCCAGGCTTTGCTTGAACACCTCCAGGGATGGTGACTCCACCACCTCCCTGGGCAGCCCATTCCAATGCCAATCACTCTCTCTGCCAACAACTTCCTCCTAACATCCAGCCTATACTTCCCCCGGCACAACTTCAGACTGTGTCCCCTTGTTCTCTTGCTGATTGCCTGGCAGAAGAGATCAACCCCACCTGGCTACAATGTCCCTTTAGGCAGTTGTAGACAGCAATGAGGTCTGCCCTGAGCCTCCTCTTCTGCAGGCTGCACACCCCCAGCTCCTTCAGCCTCTTCTCACAGGGCTGTGCTCCAGGCCCCTCACCAACTTTGTCACCCTTCTCTGAACACCTTCCAATATCTCAACATCTCTCTTGAACTGAAGAGCAAAGAACTGGACACAGCACTCAAGGTGTGGTCTGACCAGTGTTGAATACAGGGGCAGAAGAACCTCCCTTGTCCTGCTGGCCACACTGTTCCTGATCCAGGCCAGGATGCCATTGGCTCTCTTGGCCCCCTGGGCACACTGCTGGCTCATCTTCAGCTACTATCTACCAGTACCCCCAGGTGCCTTTCCTCCTGGCTGCTCTCAGCCACTCATTGTTTGAGATGTTTATTAGTTAAGGTTTTCTATTTTTGCATATTTTTTCCCCTGCAAGTCTTTAAGCTGCTCTATGATAATTTCTCAACAATTCCATTTTCGTTTGTTGTCACTAATCTTATTTTCTGAGGCCTTATGTAGTTGATCAGTACCTGAATTTGATTGTTTTGGAGTTTTTTGTATGTGCTTTTGTTTTTTTGCTTGTTCATTTTGCTTCCAGAAGGCCAAGCTGAATTTGCACTGTATAAATTGGAGTTGAGGTCACCAGCAGGGGAAGTTCTGAGCTCTTGGTTGTAACACAGTCAAGGGGTTTCTGGTGATACCATTGTGTGTCTGAAAATAGCAAGTTCTTAATGTTTCAACAAAGCATTAAGGAAAAGAGTAAAAAATGGAGGTGGCAATTCTGGTCAAGGATGGAAAGAACAAAAATTACTCCTGAAGCAAAGATTTCATTGGCATAGGATCACATCTCGAAAACTACAGGAAATAAATTGTATCATTCCTAATTCAAAATTAGGACCTATTCTTATGCCCTTCATGTGGTATTTGAGCAGCACATTCACAACATTTCAAATTATTTTTTTTCTAATTCTGCATCCCCTTGACATTTTTATTTACTTTTGCAGCCAAAAAATTAAAGAAAATAGGACAGAGAGAGCAAAAGTTCTGAGTTGTTTTTTTTCCCCCCCTGTAATTAGCAAAGGATGAGAAGCTATTCTATATAGAGAGCACTTAAATTAGATGCCTGCTCTGAGGATCTCTTTGGAGGAATCTATCTTTCTTCATTGCCTACATGAGAATCAATGCAGACTAGCCTTTTAATTTAGGTACATATATTTGGGATTCATCTGCCCTACTTTAGGTATGTAAAAATTATGCAGGTCTTAATTAGTCACTCCGGTCTCACTTTGTAATAACCTCCAAGGAAAATTCACTGCATAGGAAAGGGCATATAAGTTGGTCTCCAGAGATGCCAATATCTTTTTGCAAGCTATAGAAGGAGCTTTGGGTCATCAGATAATTATGACCCTAATTCTGTTGATTGTGTAAAGGCACATATCTTGCTGAGGAGCTTTAAGACATCTGGGACATCTATGCAGAGCTAATAAAGATCATATAGGAAACTCATTTTTTTATTTCAGATCACCAAACATATGCTAGGCAGAATAACAACCTGCTAAACCTAAAATGGCACTAAGAATGTTTCTCATGCATCTCATGTCCACAATCACACAGCTGTAATTGCACAGTCTTCCAGATTAAGACATTTAATTTAGCTCGTCACATGTTCCTGTTCTCCACTGAGGAAGTGCTGGCTCCTTTGGAATATCAGTAAGAAAATCACCCACAATTAAGGATGATTATAGGATTTATTGCATAACGGATGGAAATTATAGAAAGGTTGATGGCAATCTTGTGTCTCTCCTGATGTGAGGAATGCCAGCTGTTGCAGCAGCAGATGAGCCCATCTTTTCTGAACACAGCACATTGCACAGTGTTCCTGTTCATGGTGAGACTTGCCACCACAAAACTCTTGCTCACAATATAGTAGTCATCAGTCACTAATAGCATTATGTCTGCAATGTAGACTTAGGCCTGAAGAATCTCCTGGAAAACACAGTCTAATATCCTAATCTCATTAATGAAATTACATTTGCCAAAGAAGTGCATGTAATATTTCCAGTGGATGAGACAATGCAATATACATATGCTTCCCTGGGGGTGTTCAAGAGAAGACTGGATGAGGCACTTAGTGCCATGGTCTAGTTGACTGGATAGGGCTGGGTGCTAGGTTGGACTGGATGATCTTGGAGGTCTCTTCCAACCTGGTTGATTCTATGATTCTATGATTTTATATATATATGTATATAACATATACATCTGTATATATGTGTGTGTATATATATATGTATATATTATATACACACACACATATATATATGTGTATATATATATAATTCAGTCACAGTGTTAAAAATTCAATATAATAGTATCACAGTATCACAATATCACCAAGGTTGGAAGAGACCTCATAGATCATCAAGTCCAACCTGTTACCACAGAGCTCAAGGCTAGACCATGGCACCAAGTGCCACGTCCAATCCTGCCTTGAACAGCTCCAGGGACAGTGACTCCACCACCTCCCCAGGCAGCCCATTCCAGTAGCCATATAGTCAAAGGAACAGTTAAGGCTGTTAAAACAGTTACAATAGCTGGGAATTAACTGCTTCTGTAAATACTACCACAGAAAATAGTATTTTTAACACAGGTATTCAGCAGCAGGTAGGATCTAAATTGTGTGATACAGGAACTGTCACTGCTAGCAGTCATTTTTCAGTGATTTATTCCAAAATCGAGTCAATAATTGTCATCTCTCATAATATGAAGGCTGTTCCAAACTAATGAACATCAATGAAAAGCATTTGGCTAACTAAGGACCGTGACAGCACTTTTAAATTGCCTGTTGATGTACAACTGTATTAAGTTTTCCACAATGGTTGTGATTCCTGTGTATTAAAATAAAATTCATATATAATAATATATGACTAAGAAATGAGAAACTAAAAGGATTCTATAGGATGATGAGGGGACAGGAGGGCATGGCTAATGAGGAGAGCCTGAGGGACCTGGGGCTGCTTAGTCTTGAGAAGAGAAGACTGAGAGAGGATTTGATAAATGTTTTTAAGTATCTGAGGCTTGGCCAGGAGGTGGGGAACAGGCTCTGCTCACTGCTCCCTGTGACAGGACAAGGAGCAAAAGGTGTAAGTTGCAGCAAAAGAGGTTCTGCCTCAACACAAGGGGGAACTTCTTTACTGTAAGGGTCACAGAGCACTGGAACAGGCTCCCCAGAGAGGTTGTGGAGTCTCCTTCTCTGGAGCCTTTCAAGGCCTGTCTGGATGTGTTCCTCTGTGCTCTGTGTTAGATAGGATTGTCCTGCTCTGGCAGGGGGGTTGGACTGGATGATCTCCTTGGGTCCTTTCCCACCCCTAACATCCTGTGAGCCTGTGATCCTGTGACCTGTTAGTTTCAAATAAATCAAAAGACAGTCATGAAAAATTCTCCAAGGCTAAGGATAGAACCTACTTTTTTTTTCACATACTTCTTTTTCTCAGTTCTTGATTTTTCCACTCTGATGTGCTTCTGCATTCCTTTTTTGTGCTTCCTAGCTTTTTTCCTTGGTGAGCAAACCATTTCACTTTGACATAACATTTCCAGGTTTGCCTAAAATACATACAACATCACCTGTGTGCACAAAATTTGAAACCTTTCTACTGCTTATGGCTACTAAGTGCTGTAAGGAAAAATCATTGCAAGCAGACATTAATATTATTGAATCATAGCATCAGTCAGGGTTGGAAGGGACCACAGGGATCATCTAGTTCCAACCCCCATCTGCCATAGGCAGGGACATTCTACCCTAGATCAGCCTGGCCACAGCCTCATCCAGCCTGGCCTTAAACACCTCCAGCAATGGGGCTTCAACCACCTCCCTGGGCAGCCCATTCCAGGCTCTCACCACTCTCATGCTCAACAACTTCCTCCTCATGTCCAGATTGAACCTACCCACCTCCAGCTTTGCTCCATTCCCCCCAATCCTGTCACTCCCTGAGAGCCTAAAAAGTCCCTCCTCAGCTTTTTTGTAGCCCCCTTCAGATCCTGGAAGGCCACAAGGAGGTCACCTGGGAGCCTCCTCTTCTCCAGACTGAACAGCCCCAACTCATTCAGTCTGTGCTTACAGCAGAGCTGCTGCAGCCCTCTGAGCATCCTCATGGCCCTGCTCTGGACACACTCCAGCATCTCCACATCCCTCTTGTAATAGAGGCTCCAGAACGGGATGCAGTACTCCAGGTGGGGTCTCAGCAGAGCACAGTAGAGGGGAAGAATTGCTAAAATAAGAATGCTTTTTTTTCCTCTACTGCTCAATGCAAGGCTTACAAAACACAGAGAAATACTGAAAGATTCAGTGGTTAGGATGTCTACTAGATCATCTGGAGCCCAGGATTATAGTGTAGTAACTTTCCCATTCAAATGTTGGATGTTTTTCATACTATGTCAAGGCATTCTGGAGAGACACAGAAGGCTTTACTGTTGCATTTTTTAGGGTGTTACATCTCTCCTGTTTTCTTTTGCCTGTTATATTTCTCTGCATCAAAAATGTCCAGGTCAAAGGTCAGGGGCAGTATGCCTCTCTTGACATACTTTAAAATAAAGATGAGATGAAGTGCTCAATATTTTATTTGAATTGAACACAGACCAGCAAAAGTAGCAGGGTATTGCCATGTACTTTTCAAGTTGACAAAAAAAAACAAAACAAAACCAAAACAAACAAATGATTGAAAAATCTGGAACTGGGGTGTTTAGTCTGGAGAAGAGGAGGCTGAGAGGGGACCTTATTGCCCTCTACAACTACCTAAAAGGAGGTTGGAGTGAGGCTGGAGCTGGTCTCTTCTCCCCAGTTACTAATGACAGGACAAGAGGAAATGGCCTCAAGCTGCATCAGGGGAGGTTTAGGTTGGCTGTTGGGAGGAAGTTCTTTACTGAGCAGGTGGTCAGGCACTGGCACAGGCTGCCCAGGGAGGTGGTGGAGTCTCCATCCCTGGAGGTGTTTAAAAGGAGAGTGGATGTGGTGCTTGAGGCTATGGTCTGGTGATGAAGGCTGCTGGGATGAAGGTTGGATCGGATGATGCTGGTGGTCCTTTCCAGCTATAGCAATTCATAGTGCTTAGCTGTCGTGCTGAGGGATTTGGTTTAGTGAAGGACTTGTCAGTGTGAAACTGATGATTGGACTCAAAGATCTTGGTTGTCTTTTGCAATCTAAGAAATTCTGTGATTCTGTGAAGTAGAATCATAGAATCAACCCGGTTAGAAGAGACCTTCAAGTCCAACCTATAACCCAGCCCTATCCAGTCAGCTAGATTCTGTGAAAATCAAAGTGACAAGAAGAATGATGTTTGAGATGTTTTAGGGCATAAGCAGATAGCTCTGGAGCATAAATAAAACTAGGTATCTACTGGTACTGAGGTTTCTCTTACATTCCAATTCAAAATAATTAATACAAATGTTTATTCTGCTTCCAAACAAGAGCAAGGCAATGTTATTAATATTTTAAGATGTTTCCAGGCTACCTAGATTGATGGGGACCAGAAATTATTTTCAGGGGCTGAAGTGGAATGTTACCTGGTAATGAATTTTCCCTGCTGAGATTTTTGTTCACAATGACATGCCTTAATGTTGTGTTTCAGCTACTTAGCATAAATTTATATGGGTACTTACATCTCAGCAAATCCAAGCCAGCAGAATAAGGATGCTGAAGAATTAACAGTTTAGACAGATAACCTACATAGCCTAACATAGCAGTCTATCTTCTCTGCAGAGCATCTCTCTGCCTTGACAGTTGTGACACATCACTGTCCTGGAGTCCTGTACCCCTAAATTCCTCTCCTGCCCGGACTTCGGGGGGGAAAGGGGAAAAGCCGCCTGGTTTCCCCCCCCCTCGCCTGCCCTGCAGCCGAGAAGGGGGCGGCGACTGCCCCGTGAGTTCCCGCGCTGGAGCCAGGCTGGGATTGGCCGTGCGCTTTCGCGCCTAAAGTGTGGTAACTCTGCCCTTTGTCTAGCGAAGGCTATAAATATTGGGGGTCTTCCCGCCTTTGGGGTCCCCGCTTTGGATTTTGCGTGTGCCTGGACGAGTTCGCTCACTCTCCTGTGCCTGCACTGCAGAGAGACCAAAGGACTTGCCTTGGTGTTAGGCACACCTTTGTCTGCCTAACGACCCTTAACGACTCTTAACGACTCCTGTAGCCGCTGGAGGAGGAAGACCGACTGCACGAGCCAGCCTGAGTGAGTTATTTGGCTTAGCTTAATTTAGTAAGAAACCGCTATTAATTAATAGCAGACTCCTTTTCCAAAAACTGACTTCCAAATATATATAGTCAGATTATTAATGGTATCCTCGTAGAATTCTCATGCAACTGAACCTGTTTATCAAACGAAATTAATCTTTGCATATATAGTTGTGGGGGCGGGTTTTGTAAAAATAAAAAATATCTATTTTTGATAAATTTTCGACTCGGCCACGAATTATTTCTGCCCTCCGCAACATTATGGCGCAGTGTATGCTGGGTAGTTCAATCATAGAATTTCTACAAGAAAAGGGATGCCTAATCACAGGTCTTGATTTAATTTGGGCTCAGAAAAATTGTAAAAATCCGGAGAAAATCCTGGAGAAATTAGCTGAGCGCTCAGACCCTGTGATTTCTGAGTCTCCAACGGAGCATTTCTCTGTTGTTCTGGGGTCAGTCGTGACCCAGACTCTGGCCGAATTTGAAAATTATGAAAAAAGAATTCAGGCCTTGGAAAAGGATTTATTAGCCGAAAAAGCTAAATGCCAAAGTATCTGGGAAAGCATGCTGGCGCAGACAAAGAGCCTGACCGCGGCACTGACTGCCCGGATGAAAGAAAGGCTTGTAACGCCTGCAGACACCACCTCTTCGGTCTCCGTGTCTGAATTTGAATGGAGTGATTCGCGGGAATCGGGGAGAAAGGCAGAGAATGCCCCGAGGGGCTCTTCGGGGGAGAGGAGTTCCCCGAAACCAGGCACAAAAGACTCTGCCAGAGACTCAGAGAATTCCTCTGCACATGCCTCTGCGCGGCAGAAAGCCTCAAAGCCACGCAGAAAGCGCAGGTCCCGACCGGACTCTCCCGTAGCTAGCGGAGAAGAGAGCTCCGGTGAGGAGGGCGCCGCGGTGCAGAGGCACGTGTTGCCTGTGATCAGGACTGAGTCCGTGAAGGGCAGAAAAGGCGGTGCAGGGACCACCGTGATCAAAAAACAGTTTACAGATGCACAGCTCAGTGACTTACACGTCAAATATGCGAGAGATCCTGGGGACTCAGTCGCTGACTATGTGTATCGAGTGTCCCGAGCCGGTGGGGACCGGGTCCTTCTAGACTCGCAGGAAGCTGCTGGAGACTGGGGGGACGATGTGTTCCTGACACGTGAACCCGAGGGGACACACAGCCTCACCGCTCGGATAGCCTACTGGGCAAGCAGTGTCCGTCCAGCCTACCGGGGGGAGCCGACGGAACTAAAGGTCACCAGCTCCTCTGAGCTCATCACTGCTCTCCGCAGACTTGCCTGTGTCCAGGCTATCTATGATAAGGGACATTACGATTGCCCGTTTTATGCCCCTGTGGACCCGGAGAGACTGCACCCTATTATGAAGGGTTTGCCAGCAACTCTGCAAATCCAACTAATGAAGAATGTTGAGAAAATTGAACGTGTGCTTGGAGAAAATGCAGAGAACGATGGTGCTAAAGAGCACGTAATGACTTGGGCTGAACTGTTAACTGACTTGAATGCCCACGGGCTGCAGTTTGGGTTTGGGTCTCCTGAAGGAAAAGGGGCTGGGGAGAGACAGTCTCGTGCTTCTCCCCCAGAAAATCCCAGGACTCTGCACAGGCAGGTCCGGCCAGTGCAGGACTGCCCCCCCAGGGGGACCGGTCCTGCAGGCTTGTCCCCGAGGAAAAGGGGCAGAGACCCACAGAGTGACTGGAGACCCAGAGAAAAGAACAGTTGGTATAGACAAGCCCTGACTTTAGGGGTACCAAAAACTGTTTTAAGGCAGCTGGCAGACTGGCAGCTGAAGGATCTAGTGCGGTGCCTTCAGAAATCGGCTGCAAAATCCAGAGGCAGCCGCGCCAGGGCCAGCGGCAGCGGCTCGCCCAGAAGCGGCAGCCCCCCCGCTGGGAACTGCAGCTCGTCCCCAGACAGAAAGGTTAACCCTTTCTCGTCTCCCACACGGGAGGCAAAACACTGAATTACCATAATAGTGGCTCGGCAGCTTTTAATGGTCAGCAGTCACGGGGAGAGCTACAGAAGCCCCCAGAATAAAGACCTGCTGCCTAGGTGAGCCACGTGGTCACTGACCACCTGCCCCAGTACAAAAGGCCAACCTACAGGGGTAGTGCCAATGGCATGGGGTAAACCCAGAGGCTTATATGCCTGGGAAGCCCTAGATGCAAATGGAAAAGGCCACCGGATCAGTGCACGGTGGATCGTCCCCAACTATTAATTGCTAAGCCTGGCCTTTATAGGCCGAGGCAGGTTTTGTCTCCTTACAGGTTAAGGCCGAGGCAGAGGACCAGTTCCTGACCACCTGACCAGCACCTGGGAAAGGGAGAACCAGCTACACAAGGGATGGAGTCATATCACCGGGGTGGCCAGTGGATGATGGCATCAGGACCCACGGACTGTGACCTCCAGCCATGGACTCAGAGCATCCAAGGCTCTGCCATGAACTTGGTTGCTCTACCAGGAACAGAGCAATCTTCAAATGGACTGTGTAGCTTTATTAATACTGTTTGGGCTATTGTTAAGCCTTGTTAAGTATTGTTAAATATTGTTGGGGCGATTAATGTGTTACATATTGTTAATGTTGGAAAAGGCTAAGCCATATATATATATATTAATAGGTTCCTAAATTGAAGGGGGATCACTTCTCACTCAAGTTCTAGACAAAGATGCTCATTACCACCGGGGTGGGATGTCCTGGAGTCCTGTACCCCTAAATTCCTCTCCTGCCCGGACTTCGGGGGGAAAGGGGAAAAGCCGCCTGGTTTCCCCCCCCCTCGCCTGCCCTGCAGCCGAGAAGGGGGCGGCGACTGCCCCGTGAGTTCCCGCGCTGGAGCCAGGCTGGGATTGGCCGTGCGCTTTCGCGCCTAAAGTGTGGTAACTCTGCCCTTTGTCTAGCGAAGGCTATAAATATTGGGGGTCTTCCCGCCTTTGGGGTCCCCGCTTTGGATTTTGCGTGTGCCTGGACGAGTTCGCTCACTCTCCTGTGCCTGCACTGCAGAGAGACCAAAGGACTTGCCTTGGTGTTAGGCACACCTTTGTCTGCCTAACGACCCTTAACGACTCTTAACGACTCCTGTAGCCGCTGGAGGAGGAAGACCGACTGCACGAGCCAGCCTGAGTGAGTTATTTGGCTTAGCTTAATTTAGTAAGAAACCGCTATTAATTAATAGCAGACTCCTTTTCCAAAAACTGACTTCCAAATATATATAGTCAGATTATTAATGGTATCCTCGTAGAATTCTCATGCAACTGAACCTGTTTATCAAACGAAATTAATCTTTGCATATATAGTTGTGGGGGCGGGTTTTGTAAAAATAAAAAATATCTATTTTTGATAAATTTTCGACTCGGCCACGAATTATTTCTGCCCTCCGCAACAATCACTGCCACACATTATTTTTACTCAAGGATAACTTTGACATTTATGTTACAAAAAAATAAATGTTCAGTGGGAAAAACAAACAAACAAAAAGCCCCAACAAACCAAACAAAAAAAATCCACCCAACCTCAAAACAAACAAACAAACAAACAAAAAAACCCCAAACCACCACACATAAACAAAAAAAGAAGGTAAAGAATTTTCAGCCAGATATGTCTGGTAGAAAAGCAGGCACAGTATCTACTGCTGCATGTGAATCTCAGTAAGACCTGTAGCCCCCTCCTGCCAGACTGAGGCCAGTAACCTAAAGGAAAAGAGAGTGGAGGCAAGCCCATGGTCAATAGAATCATAGAATCATAGAATCAACCAGGTTGGAAGAGACCTCCAAGATCATCCAGTCCAACCTAGCACCCAGCCCTAGCCAGTCAACCAGACCATGGCACTAAGTGCCTCAGCCAGGCTTTGCTTGAAGACCCCCAGGGACGGTGCCTCCACCACCTCCCTGGGCAGCCCATTCCAATGGGAAATCACTCTCTCTGTGAAGAACTTCTTCCTAATATCCAGCCTATACCTACCCTGGCACAACTTGAGACTGTGTCCCCTTGTTCTGTTGCTGGTTGCCTGGGAGGGCACCCCCCACCTGGCTACAATGCCCCTTCAGGTAGTTGTAGACAGTAATAAGATCACCCCTGAGCCTCCTCTTCTCCAGGCTAAACAGGCCCAGCTCCAACAAACTCCTTCCTTGTCTACCTCCCCCCTGCCAGTGTGGGGTTGTGGCAACAAATTCCCACCTGCCATGGTGCTTCAGTTATTACTGGAGCCCAGCAGGTGGCCTTGCAGAACAGGTCTGATGTCTTGCAGCTAGAGCCAGCCAGTGAGGAAGATGAATTACCTGGCTTGGAGGAATTCCCCAAATGAAGGAAGCTTATGCCCACCATACAAGTATTAAGGGACTGGAGCACTGCCTTATGAGGAGAGCCTGAGGCACCTGGGGCTTTTTAGTCTGGAGAAGAGAAGACTGAGAGGGGATTTAATCCATGTTTATAAAGATCTGAGAGCTGGGTGTCAGGAATGGGGGGACAGGCTCTGCTCACTTGCTCCCTGGGATAGGACAAGGAGCAATGGATGTAAGCTGCAGCACAGGAGGTTCCACCTCAATACAAGAGGGAACTTCTTGACTGTAAGGACCACAGAACACTAGAACAGGCTCCCCAGAGAGGCTGTGGAGTCTCCTTCTCTGGAGGCTTTGAAGGCCTGTCTGGATGCTTCCACTGTGTCGTGGTTTTTAAAGATAGTAAGAGAAATTAAACCCTCAAACGAAATTGAGAAAAAATACAGAATTATATTTGGACAGAGATGCAGAGAGAGACATTACAAAGCAATTACTGCATCCCTGGCAAACCCCCGTGAATTCTCCCCCAACCCAAAAACTAAATCTAATGCTCCCCAGTGCTCCAACCCTCCCCCTCACCCCCAATGCCTCTGCCATCCAGAGAGGCCTAAACAAGCCTCTGGAGGCCTACTGCTTACCTGTTCTTCCCAATAAATTGGCTCCTGCCACACACACAGGGCAGGAGGAGGAGGAAAGGAGGATGGGCTGACCTTGTTGTGAGTCCATAAAGAGATAGCAGAATGATAGGATTGAAGAACAATTTTCTAGTCCCCAGAAGATTTTTTAACCCTATAGTCTCACTCTGGGACATTCCACCCCTTATTCAATCCCATAATTCCTGCTCATCACACTACTCATCTAGCTAGAAACAGACTCTCTCTATAGTGAGCAGTGCCATCCAAATCCGGCATCGTCCCGCTGCCTTTCTTCAAACCCATCTGCTGCTCAGATCCTGGACAGCTCTTCTCATCCATGGGACTTCTCAGATGACATCAAGTACCTGCAACAGACTCAATAACAACGTTACATAGTTTAAACTCAAACTGTCTCAGGCCAAATCAAAGCTCCTTTGTAGAACATGCTTGATCTTACCACCTTCCTGCATTGCCCAACATACATGTCCTGGACTTCCCCCAAGACCTGAGCTAGACTGCAGTCCTGCTCTAGCAGGGGGATTGAACTTGATGATCTCTTTCCAACCCCTGACATCTTGTGATCCTGTGACTAATCAATACCTGAAGGGACATTGTTGCCAGGTGGGGGGTGGCCACTTTTCCGAGGCAACCAGCAACAGAACAAGGGGACACAGTCTCTAGTTGTGCCAGGGGAGGTCTAGGCTGGATGTTAGGAGGAAGTTGTTGTCAGAGAGAGTGATTGGCATTGGAATGGGCTGCCCAGGGAGATGGTGGAGGCACCGTCCCTGGAGGTGTTCATGAAAAGCCTGGCTGAGGCACTTAGTGCCATGGTCTGGTTGACTGGATAGGGCTGGGTGCTAGGTTGGCCTGGATGATCTTGGAGGTCTCTTCCAACCTGGTTGATTCTGTGATTCTATAAGAGTCTAGTGAAATAATATGACAGACTGGGGTTGCACTGTGAGAGGGGAAGTTTCTGATGGTCAGCAATCTCAGAATAATATCTATTGAGAAGGAAAATCCTCAAAAACAACCATTCAGAGACTACCCAGTTCATCCTAATTCATCATGTCTGTGATTTGTTCTCCCCCACTTTGCATAAGACAGCAATGCTAAACACATTTTTTTTTCTGCACTGTTGGGTATTTGTAAAATGAACTGTGAAATCCTCATCTCACAAAGTCTACATAAGTACTTGCTTCTGCTATTTCATCCTTTGCAACATTTTTTTACTGAATTTCTAGTATACTAGCAATCCTGCTACACAGAAAAGTTGTAGCACTGTGAGTCTCAATTTAAATTGATGAAACCAGCTGACATCTTATTTCAGTGCATCTCAGACATTTACATAGTTTCTAAATTAAAGATTGTCAGGAATAAAAACAAGGACTTTAACAAGGCCAAGTGCAGGGTTCTACACTTTGGCCACAACAATCCCAAGCAGAGCTACAGGCTGTGGACAGAGTGGCTGGAGAACAGTCAAGCAGAAGGCACCTGGGGGTGCTGGTAGATCGTAGGCTGGTAGACAATAGCAGTGTGCCCGGGGGGCCAAGAGAGCCAATGGCATCCTGGCCTGGATCAGGAACAGTGTGGCCAGTAGGACAAGGGAGGTTATTCTGCCCCTGTACTCAGCACTGGTCAGGCCACACCTTGAGTACTGTGTCCAGTTCTGGGCTCCTCAATTCAAGAGAGATGTTGAGGTGCTGGAACGTGTTCGGAGAAGGGCAACGAAGCTGGTGAGAGTCCTGGAACACAAACCCTGTGAGGAGAGGCTGAGGGAGCTGGGGGTGTTTATCCTGGAGAAGAGGAGGCTCAGGAGTGACCTCACTACTGTGTACAACTACCTGAAGGGAGGCTGTAGCCAGGTGGGAGTTGGTCTTTCCTGCCAGGCAAGCAGCAACAGAACAAGGGGACACAGTCTCAAGTTGTGCCAGGGGAGGTCTAGGCTGGATGTTAGGAGGAAGTTGTTTGCCAGAGAGAGTGATTGGCATTGGAATGGGCTGCCCAGGGAGGTGGTGGAGTCGTCATCCCTGGAGGTGTTCAAGAAAAGCCTGGCTGAGGCACTTAGTGCCATGGTCTGGTTGACTGGATGGGGCTGGGTGTTAGGTTGGACTGGCTGAGCTTGGAGGTCTCTTTCAACCTGGTTGATTCTATGGTTCTATGATGCTATGAAAATCAAGAAGTAGTATCTTTTAAAAGTAGATGAGATTTTCTAACAGCTCTAAGTGGATGAGGTAGAATGAAGTGCTTATGATTTTCATTTAAGAACTGTACTTTCTGCTGGACACCTGGCAAATAAATAACTGTGGTAACAAATAATAGGAAATAAAAGATGTTACATAAGGCAGTAATCTTCGTGCTTTAGGGCATTATCTGATCACCAGCTGCCATTCACAACCAATCTCTCTTTTGGCTTCTTATTACATAGCAAAGTAGATTACAAGCTTTTGAGACTTTGGAGCAGAAACCAACACTAAGCTCAGATACTGATCAAGTACAGAACTAATAAGAACATTGACCTAGCTCTATATTACAACATGTATAGTATATATCACACTTTGCTTGCAAGTTTAAGACTGATCAGATGTTAGATAATCCACTGAAGCTAATTAACCTATCAGTGTGTACTAAGAAAAAAAAATTACAAAAGGAATTCAAGGCAGAAATTGAAAACTTATTAAATAGAAACGCTTGGGTTTTAAATCATACAGGACACAGCCATTTAGGATAATATCAGATAATTAAATAAGTTAAAGATCACAGAATCACAGACTTTCCAATCACAGATTGGAAAAGACCTTCAGGATCACTGAGTCCAATCATTAGTTTCACACTGACAAGTCCTTGACTAAACCAAACCCCTCAGCACAACATCTAAGCACTATGAATCACTGTGGTTGGAAAGGACCACCAGGGTCATCCAGTCCAACCTTCATCCCAGCATCCTTCCTCACTAGACCATAGCCTCCAGCACCACATCCACTCTCCTTTTAAACACCTCCAAGGATGGCAACTCCACTACCCCTTGCACCATCCCTGCATCCTTAATCACCAGACCATAGTCTCATGTGCCACATCAACTCTCCTTTTAAATACCTCCAGGGATGGTGACTCCACCATCCCTGGGCAGCCTGTTCCAGTGCCTGACCACCTGCTCAGTAAATAACTTCCTCTGAACATCCAACCTAAACCTGCCCTGATGCAACTTGAAGCCACTTCTTCTTGTCCTATCATTAGTAACTTAGAGGAGACCAGCTCCAGACTCACTACCACCTCCTTTTAGGTAGTTGTAGAGGGCAATAAGGTCCCCTCTCAGCCTCCCCTTCTCCTGACTAAACAACCCCAGTGTTCTCAGCTGCTCCTCATAGGTCATGTTTTGCAGCCTTCTCCCCAGCCTTATTGCCCTGAATTCCAGAATCCTGGATGTTCTTCCTTTCACTATAATTCCTGCAAAGTAATAGTAGCCTTCTTCCTTGACAAGAGCTCAAGCTATGTAAGTTTCCTCTGTTAAATTAAAAACCGAGGATGTAATTTCATTTAACTTGTATAAATACAGGGAATGGTGAATTAACTTCATGGGATAGAAACTGAATTTCTAATCTTATCCACCACACTATTTTGGGGGAAACAACAAACAAACAAGCAAGTGAAAAAAGTTTGCATGCTGTCTTTAATCAAGGAGTGCATCATAGATAAACATTCTTACATTTTCAATGTTTCATTTACATAAGAAAAGAACAATGCAGCTCCAGACACAAAGTTGCACAACAACTGGTGGTGTTCAAGAGAAGACTGGCTGAGGCACTTAGTGACATGGTCTAGTTGATTGGACAGGGCTCGGCGCTAGTTTGGACTGGATGATCTTGGAGGTCTCTTCTAACCTGCTTGATTCTATGATTCTATGAATCTATTTTCTGGAAACAGAGAATTCCACTGAGAATGGAATCACATTTTATGGTGTATAGTGCACATCAGAGGTTCATTTTGCTTTGGAAATGTCACTGTTTTTTATTTCTGCCCTAAAGAAAGAGAGGCTCTTCAGGGTGCTTTTTTATTTGACAAATGCTACATCTCAGGCAGATGAACCAGATGAATAGGCAATGTCCTCTGAAGATTTCTTTCTTTGTCTTTGCATTTATATATTTGTACACAAAAGCATAGAAATGCTGAATTGTAGAAGTTGGAAGGGATCTTTAAAGTTTATGTAGTTCAAGCTTTCTACAGTAAGCAAGGACATCTTCAACTAGATCAGGTTGCTCAGAGCAGGTAATGTAATGTTCATTCTAACACTGCTTTTTTTTTTCACTCATTAGAAGTGCTATTGTTATTATATCAGTATTACAGCTTCCCCAAAGTGCTTCTTTTTCAGAACACAGCTGACATCATACTCATTTTTATTATGAAGGGTCTGTAGGAGGTTTTACTAGCCTCTAAAAAATGCATGTTAACAGCTTTGAAACAAAAGGGGGCTCTTACAAGATGCATAGAGTTAGAACAAAATTGTCATGTCCAAATACCAAGAAATAATGATAAAACTGAACTAAAGGGTGCCATTTGTCATTAAAAGCAGCAAAACAGAGATTCAAAGTCAAACAAAAGATATACACATGAGACAAACATTTCACGCTTCAGAATGCAGCAATTGCAGCCTTAAAAGATTTAAAGCATTGCCAAACAGTTTTATGTTCATGTTTAGAAGCAAATGCCTTGAGAATGGCAATGATTACTCATGCAAACTGATTTTCATACTGAGTATTGCAGTCTGATGTACAATTCTACTCTGGAAAAATACTGGCAGAACATGGTGGAAAAGTCATACTCTGTGTTGTCTCAGCAAAAAAATGATCCAATCATTTTGTCCAAGCAAAAAAATGGTCCAATCATTTTGTCCTTTCACAGGATACATGTGATGGTTTGGGTGTTACCTGCCCCCCTCTCTTCACTTAAGAAAATCACCCAGACTGGACTCAGTAAATCACCCAGACTACACTCAGTCGATGGAAATTGAATGAAGCTTTATACTTACAGCTTAGCACAATAAACAAGCAGATATTTACAATATACATCAGCTATAGACAGAAATAGACAAGTTAAAAAGTAATGCAGGAACACAATAACCCTTCCAGAAACCAGAGTGCCCAGGTGGGGCTCCCAACCACCCTTCTACCTTCTCCCCACCCCTCTACCTTATCTCAGACTTTGCCTTACATTCAAGGTGAGTTTGGAGGATTGGCCAAGGGGGTTAGGAAGCAGACAGATTAGTCAGGCAGCAAGTTAGGTTAGAGAGAGAAGTTCATGCAGCCCCAGAGCCCAGAGAGCAACTCTGTTATCTATGTTTATGTTCTTGTTCTTATATATCTCAGCAAGCCTCTGAGTGCAGCAGACATCACCATTGTTTCCTTTTCACAGCCTAGCATCTAATTCTTCCCACTAAAATATCCCAGCTAGGCTCAAACTAGCACACATAATATCACAGAATGTTAGGTGTTGGAAAGGATACTTTTCTCAAATTGTTATCTATTCAAAGATTTATTTCAATGCAAAAGGCCAAGAGTGAATCAGTGCCTGTATATATTACTAAGATGAGACAGTATTTCAAATTCCAAAATTTTTCAGCAGAGGATTAGAAATTAAATCTTTGTCCACCAGTGAAATTAATTATGCAGTTCAAAACAGATCTGCTTAAAATATCCCTTATATTTCTCTATGTAGGATCAATGCCATGGCTTGGTTGTGTTTACATCAGTATATGTGCAGAAATACTAATAACTTTCGGGATTTAAAATCTCCCCACCTCCAGCTTTGCTCCATTCCCTCCAGTCCTGTCACTCCCTGACAGCCT
This sequence comes from Pogoniulus pusillus, assembly GCF_015220805.1. Classification (NCBI taxonomy): domain Eukaryota; kingdom Metazoa; phylum Chordata; class Aves; order Piciformes; family Lybiidae; genus Pogoniulus; species Pogoniulus pusillus. The sequence continues at coordinate 45,239,080 of NC_087268.1, forward strand.
AAAAAGTCCCTCCCCAGCTTTTTTGTAGGCCCCCTTCAGATCCTGGAAGGCCACAAGAAGGTCATCTGGGAGCCTCCTCTTCTCCAGACTGAAAAAGCCCAACTCATTCAGTTTGTCCTCACAGGAGAGATGCTCCAGCCCTCTGATCATCCTCATGGCCCTGCTCTGGATACGCTCTAGCATGTCCACATCACCACATAATGAAAACAAACTTTTTCATGTTTCTTTTTCCTGAACACCAATTAATTTTTCCAAAGAAGAATGTTATTGAAGGATTATTCTTCTTAAATTATTACCTTTTTTAATCACAATTAATGAGATTAAAACACATTATTATTACCCTTTTTAATCTCAACTCATGAGTATTGTGAGTTTTCACTCAGAGAAAGTTCAATGAAAATTAGCACTTGAATAGATGACATTATCAGTAGAATTAGACAACCCTAGTCCTCAGTGATCTGAATAAGAATCATAGAATCATAGAATCAACCAGTTTGGAAGAGACCTCCAAGATCATCCAGGCCAATCTATCCCCCAGCCCTAGCCAGTCAACTAGACCATGGCACTAAGTGCCTCATCAAGTCTTTGCTTGAACACCTCCAGGGACGGTGTCTCCACCATCTCCCTGGGCAGCCCATTCCAATGCCAATCACTCTCTCTGCCAACAACTTCCTCCTAACATCCAGCCTATACTTTCCCCAGCACAACTTGAGACTGTGTCCCCTTGTTCTATTGCTGGTTGCCTGGGAGACATGACCTCATGAGGAGGGCTCACTTCTTTCCCTTCTCTGCTTTGGTAGCATAGGCACAGAGTGAGGAGTACTTCTTATACCATGGAGATAGCATGGAAACGTGGACATCTCTGCACTGGTAACCATGCTTTCGCTCTTTCCATCCATATCTTTAGTTTGCTGGTACAGGGTTTCATCAACAAAGGCATTACCAGCAGAGAGAAAGAAGTCATTTTGCCACTCAGTGCTTCTCAGACCACAGCTGGAGTACTGCTGTCAAAAAAGATGTGGACAGGCTGGAAAGTGTCAGAGAAGGGTCATGATAGGTTAGACTGGATGATCTTTTCCAACGAGGCTGATTCTATCATTCTATGAGAATGATCAGAGGGCTGAAAGACCTGCCATAAAATGAAAGGCTGACAGAACTGGAAAAGGCTTAGGGGAAACCTTATTACCACATGCCACATGCCATAAAATAAGGTCACATGCCTTATTACCACATGCCATAAAATGTGGCTAACAGGACAGTGAGGACTCCCTTTTTTGCAAGCAGTCACATGGGAAAAACAAGCAGTAATGGGCATAAGTTACTTCTGGGGGTATACAAATTGGAATCCAGATGAAAATGTTTCACTATGCCTATAGTTATCCATTGAAATAATCTCTCAAAAGAAGTTGTGTATTCCTCTCCATTGGTCAGTTTTAAGGCTTCACTTGACAGTGTGCTGGGCCATCTCATCTAAACTACAGTATCACCTGGAAAGGTTGGATTAGATTATCCTTGACATCCCTTCCAACCTGGCATTCTATGATTCTGTGTGATTCAATCTGTTTGTTAGCAACATCTTTGCTCTGTAATTCATTTGGTACCTTGACACAACTATTCATTACAGTCTTTGTGCTGCATTTCTTTTTCATTGCTAATTTAAGTTGCAAAAAGGTACTTAGGAAGTCTCATTTTAACTCCAGCTGTGATGCTGAAATAAGAGGTGAATGTGGCTGTGTTTGGAGCTCTTCTGAGATAAGAATTTGCTTTTTGTACCTATCTTTTTCAATTGTGTTATCTTTAATAGATCTTATTATTCTGTTTACTTTCACCAGGCTAGTGATAATCCACTGTAAGAAGCAGAATTTACTGCATTAGATAATATGATAATTATTTTCCTTTTCAAAATTAAGTCTTGATTATGGTCTATTCTTTTGTGGTATTCTTCTCTAACTTTTCTGAAGGTCCCTAGGCATACTGGACTTCACTAAAAATGCAACGCTGTGTAAACTGGAGGACTACTTTGACACAAGCCAAAGAATTCATTATTAGATCTTCTTCCTGACTGGATCATCATGGAATTTGGAAAAGATAGCTGTAAATGGCTTCAGACTGTTTTTGGTTTGTTGGTTTGTTGGTTGGTTGGTTGGAGGCTTTTGTGCCTTTTGATTGTTTGTTTTTTTCTGTGTAATAGTTGTAAATAAAAATTGAGATTTAGGAAAATTGTTTCCCAGTATGAATATTAATTATGATTTCTTAATTTAGAAGCATCACAGGATTGTGTTATCTTGGATTCTCAGTTGATGGCCAAGTAGTTAGAATCACAGAATCAGTCAGGGTTGGAAGGGACCACAAGGATTATCTAGTTCCAACCCCAATGCCATGAGCAGGGACACCCAAGCCTAGATCAGGCTGACCACAGCCTCATCCAGCCTGGCCCTAAACACCTCCAGGCATGGGACTTCAACCACCTCCCTGGGCAACCCAGTCCAGGCTCATTTTGTAGTTATACAAAAGGTACTTACAGATAGAGAATGAAACAGTCTGAGGCAGTCAGAACTTAGAGAACAGGAAAAGTGGAAAAGAGGAAAAATACTAAGTATGCACAACAGACAGCAGCTGTTTTGGTCACAAGATGGACCATACATGCTTGCTGAGTGATGAGCACAAACTAGCCAAGTGTCAAAACTTAAGGAGATTTACAGCAACATAGCCCAAAGTTATTCACGAAGGACTATCCCGAGGGAGTTTTCCCTGTACAAAAACACTTCCAAAAACCTGTGATTATAACTCCAAGGGTAAAAGTACAATATAACTCCAAAGACATCGGGAAGGAGAGGAAAACTGAGTCACTGTAAGCTGAGCTGCGGCAGACAGGTGGCCGCTGTGAAACAAAAGCTATGAGCGCTGTGAATTGTGCTGCTGAAGGCAGGAACCCAGTTAATGAGCCGCGAATGGGGAGAAGCTGCTGGAGGCTCACTAAGGCAATCCCTGCAGGAATTGCTAAGAACCCTCACAGAGGGAAACTGCTAGGAATCAGGAAATCGCAGACTCACAAGCTTTTTCCAACCATTCCCCTATTAATTACATTTTGAAAATGAAATCTGTCCAGTAGGCACAAGCATCAGGACTTTGGCCAAACACTTTAGAGTGTCAGGCTTCACGTAACCCACGTATGTATTCCCAGGGAGGCAGTAAGGCACACGCCTAAGCTGCGCCACACACCTGAAATGCGGTGCTGGATTGCTGCCTCTCAGGACAGGCTTTCTGGAGCCAACCCCCATCATCTGTTTTGTTGTGCTAGTTTGAACCTACATAGAATGTTTTGGTGAGAAGAATTAGGTTACAGGTTGTGAAAAGGAAACAATGGTGATGTCTGCTGCACTCATAGGCTTGCTGAGATGTATAAGAACAAGAACATAAATATAGTTAACAGAGTCGCTCTCTGGGCTTTGTGAGCTGCACTTCTCTCTAACCTAATCTGCTGTCTGTGTGACTAATCCACTTTGATTCCTGACGCCCCTGGCTGACCCTCCAATCTTCCTTGAATATAAGGCAAGGTCTTGGGTCAGGTAGAGGGGTGGGAAGAAGGTGGAAGGGTGGTTGGGAGCCCTTCCTGGGGACTCAGGTTTCTGGGAGGGCTGATGTGTTTCTGTATTACTTTTTAACTTGTCTATTTCTGTCTAGAGCTGTATAGATTGTAAATACCTGCTTGTATATTGTGCTAAGATGTAAATATAAAGCTTCATTCAATTTCCAGAGCTGCTGAGTCTAGTCTGGGTGATTTCCAAAGTAGGGGGGTGAGGGGGTGGGTAACACCCAAACCATCATATTTGTCTGCTCCCTCAACTCACTCCTGGACCCTGCAATGGGAGGAGGAGGAGAAGCCAGGGGTAGTGGCCAAACAGACTGGAGTTTTACCCTTCCATGACAATTTGTTTGCTTGGTTGGTTGGTTGGTTTTTAACCTGTGTAAATTCAGAGGAGAGTACAAATAAAACTTACCTACTTAATCTATTTTACTGGTATATTTGAATCTCTCCTTCATTACATGAATGGATTTCCCCCTCCATCTTCCTTTTTTCCCTGTGTTTGTGATGGCAACTTCTGATAATGTGACAAAACAAATGTGTAGTACAGTCAGAGTGAAAACAGTTGAATCATGACATACACATATTAAATCCAAACAGATTGGTAGGACTACATTTTTACCTAACTGGAACACTGATACTACTTCTGCTACAGCAGTTAATTTTCATTACTGTGCTAAATATGTGTTATAGCTAAAGTGCTGTGTTTCTGGCTGAACAGACAAAGTCCTGACAACAAAACTGTTGCAAGTGGTGCCTCTTTGGACAGAAAGACTGAACTACCTATATAGACATAGCTGAGCTCTCATTGCACGAGGTGCTATCCAAGGCTATCTCTCTGAAAAGTTAATTCTTATGTATTTCATCCTGTAGGCATTCATTGATTCTCCTTCCTGCTTAGAATATGGCAGACAGAGCTGAGGATGCCTAAGTAGGGCATGATTTGAACTGTGGCTTCTATCTCAGTAATCTTGCAAAAGAAACAGAATCTTACATAGTTTTTACTTGCTTGTTTATTTATCTGTTTTCCAGGCATCATTTAAGAGTACATGGTTATTCACACCCTAGCATTTCTTTGAGTCCTACTTTAACCTTCTTTTAGCATTTCTTAGGTTCTTACTTTAACCTCTTTCTCTGAGCAATTTTGCTCAACAGCTTTTAGCATGTGCAAAGGTATCTCAGAAACAGGTTACACAATATTTGAGTGTACAAAACAATCATTTATTGGCTGCTTCACACAGCATATTGCTAAGATGAACAAGCCACTACCCTAATCAATACTGTCATCATCAATCAGTTGCATAGGAGCTTTTGCTGCATTCAATGACCCTCAATACTGCTGAGTTGGTTGTCTTCTAATTGATCTCCTGTTTTGGGGAGGGAGCGGTGGGTGGGATTTTGGTGTCAGTGTTTTGCTCTTGTATCTTTGAGCTACTAACTGCCCATTTCACCACATAAGTTTTGGTCTATTTTTGCTTTTCCTATTCTTCATGTTAAGCATAGATACAAGCTATGACTGTTAACCGGTTCCAAAAGATTAGGCTTCAGTATCATGGGGGTTTTTTAGGTCTGCTTGCTCAAATTTTGCAGCTGTCACTACATTCTGAAGTGATTTTAACTTTTTCAAAATGATACCAAATGTTTCATTTTAACGTTCTAAAAAGTATTGATGATTTGCTTATACCATGAGTCAATGTCATATCCTCTTAATATATTTGTTTCAGAGAAGTATGAAACACAGTGGCAGTTTCTACAGAGTGACTGGGAAAGTACTGAAGCTGAAGAATAACACTCAGCACAAGGAACATTTTCAACCTGCAAATAAAACCTGTCCCTGTTTCTTTCCACGTCAAGGGCATGAGCTGCAAAAACCTATCTTTTGTCTGCTCAATCATGGAAAAGGAAGTGACAACTGCAGCATTTTACAGCTCATAACAGTGTCAGGAGCAAAGTCAGTAAGGAAGGAAAGACAGAAGGAAAAACAAGTCCTCACAGTGCGTACATCATTAAAGAGCAACAAGAAAGAACAAGAAAACATCTCTGCAGTGAAAGCAAGAATGTTAAAATATCATAATAAAACAGAAATAAGGAAAAGAAACCCAGAAAACAAATAACAAATGAAAAAGGTTTTATTGAGGAATGCATATCCTTAGGAAAATATAAGCATCTAGAAAAAGGAATGATCCTGGAAGCTAGGAAAAACCTTTGGAAATTAAAGTTTAGATTAGAAGTTACACAGAGAAGAAAAGGAAAGACAGAATCTTAAATAATTCATTTTATATCTTGGTAAAAATCCCAGTTAATTCAAACAGCATTCCCATGTATTTAATTTCTGTAGATGTTTGGCTGTGGACTATCTAGATTTAAATACCATTTTCTGTGTGGTATTAAAATCTTAATCCCAAGTAGTCTATTTTTATGCATTTATGGAATTCCTTAAAATATTGTGTTCAAAAAAGGAGTGAATCCAGATGGTCAGCATGAACAGAGATATTCTTGTTACTTTAAAAGGCTTTGAGCCCCCCATAAACTACTATCTCTGCACTGGTGTATGGGTATACAGAAAATAAAGAAATCAAGAAAAAAAAAAAAGGGGGAGGGGGGGGAAATGCAATTTAAGGATAGTTCCCTGAAGAAAACTTCTGGAAAAGAGATTCATGATACTGAGTCAATAGCAGTAAACCAATATCTCATCCTCTCCACCTGTTTGGCACAATGGCATCCTGGCCTGGCTCAGGAACAGTGTGGCCATCAAGACAAGGGAGGTTCTTCTGCCCCTGTACTCAGCGCTGGTCAGGCCACACCTTGAGTGCTGTGTCCAGTTCTGGGCTCCTCAATTCAAGAGAGATGTTGAGGTGCTGGAATGTGTTCAGAGAAGGGCAACGAAGCTGGTGAGAGTTCTGGAACACAAACCCTGTGAGGAGAGGCTGTGGGAGCTGGGGGTGTGCAGCCTGGGGAAGAGGAGGCTCAGGGCAGACCTCATTGCTGTCTATGGCTACCTGAAGGGAGACTGTAGCCAGGTGGGGGTTGGTCTTTGCTGCCAGGCAAGCAGCAACAGAACAAGGGGACACAGTCTCAAGTTGTGTCAGGGCAGGTCTAGGCTGGATATTAGGAGGAAGTTGTTGGCAGAGAGAGTGATTGGCATTGGAATGGGCTGCCCAGGGAGGTGGTGGAGTCACCGTCCCTGGAGGTGTTCAAGAAGCGTGGATGAGGCACTTAGTGCCATGGTCTGGTTGACTGGATAGGGCTGGGTGCTACTAGGTTGGACTGGATGATCTTGGAGATTTCTTCCAACCTGCTTGATTCTATGATTCTATTATTATACAAAATGTAATCAATAAAATGTAATTAATTCAGTAAAATTAGCTTGATTTGTAAAGATTGCTAAGAAGCAAATATAATTAATACTGTAAAATTAGCTTCATTTGTGAAGATTGTTTGGAAAAATCTTTCCTCAAGCATGTTAGGGATGGAGAAAAGTTCACAAATGACATCATGAGACAGATGGGAAGTGAAGAACACACCAGATTGTTATTGTTTTACTATATGAGATGGGTTAGGAAGGATTATGTCAGCTGTTCATTTATTTGAGGAAGCAATAAAGAATTGAATACCCAAGTGTTTCTGAGAAAGAAAAAGGAAACTTGGGGGGAACTTGCCACCCATGGTAGGGACTTAACCCAGCAAAAAGCATGCATCTCCCCTTTGTGCATATGAAATATGAGTCTTTTCTAGTCCTTAGTTATAGACATAGCCTTTTCACTCAAACTGTACAGGATCACAACTCCAGCACTGGAATTCTCTAGGTCACAGCGAAGTCAACATCTGTTACACATATGCTCACATAAAAAAACCTAACACTGTGCAATGATAAAAACAGATGTCCAGTTCCAAAGAGGAAATTATATCAGAAACTGGCCTTTGACAAAATGAAAGCTGTGAAAACAAGGCCAGTACTCAAGTCACTTGCTGTGTACTTTACAATTTTAGACTGTGAAGGGTTATGGAAAAAAAACCTGTCTGGTGTACAATAAACCTATTAGAACTTTTGCATGTGGCCTCACTGCCAGAAGGACATCATATTTTCAAAAAATTCAAAAGCCTCAGTGTGGGACTGGATGATGCTGGTGGTTCTTTCCAACCATAGCGAATCCTAGTGCTTAGCTGTTGTGCTGAGGGATTTGGTTTAGCCAAGGACTTGTCAGTGTGAAACTCATGATTGGACTCAATGAGCTTGAAGGTCTTTTCCTATCTAAGAAATTCTGTGATTCTGTGCGAAAGAAAACATTTAAATGTGAAATACAATTGAAATTAGGCTCCTAAAAGATGAAGTCAGGTATTCAACAAGGCCTCAGGCATCATTTCCAGGGGTGATCTCATTGCTGTCTACAACTATCTGAAGGGAGGTTGTAGCCAGGTGGGGGTTGGTCACTTCTCCCAGGCAACCAGCAACAGAACAAGGGGACACAGCCTCTAGTTGTGCCAAGGGAGGTACAGGCTGGATGTCAGGAGGAAGTTCTTGCCAGAGAGAGTGATTGGCATTGGAACAGGCTGCCAAGGGAGGTGTTGGAGTCACCATCCCTGGAGGTGTTCAAGAAAAGCCTGGCTGAGGCACTTTGTGCCATGGTCTGGTTGACTGGCTAGGGCTGGGTGCTAGGTTGGACTGGATGATCTTGGAGGTTTCTTCCAACCTGGTTGATTCTATGATTCTATGATCACTTTTCAAAACAAGACTTGGAACTAGATAGAAATAAAAGCCTAGCTATAAAAAGGAGGACTAGTATATGTAAATCACATCATGGTCAATTTGTGCTTAAGTGATGCTTATGCTTGGTGCATGTAAAATACATTAATATTGTCTTTGAGCAGATTATCTTCTCTCTTTTCTGTGTTCTCTATATATGAGAGATCTAATTATGCTTAGGTCTTGTCCACACAGACACCTAGGATTTGCTCCATATGAAGCTGTCTTTAAATCCTGTCATCACACCTAACAAATACCAACAAGAGCAGGCCTGTTATATTTTCCCATTGCTTGTTTCAGAACAGCATCATCTCTGAAAATGTCATCATTGCCATACCTTCCTTTTTCCTCCTCACCTACGACTTGATGCTTCAAAAATTCTTGCAGGAAACACAAAATGCATCTTGGCAGCCCAAGAGGACTTTAAATGTCACTCTCTTCTTATTGTAGGAAGTATTCAGCTCCTGGTTTGTTGTTTTCATATATATATTATGAAAAACAAACCCCACAACAACTACTGTTATTATTCCCACATGAAAAATAGTCATAACTGCATATTTCTCCTTCTCAAAGTATTTTGAAGGGACTATAACATTTTCAATGAGAGCTTATTATTACTGCTGCTTTACTATGTTATTATAGCTTTTTTTTTTAATTAGAGAAATTTCAATATGTGCATTTTCATTTGTATTATTTTGGTCTAGAGACTTTTTTGTATTTTTCAACTACACATATACATAAAATGAAGTATCTTTATTACTTTATTTTTATAGTGTTTTGTGTTATCTTTACGAATGAAAATTATCCTTTGTGTTTTTTTAGCTAATTGAGTTACTTCTGGACCTCTACTACTCCTGTCTATCACTTATGAATTAAAAAACCCTGTATTTCCAAGCTCAGCTCCACATTTGTTCATTGTGTTCACAAGTGAAGTGGATTCCAGTGTTTAACATTAAAATGAAACACTATGTAGAATCACAGAATAGAATCATAGAATCATAGAATCAGTCAGGGTTGGAAGGGACCACATGGATCATCTAGTTCCAATCCTCCTGCCATGGGCAGGGACACCCTACCCTAGAGCAGCCTGGCCACAGCCTCATCCCGCCTGGCATTAAATACCTCCAGCAATGGGGCCTCAACCACCTCTCTGGGCAACCCATTCCAGGCTCTCACCACTCTCATGCTGAACAACTTCCTCCTCATGTCCAGTCTGAATCTACTCACCTCCAGGTTTGCTCCATTCCCCCCAGTTCTCTCACTCCCTGATAGTCTAAAAAGTCCCTCCCCAGCCTTTTTGTAGGCCCCCTTCAGATCCTGTAAGGCCACAAGAAGGTCACCTGGGAGCCTCCTCTTCTCCAGACTGAACAGCCCCAATGAAATGTCTTTCATTGAAGTTGACAACTGATTTTGCATAGGACAAAAGTCAAAACTCAAAAATCCCAATATGTCTTCATATTTCACATTTCATAGTTCACATATAGATGATGTGAAACTGCAAAACATTCAGAAGTACTAGAGGCATCTCAATCTCCTAGTAACTTAAAGCTAAACCAAGGTGTTCTGTGAGCTGTCTGCAGAATATGTTGGGTTTATAATGGTAACAGGATTTCCCCAAGTAGACAAAGATTATTCATTATGTTAGAACAGCAAATCAGAACAGGAATCTCAACATTGTTGGTCTTGCTTCAAAGAGCTTCACACATAGTGTGGAGGCTCACTATGGCGCTTACAAGCACATTCTGTTTAAGTGTGCAAAAATACTGTTATTAGATTCAGATGTTTCTTCCTGACTGTTAGGTTTACAATGATTTTGTCATGATATTGCAAATGCTGCAATTCAGGAGCTGTGTTATGCCTTGATGTTACTGCAGAGTACTGCTACATGTGCTACTACTGCAAACACTAATGAGTGCATGCAGAGCAAGTGAGCAAGAAACATCTATTATGTAAAGTGCAGGCAATGTATTTTTGGAAGCTAACTATTTCTTGTCTACTTAGTAATAGCACATATACTCTAATCAAAGAAGGTCATGCTACAAGCTTATTATCCAGGTTGTTTAATTGTCAGATTATTTGTGGACAGATTTTAATTGACAATCTTCCAGAAAGCCCAGTGGTAGGTTAGTCCAAGGGTGACTCCCAAAGGCAATAGCCACAAAACTGCTCAAGTATTGGATACTTTTCACTTCGTGTATCTCTCTTCAACTTTAACACAGAAAGATTTTGTGCCCTGTGATACCACTACATGTCCTCATTCCATGAAACAAAATAAGAAACTTGATAACTTGGTTTCACACTAGGAAGGAGACAGTCATAGAATCACAGAAACATTCTGGTTGGAAAAGACCCTCAGGATCACCAAGCCCAACGGATATCCCTACTCTACAAGGTTCACCCTAAACCATATCATATATATCCATATCATATACCTAAGCATCACACCCAAATGACTTTTAAACACATCCAGGGGTGGTGACTCAACCATTTCCCTGGGCAGCCTATTCCAATGCCTGACCACTCTTACAGCGAAAAAATGTTTCCTAATGTACAGCGTGTAGAATTGCTTGGGGTTGTTGTGGCCTAAGTGCAGGACCTGGCATTTGGCTTTGTTGAAGCTCGTGACATTAACATTAGCCCATTGATCCAATCTATCCAAGTCCCTGTAGAGCCTCCCTACCTTCATAATGATCACCACCATAAGCCTATTTTAGCCTATTTAGGGCTACCACCTCCCTGGGCAACCCATTCCAGGCTTTCACTACTCTCATGCTGAAAAACTTCCTCCACACGTCCAGTCTGAATCTCCCCATCTCCAGCTTTGCTCCATTCCCCCAGTCCTGTCACTCCATGAAAGTCTAAAAAGTCCCTCCCCAGCTTTTTTGTAGGTCCCCTTCAGATATTGGAAGGCCACAAGAAGGTCACCTCGCAGCCTCCTCCTGTCCAGACTCAATAGCCCAAACTCTTTCAGTCTGCCCTCACAGCAGAGCTGCTCCAGACCTCTGATCATCCTCGTGGCCCTTCTCTGAACATGCTCCAGCATCAACACATCCTTCTTGTAGTGGGAGCTCCAGAACTGGATGCAGTGGTGGTGTGAGGTCTCAATAGCAAAATTAATAAACAATATTAATTTTGGAAAAAAAATCATCTTGCATTAATTTTCCCTTCATAACAGAAGCCCCTTCCAGTCCAAACCATTCTATGAATCTAGGAACAGGATCTGTGAATATTCCTCCTATGAAGCAAACAGCAGTATGCAGATGATGAAATGTATAGATGAGATTACAATCAACAGACCGTAAGAAATATGGGGGGGGGGAAATAAACAATCACCACTCAAATAACTGCAAGGAGTTTAGTTTTGGTTTTTTGTTTTTTTTTTTTTTTTTTTTTTTTTTTTTAATGTTCTAATAGCAATTAATTAAAAAAAAAAAAAAAGTGATCACTCAGTACTGAACTCTTCAAAGATAACTAAGAATGAATTCTCTACATCTTTGGTTAATTGTTCCTTTCCTTGAATCTAAGAACTGATGAGATGACACAGAACAACCAGCCCAAGATACTAGTTGGCATAATCTAAATTCATGTGTTCTCACTCAGCTCACAGAAAGAAGTGAACTCATGACAATGTGGAGAGCAGACAGAGGGAAAGAAATGAACATCTTCTGAAAGTCTGAAAATAAAAGCCATTTAGCTTCTATGCACTGATATCAGCACTGACACAGCCCACTAACCCCACAGCAGCTTTGAACTCTCACTGCAATATGTGGGAAAAAAGAAGGAGGCCTGAATACACCAGAATATAAACCAAGGGAAAACTTAACTAGTTCCCTGCTGTGCCAACTAGACTGCAGAAACAAGAAGAAATTCAATATTTTATGTACAATTCCATGCAGGTTACAAACTTAAAAATACAAGCAAATAATAAACTATCAAATATAATTAAACAGGACAACCACAATGTGGCTTGATATAACAGATTAAATCCTTATTCTTAAAAGGTTATTTAGGATTTTCCCTCTTTTTTAAGTCACAAATCCTTATTCATAAAAGTTGATTTATATTTTTCTCTTCTTTACCACAAACTTTATTCTACCTCTTAATGACAGTGGAAACATTCAAATCCACCTAATCACATAAGAGGTGGTGATATGGCAATTATATAGCAATGGATATGTCTCACTTGCTTCAAAATGCCAGAAGTGTTCCTTAACTTGCCTTGGTCCCTTAAAATATTCTGACACACAGATTTATGTATTTGAGCTTATGCTTTGAATTTCTAGGGATATATACATTCTTGCTAAAGTCCTCAGTCTTAACAGATCACAGTGGATGAACACAAACTGAAAGGAGGGCTGGTGTCCTGAGAAGCAACATCTCTTACTCATGTTGAATGCCCATTACTATCAGTCTTAGAAACTCTGATAATAAACTTTTGCATTAACTCCTTTTGTCAAGATGCCTGGCTCAGCCTTAGAAATTACCTTTAATGTTACCTCCAGAGGCTTTTTATTGCATCCTTTATTTTCCTTAATTTGCCTGTTCCTATTTTTTCACTACTTTTCTTTGAGTATTTCTTCAAAATATAGTCTTCAAAATGCAGAGTCATCCACATGCAAAGTTCTTTCTCACTGGATTGACCCTTCAAGTGTCTGATTGCAAGCAGAAAAGTATGTTTCCTAGTGCTGTTTCAGTGTTATGTTAATCTGCTGTGGGTCACTGAGGAAAAAGGGCTTACTGTTCTCATAGTGTATTTTCTGATATCTTTGACCATCCTTGGTATCTTTTGTGGTAGGCTTGAATAGGCCAAAATAGACTTATACATATCCTGGCTTGCCCAGGCATGTTTTTCCGCTCTCCCTCCTGTTACCGGGAGAAGCAACCACAGAAAAGAGGACATAGAACCTAGAGCCATCGAGTCTAAGGACTGTGGTTCAGTCTTGGCTAACTGCAATTCTGACTGGCTATTCTGTGTCTAAAAGCCCATTCGTCTTGGGCTACATTGATAAAAAGAGATGAGTAGGTAACGCAACGTGCTTTGCTGTTGTATTTATGCTTCCTGCTCTGCTGCCTGCAAGCATTGCTCTCTGCTTCTGGGAGTGTTCTGCCTCAGAGCATCCTGAACTGCCTGGAAATTGCTTGCCTTGAGTTTACCAGAAAGAGGCATAAAAGCCTTCATGCAATAGGCCTACTTCACCAGCATGACATCATGCCAAAACTGCACATCGTAAGTTTGCACCTGAAAGTCTCCTGCCAAAATGGGAGTTCCTGGAGGTACACAAATTGTCCAAAGAAATTAGGACGAGGTCAGACATTGTCTGCCTCCTTTCCCCAGCACCCTGTGAAGCCTGGGAAGAATCAGAAGCCTCAGTGGCTAAGAAGACACCAACAGAACTCTCTGCAAGTGTTTGGGTACTGTTTGAAGCTGTAGGTAGTCCCGGGGAATCTGGAGACTAATATTTTGTGAGTAAATACTTAAAGCCTCTTGTAATTCACCTAGCCTTCTGTCATAAGCAGAAGGGAGCTCCTTGAGTCCAGCTAATGGACAAGTATTGACTGCAAGTGGTGTATTGACCACAAGAACCTTCTCTTCCAGTTCAAATGAGCTCAATTAATGTTATATTATTTCATAGAATCATAGAATCAACCAGGTTGGAAGAGACCTCCAAGATCATCCAGTCCAACCTAGCACCCAGCCCTAACCAATCAACTAGACCATGGCACTAAGTGCCCCATCCAGTCTTTTCTTGAAGACCCCCAGGCACAGTGCCTCCACCACCTCCCTGGGCAGCCCATTCCAATGGGAAATCACTCTCTCTGGGAAGAACTTCTTCCTAATATCCAGCCTATACCTACCCTGGCACAACTTGAGACTGTGTCCCCTTGTTCTATTGCTGGTTGCCTGGGAGAAGAGGCCACCCCCCACCTGGCTACAATGCCCCCCCTTCAGGTAGTTGTAGACAGTAATAAGATCACCCCTGAGCCTCCTCTTCTCCAGGCTAAACAGGCCCAGCTCCCTCAACCTCTCCTCATAGGATTTGTGCTCCAGGCCCCTCACCAGCTTCTAGGATCTAGTTCTTCGTTCTAGATCCTATATTATTCCTCTGTATAATGTTCTAGATCCTATATTATTCCTCTGTATAATGTTCCTGTGACCATTGTAAAGGAATCTGATTGTTATTAAAATCTGTGATCTGTGGTGGTGAGAGTTCTGAATATCAAAATTAATAAACAATATTAATTTGGGAAAAATATCATCTCACATTAATTAGTTACCCCTCCAGTACAGTATCAGATGAGGCATGTAAAGATAAAAATCTATTTCACATAACAGGGGACAGAAGCAAAGATTGACTTTATGTAAATTCAGTTAAAAAGTCTTGAGATTTATTTACTTGAAAGGATTAAGAAAGCTGGAGTGCAATATGCAACGAGACATTTCTCCTGCCTCTTGACAATTGAATTTTGACTTGCTAGGCTTACTGTAGCACTGTGCATGTCAGCTAGGAATAATATGATTGTTAGCATTAGAGAATAATCTGCTAATAAGACAGACTTAATGTCCAATAATGTGTAAGGTATGCATGCAAATTTAGAATGTTTTAAGATGTAAAATGGGCTTAAGGGCTTTTTGATATGTCTGTTTAAACATACTTCTCTATCCATCAATGGAGCTTAGCATCATGAAAGGGTACATTCCTGAGCTGAGTACTTTTACCACTTTCTCTGAATATTCAGTCACAGAGTACAACAAATGTTTTGTCACAAGGTATTCATACAATTTTATTCTGTAACTTGACCTTGGTAATGCTGCTATTTTGAAGAATGTGTTTCAAAATGTACATAATATCTGGAAGCCAAATAATTCCAAGGATTTAAAATAGCTCCCTTTGGCTATTGCACCCAGAAGCATTTGAAACAACTGTCTTGATTAAAGCTTGTAGAAAAGAGGAATTCACAAATACAGTCTGCCGTTAGCTGTTTCACAAGATGCTACTTTTCACCTTAATACATTTGTAAAGCTCATCTCTGTCCTGGCACTGCCTAAGTATTCTTTCATCTTATTGCAGAGAAAAGTTCTCTATCTTTGGCACTCCACACTTTACATAAGTGACTATGAAAGTATTTCTTGTTATAAATATCCTAAGAAGGAAATAACACAATATTGGCTTTTTCTGTGTGTGTATAAGAAACATTTAGCATAGAATCATAGTATCATTAAGGCTGCAGACAAAATCACTTCTGTCTCTGGAAGAAGATGGGTTTGTGAAGTGGGATTCAATTGAGGTAAGTACTAGGAGAATCAGCCACTAAGAGACCAAATACTTGCCCAATTTAACAACACCCATCTTATTTTTTTTTCCTTCCTTCCTTCCTTCCTTCCTTCCTTCCTTCCTTCCTTCCTTCCTTCCTTCCTTCCTTCCTTCCTTCCTTCCTTCCTTCCTTCCTTCCTTCCTTCCTCCCTTCCTCCCTTCCTCCCTTCCTCCTTTCCTCCCTTCCTTCCTTCCCTTTCTCTCTCTCTTTCCTTCCCTTCCTTCCTTCCATACCTAAATTCCTAATCCAAATTTCTCCCTTCTCAATTTCTTCCTTCCAAATTCCTTCCTTCCAATTTCCTTCTTCTCAATTCCTTTCTTAAATCTTGATTGAGAGTGAGACTTACTGTGTAGAATAGTAGCTCACACACTTGTGGTTGGCAGGCTCAGTGGAAAATAACTACAATTATGAAAACACTGGAAGGAGAGTGCATATCTGTCAAATCAGTAAAAATGTGGAGTCCTTGCACTTGTCTTGACATCAAAGAATCCTTTGTATTACAGCTGCACTATGCACTCTTGAATAGATTTGAGATTCTCATTAATCTGGCAAATAAGTAACAATAAAAATGACATAAACAAAACTATCCTAATCTGGAAACATCATGCTCTGCATGTGCTATGTTATGTTTTTTAACAAATATAAAGGGAAAAGGCATGTCCTGCCTTACCATACCCAGGTTTCCATAATGAAAGACAGGTGTATGGCATGTTTCTTTTCTAAATGGTTTGTTTTAGAAAAGTCAATGAAATATTTAAGACACTGTTTTAATCTCCAGCTTTGCTTCTTAATTCTCATTGGCACCAGTAAGACCAACTCAAATACACGAAGAAAAAAAACAACCCTTCTCTTATTGTTAAACTCATTGTTAACAGTTCTATGGGTAAAAAATAAATGAAAATAATCCTGTCGTTCAAAGCTTAATACTTTGAAAGAAGATGAGTCAGAAACATAATTACCATCACTCAAGGATTAATGCTACATCTTTCTGTTGTATTTATGAATGCACTCCAAGACTGCTCCCTAAAAGCAGACCAAAATAAAAATCACTTAATTTCACATTAGTCACAAAGATACATTTATTTTCCTGAAGCAAAGACTTGCCATGCATTCAAATGTTCTATTCTTTCCACTAGACACCACATATGTCACTTTCATGCTGTCTCAGCCCACTGAGAGAATAATAATTTTTAATAAGATTGTTACAAAAATACAATTTAATTTGCAGAGAAAGGTAGTGTTATGAGAGCAATTACAAAGAGCAACTATGATTAGAGATATCAAAGTGCAAAACACTGGAAAACAATTGACATTTTGTTGTCTGGGCGACATCATCAGAAGACCATCAAATTGCAAAGGCAAACATGGTATGTCACTTAGAATCATAGAATCAACCAGGTTGGAAGAGACCTCCAAGATCTTCCAGTCCAACCTAGCACCCAGCCCTATCCAGTCAACCAGACCATGGCACTAAGTGCCTCAGCCAGGCTTTGCTTGAACACCTCCAGCCACGGTGACTCCACCACCTCCCTGGGCAGCCCATTCCAATGCCAATCACTCTCTCTGAAGAAATTCCTCTGAATACTCAGCGTAGACCTCCCCCGGCACAACTTGAGACTGTGTCCCCTTGTTCTGTTGCTGCTTGCCTGGCAGCAAAGACCAACCCCCACCTGGCTACAGCCTCCCTTCAGGTAGTTGTAGACAGCAATGAGGTCACCCCTGAGTCTCCTCTTCTCCGGGCTAAATAACTGCAGCTCCCTCAGCCTCTCCTCACAGGGTTTGTGTTCCAGGCCCCTCACCAGCCTTGTTACCCTTCTCTGGACACGTTCCAGTATCTCAACATCTGTCTTGAATTGAGGAGCCCAGTACTGGACACAGCACTCAAGGTGTGGCCTGACCAGTGCTGAGTACAGGGGAAGAATAACCTCCCCTCTCCTACTGGCCACACTGTTCCTGATGCAGGCCAGGATGCCATTGGCATTCCTGGCCACCTGGGCACACTGCTGCCTCATCTTCAACTACTGTCTACCAGTACTCCCAGGGCCCTTTCTGCCTGGCTGCTCTCCAGCCACTCTGTCCCCAGCCTGTAGTGCTGTTTGGGATTGTTGTGGACAAAGTGTAGAAGCTGGCACTTGGCCTTGTTCAATCTCATCCCACTGGCCTCTGCCCACCCATGCAGCTTGTCAAGGTGCCTCTGCAGGGCTCTCCTACCCTCCAACAGATCCATACCTGCTCCCAGTTTGGTGTCATCAGGAAACTTACTGATGCTGGCCTCAATCCTCTCATCAAGATCATCAATAAAGATATAGAATACTTACATTTTACTTATCAACTGTAGAAAAATATTCACATACAACCATCTTTCAATCAATACACAAATTTTGTGAGGCCATTGCCCCAAAATATTTTGAACCCTCTTCTGCAACCATATATTTTCATAAGTTTCTAGTCCTTCTAAATTCTTATTTCTTAAAAATAGATTTCATTTATATGTTTTAGTGGAAAAAAGATCTCTGTCAGAATTTAATTTCATCATGTTATTCCTTCTTATATGCTTGATTTTCTTCAAAATGACCTCTAAGCCCACTGGTTTGTTCTAGTGAAAATTATCATGTCAAGCTTCTAATTCACAGTATCACAGTATCATTAGGGTTGGAAGAGACCTCACAGATCATCAAGTCCAACCCTAATTCAGTTCTTTTTGCCCAGTCTCTAATGTATGGTAAATCCTTCATTTGAGTTAAAAATGTCACGTTGTCTCTGCTGTGCAAATGCATACAGAATACATTGTGGGTTTCCCATTTTTCTCCATAACACTGTAGATTTTGTCCTGTGTAACACTGAGCATTGTCTGTGTTTTGGTTTTGGGTTTTTTTTTTCTTTTTTTTGCTGTTTGTCTGTGGAACTCCAACTTTTAACACAGAAGCATCTTTGCATTTTTCTTTTAGTAATTTCACAGAATCAGTCAGGGTTGGAAGGGACCACAAGGATTATATAGTTCCAATCCCCCCTGCCATGGGCAGGGAACCCTACCCTAGAGCAGGCTGCCCACAGCCTCAGCCAGCCTGGCCTGAAACACCTCCAGCCATGGGGCCTCAACCACCTCCCTGGGCAACCCATTCCAGGGTTGGCATTATCATTTGGAATTATCATTACTACTGCAGGACTGTAATATCACAGACCCTTTAGTCCAGACTTCATGATTTCTTTTCTTGGCAAATTAAATTTTAAGGAGGTAATTCTGGGGCTGTTAGATGACTTTTGGCTGGTTTATTCCATTATAATTTGATTTGCCATTTAAACTACCAGTGAGGCTTATTCTTCAGTGTTATGTCTGGGACAGATTCACTTATGGTTCATTTCTGTATTCTTGTTTAAAAAAAAAACATGAATGAATCACAAACATTTCAGTTCTCTAGCACTCAGTGTCTCCTGTGCCTGAGCCAATTTAAAATTTTGAAGGAAAAAGCCCTAATATACATAACAAATTACTGGCAACAAACTGTTCACTGGTCTGCCTTTTTCCTGGTGCCATTGCTTGAAAATGCAGAATAAAATAGTCTGAACTTCTGCTGGCTGTCCTCTCCATATTTAGAAGTTATTAAAAAGCTATTAACTGCTGAAGTTATTTTCACTGAATCTTTTTTGAACAGTAATCCCTCCCTGTCAAGGAACATAAGAGGAAGTACTTCATTGTCTGCGATTTATCTCTTTCATTAACTGAAATTTAACCAAACTCACGTAACTGAAAGTTCTAAGTGTCTCCTTCAAAAAGTGCTTTACACTTGCTCTTCAGTTTCTAACTGGTAATGCCTGCTAATTTCTTATGTGTCAAAAGTATGGTAATAAGCAAAACTGCTCCCTAATGCCAAGAATCTTGACATGGTCCCACAGTTTTATGTCCCATCATCATTTCTAGAGTTCCTCAGGGATCAGTCCTGGGACCAGTCTTGTTCAACATCTTTGTCACTGCCATGGATAGAGGCACTGAGTGCACTCTCAGCAAGTTTGCTGATGACACCAAGCTGTGTGGTGCAGCAGACACTCTGGAGGGAAGGGATCCATCCAGAGGGACCTGGCCAGGCTGGAGAGGCGGGAACAAGCCAATCTCATGAGGTTCAACAAGACCAAGTGCAAGGTCTTGCGTCTGGGCCAAGGCAACCCTAAGGCTGGGCAGTATGTGTCTGGAGAGCAGCCAAGAGGAGAGGAACTTGGGGGTGCTGCTGGACAAGAAGCTCAACATGAGCCAGCAGTATGCACTTGCATCCCGGAGGGCCAACCAGATCCCGGGCTGCATCAAGAGAGGTGTGGCCAGCAGGTGGAGGGACGTGATTCTCCTCTACTCTGCTCTGGGGAGACCCCACCTGGAGTACCGCATCCAGTTCTGGAGTCACTATACCAAGAGGGATGTGGAGATGCTGGAGTGTGTTCAGAGAAGGGCCATAAGGATGCTCAGAGGGCTGCAGCAGCTCTGCTGTGAGAACAGACTTGAAAGAGTTGGGGCTGTTCAGTCTGGAGAAGAGAAGGCTCTCAGATGACCTTCTTGTGGCCTTCCAGCATCTGAAGGGGGCCTACAAAAAAGCTGAGGAGGGACTTTTTAGGCTATCAGGGAGTGACAGAACTAGGGGGAATGGAGCAAAGCTGCATGTGGGGAGACTCAGACTGGATATGAGGAGGAAGTTGTTGAGCATGAGAGTGGTGAGAGCCTGGAATGGGTTGCCCAGGGAGGTGGTTAAGGTCCCATTGCTGGAGGTGTTTAAGGCCAGGCTGGATGAGGCTGTGGGCAGCCTGATCTAGGGTAGGGTGTCCCTGCCCATGTCCAGGGGGTTTGGAACTAGATGATCCTTGTGGTCCCTTCCAACCCTGACTGATTCTATGATTCTGTGATTTCTATTTGAACATCTGTGATCAGCCTTTTGGGAGTATCATGAATTAGAGATGTTAATGTATGTACCCTCTCTATATAACAGTGAACCATCACAGGTGGGAATCTCCCCACTCTACTTCTTCTGCTTTGCATCCAGAACAGTGTGTGAGAATCAAATGCCAGGTAAAGCTGAATAATAAATAGAGCAAAATGTTTCTGTTCAAAAGAATCATGTAGAGGAAGTCATAAATTTTGTACTGGCATTAGTCAAGATAATGTGGAATCAAGAATGTCGTATGGCTTTTCACTGATCCTGGATACACCTATCATAGCTCTTCAAAATGGTTTTGTTACTCATTTCAGAAGCACATGAGAAAGGTATCTTAAAAGGAATGTTTACATTTTCAAAGCTGTAAATATATCTTCT
This sequence comes from Pogoniulus pusillus, assembly GCF_015220805.1. Taxonomy (NCBI): domain Eukaryota; kingdom Metazoa; phylum Chordata; class Aves; order Piciformes; family Lybiidae; genus Pogoniulus; species Pogoniulus pusillus. The sequence goes on from NC_087268.1 coordinate 45,260,018, forward strand.
TTCTGTAAGCTTCCAAACAGAACCCAGAATGTGCTAGAAAATGTTGCGATACACAATGTTGCTGCTTTGCTGCTCTGATTTTCTTGTTTGTTTCTTGAATGTATTATTTGCTGAAGTCTATTATCTAGTTTCGTGCCTCTGAGACAGACTGGAAGAAGACCTAGAAGCTGAAATTTCAAAGAATAAGTGCCTTTGGATTAGATCTACACAGACTTTGCTTTCCATAAATTTCCATGGGTATTAAACTGGATTGATTGGCCAATAAATACAGTCATCCATCTATCTACCTATCTATCTATCTATCTATCTATCTATCTATCTATCTATCTATCTATCTATCTATCTATCTATCTACCTACCTATCTATCTATCTATCTATCTATCTATCTATCAGGTTAAGGAATAGTTTGTGGGACTCCAGAGTGTTAATGAACATCTGACTGATATTCTATTAAATCAAACATATCTGCAAGTGGTCAGGAAAAAGTACAAGACAGATAAAGAGACGCCGTAACTATTAGGACAAAACTATGTCAATGTAAAGTAATTAGTTGCTCCTTTCTTTCTACTTCAGTTAGTTTACTCATGTGTCCTTATCAGAAAGCAGGTCAAATTTGAATCATAGAATCAGTCAGGGTTGGAAGGGAACACAAGGATCAGCCAGTTCCAACCACCCTGCTATGGGCAAGGATGCCCTACCCTAGATCAGGTTGGCCACAGCCTCATCCAGCCTGGCCTTAAACACCTCCAGGGATGGGGCCTCAACCACCTCCCTGGGCAACCCACTCCAGGCTCTCACCACTCTCATGCTCAACAACTTCCTCCTCACATCCAGTCTGAACCTACCCATCTCCAGCTTTGATCCATTCTCCCTAGTCCTGTCACTACCTAATGGCCTAAAAAGTCCTTCCCCAGCTTTTTTGTAGGCCTTCTTCAGATCCTGGAAGGCCACAAGAAGGTCACCTCTCAGCCTCCTCTAGGCTACCCTATAATTTGGATATTATGAAACTGCAAGTATGTCCAGGTTTTACCATGCAAAGCAGAGGAGTGACTTTAAGGCACAATTAACATAGTAAAAGAAAAATGCACCAAAAGGAAAAAGTCCCAAGGATGAATGAACACTAGTTTCAACAAACACAATCCTTCAAAGATAAAGACAGATTATTTTTTACACTGACCACATTATAGGAAAAGGCAATTACTTTATCATAATACCATTATTTCTCCACAGTATATCACAGCTCTGAGCCTACGCATCTTATGCTGACAAAGTCTATGACTTTTATCACTCACAGCTTCTTTATAGATATTTTAAGGCACAAATCCACATAATTTATAACTGCAAGAGTAATAAAGGATTGCAGGGGGAGCTGCCCTGCATTAAGTGACTGCTCTCTGGAATTTGTTCTCTTTCTCCACTTTAACAGGAAAGAAGAGAAAAAGGATTTTGGAAAAGACTTAGAAATATCGAAAACTTGTACTAGCATATTCCAACTTAAATTCCTGCAAAAAGACATTAAGTCTTCAGTCAATCTGATACCAAATTCAGTGTCTGAGGTTCTAATCTGATAACAAATTCAATGTCTGAGGTGCTACACTATTACATGAGACTTCAAACTTGAAAGCTTTCTCTTCCAACATCTTCCTGTGGTCTAAGACTTCAAATTAGACTTGTCTTTCCTATGATGTACTGCAGTTAGGTGACTGTCCTAATCAGCAAATTATCTCAAACTGTGGAATAGTCAAGACATAACATTTGGAAAGAAAAAAGACTAGCAATTTCAAGTATTTAAACTAAATTACTTTAGTTGGAGTTTAGCAGTGACTCATATCAAAACAAAATACTTAATTTGTTTCAACAAATCAAAATGTGTGTTTTTCTAACACAGAAACAAAACTGATTTTGTGGAATATGCATTTCCAGCTAACAGTTTCTTCAGCAGAAATAACTCTAGATTTCAGTCCAGATTAACTAAGGTACTAATTATAAAAGCCTGGTTCATGCATTTGGTGTGAGGCATCCTCCCATCACACAGAGCATCTCATATATGGGAAAAAAATCCCAATTCATAGTAGAGAAGCCAATGAATCAAAGAATCATAGAATCAACCAGGTTGGAAGAGACCTCCAAGATCTTCCAGTCCAACCTAGCACCCAGCCCTAACCAATCAACCAGACCATGGCACTAAGTGCCTCAGCCAGGCTTTGCTTGAACACCTCCAGGGATGACGACTCCACCACCTCCCTGGGCAGCCCATTCCAATGCCAATCACTCTCTCTGACAACAACTTCCTCCTAACATCCAGCCTAGACCTTCCCCACCACAACTGGAGACTGTGTCTCCTTGTTCTATTGCTGGTTGCCTGGCAGAAGAGACCAACCCCACCTGGCTACAAGCTCCCTTTAGGTAGTTATAGAAAGCAATGAGCTCTGCCCTGAGCCTCCTCTTCTGCAGGATAAACAACCCCAGCTCCCTCAGCCTCTCCTTACAGGGTCTGTGTTCCAGGCCCCTCACCAGCTTCTTTGCCCTTCTCTGGACACCTTCCAGCAGCTCAACATCTCTCTTGAATTGAGGAGCCCATAACTGGACACAGCACTCAAGGTGTGGCCTGACCAGTGTTGAGTACAGGGGAAGAATAACCACCCTTGTCCTACTGGCCACACTGTTCCTGATACAGGCCAGGATGTCATTGGGTAAAAAAAGCACATTTGCCTTCAAATATGTATACAACATAAGTGCCAGGGGAAAAAATGTATTATTTTGGTCAAATTTTGACTCTTAAATGGAAAAGAACTTAACTATATTGGTTTTTAACTTGCCCTCTGACATTTCCCAATTTTCATTATTTCATTGTTCAGTAATGTGGATTTTATTTAATTGAACCCATTTATTTTCTGAAAACAGTGAAAAAAATCGTAGGAACCAGAGTCATATGAACAAGATTAGCATTTAAACAATGCATGTTTCTTGGATGACTTACAAAAAGGAACATTTTCTTTCTGAAAGCTGTTGGCATGTTTCTGAGGCATGGTTGGTAAAATAAATTAAGGAACTCTAAAGCCAGGCAGGATCACGAGGTTTAATATTGGACATTGTGCCTAATACTCAAAGAACTTACTCAAAGAATGTGTTGGGCAATGAATTCAACCAAACCTCACAAAACCTCAACACACAGATCTCATTGATCTCCTTCAGCATCGCTTTCCCCAGGATCCCCAGGAGGTAAGCACTGGGCTGTCTCTCTTACACTTTTAGGACCTAAATCCATGAGCTTTTAGAATATCAAAAGGGTGAAATTTAGGCATTACTTGGAAAACTATGATATTGAAAATATTCCTTAAAGGAATAGACAACTGCCTCTTAAGAGGAAGGGTAGCACTAGATGTTGGGTTTTGATTTTTCTATGCAGGACAATACCTCAACTCCCTAAAAAAAAATTTTTGGCAATATTTTAAAGGGTAAATTTCATGCACTTTTGAAGGATGTGATGGTTTGGGTGTTATCCAGCCCCCCCAACTTAAGAAAATCACCCAGATTAGATTCATCCGAGCTGGAAATCAGAATGAAGCTTTACAGCTTACCACAATATACAAGCAGATATTTACAGCATATACAGCTATAGACAGAAATATACAAATTAAAAAGTAATATAGAAAACACAACAGCCCTCCCAGAAACCAGAGTCCCCAGGAAGTGCTCCCAACCACCCTTCTACCTCCTTTCCACTTCTTTACCTTATGTTCAAGGTGAGTTTGGAAAATCGGCCAGGGGGGTTAGGAAGCAGAAGGAATAGTTAGCAGCTTAGGGAGAAAAGTGCAGGCAGCCAGAGCCAGAGAGCAACTCCATTATTTATGTTTGTGTTCCTGTTTTTATACACTTCAGTAAGCCAATGAGTGAAGCAGACATTGCCATTGTTTCCTTTTCACAGCCTACAATCTAATTACTCTCACTAAAATATCCCAGCTAGGCTCAAACCAGCGCAAAGGAGAAAGGCAAATGCACTTGTAAGTGGAAAGCAGTATCTACTTTGGGCAGTCAATATCATAGTTAAAGAAACCATCTCAGTATCAAGTTATCTTAGGTTCCAATGTAGTTTATATCGCTTCACGTGCTGAACAAAAAACCTGGGCAGCTAATATTCCTATTTCATACTTCCTTTTTATAATTAGAATCATAGAATCAACCACGTTGGAAGAAACCTCCAAGCACATCCAGTCCAACCTAGCACCCAGCCCTAACCAATCAACCAGACCATGGCACTAAGTGCCTCAGCCAGGCTTTGCTTGAACACCTCCAGGGACAGAGACTCCACCACCTCCCTGGGCAGCCCATTCCAATGCCAATCACTCTCTCTGACAACAACTTCCTCCTAACATCCAGCCTAGACCTCCCCCAGCACAACTTGAGACTGTGTCCCCTTGTTCTCTTGCTGCTTGCCTTGCAGAAAAGCCCAACCCCACCTGGCTACAGCCTCCCTTCAGGTAGTTGTAGACAGCAATGAGGTCACCCCTGAGAATGTAAAACCAGTAAAAACAACCTACCTAAAAGGAGGTTGTAGTGAGGATGCAGCTGGTCTCATCTTCCGAATTACTAATGATAGGACAAGAGGAAATGTCCTCAAGTTGCATCAGGGGAGGTTTAGGCTGAACGGGATAATCTTAGAGGTCTCTTCCAACCTGGATGATTCTATGATGTTCGGAGGAATTTCTTTACTGAGCAGGTGGTCAGGCACTGGAACAGGCTGCCCAGGGAGGTGGTGGAGTTGCCATCCCTGGAGGTGTTTAACAAAGAGTGGATGTGGCGCTTGAAGTTATGGTCTAGTGATTAAAGATGCTGGGATGAAGGTTGGACTGGATGATCCTGGTGGTTCTTTCCAACCATAGCGATTCCTAGTGAATAGATGTTGTGCTGAGGGATTTGGTTTAGTCAAGGCCTTGTCAGTATGAAACTAATGATTGGACTCGATGATCTTGAAGGTCTTTTCCAATCTAAGAAAGTCTGTCTTTTCCATTTCAGAGACAACACTTCCCTCTTCTGGGACTTTCTGTAAAATGCATGTCAATTAAGATTCTAAACACACCACCTGAAGTGTTTAGTTCTCTGTGCACATAGCACATAGGGAAGCTTGCCATTAATTCTTCTAAATCTAGTGTATCATTAGCTCGAGGAAGTATTGAATCATATTTTTTTTCTACTCATTCTCCTTGGTATTTTTTATCTCCCAAAGATCTATTTTTCTTTGTTACAGAGCTAATCACAAAGTGCAAAAACAAGGCAAAAGGGACATATGTTTTTAGGATTTTTCAGTTATTAATGACACATTATTAGTGTTCTGCAAAGTCCTATCTCATTCACCTTTTAATTTATTGGATATTCTAAGATCAAATGAAAAGGCTCTATCTTTTAGCACACAGCTGCACGTACTGTGTTAAATTGTTGCCCAATTTCTATGAATTATTAATAAACACAGTAATTTAGCTGAAAGAAAGTTCATTAATGACTAAAGAATTAGTACTTAAAGTCTAGCAACTGGTCTGCCCCTCTCTCTGTGGACTGTTTCCAAACTGTATATTCTTAGGCACATATTTCTAGTACAGTGCTCATCAAGTATAAAATGCTTCTTCAACTTATCAGCAACCTCCACTATGCTGTTATAGATGTTGCTGTCAATCAAATCATCAGAGGCACAATGCTATCACATTATGAGAAACAACTTTTGCCTGTGTTAATAAGAAATGCTCAAAAATGACAAGGGACAGAGACTTTATCTATACCATTAGTGTTGACAATCATAATTTATGGCAGTAATATCTTCTATCAGGGAAGCTTCCAAGATTTATGAAAAAAAAAGTCAGTGTGAACAGTTCCCAAGTATATCTTGTAGTCATTTTTATATGAAAATATTATACACTCTGATATAAATACAAGAAATAAAAATCTAGTTGATTGGCTAGGGCTGGGTAATAGGTTGGACTATAGGATCTTGCAGGTCTCATGCAATCTAGTTGATTCTATGATTCAATGTGTGCTAGTTTGAAGCTAGCTAGAATGTTTTGGTGAGAAGACTAAGATTACAGGCTGTGAAATGAAACAAGGCTGATGTCTATTTCCCTCATAGGCTTGCTGAGATGAATAAGAATAAAAGCAAAACATAGAGTAGTTCTCACTTCTGCTGGGGCTGCTGGCTGAGCTGCATCTTACTCTCTAACCTCACTCTCCATTTTGGACTAATCCATTTTGTTTCCTAACTCCCTGGCTGAACCTCCATTCTTCCTTGGGACTGAGGTAAGGTTGAGAGGGGTAGGGGGAAGGTGAAGGGGTGGTTGAGAGCCCCTCCTGAGGACTCAGGTTTCTGGGAGGGGAGCTGTGTTTCCGTATTACCTTTTTACCTTGTCTATTTCTGTCTATAACTGTATATACTGTAAATATCTGCTTGTACATTGTGCCAGCTGTAAATATAAGCTTCATTCACATTTCCAGAGCTGGCTGAGTCTAGCCTGGGTGATTTCTAAAGTGTGTGTGGGGGGTGGGGAACACCCAAACCATCACACAATGATTCTATGAATTTTATGTAACTCTATTCTTACTTATGTATACGTACACAAACATGCTTATCAATGCACAGTCACACAAAATACAGTCTGCATAAAAATAAGTTGCATATATAGCTGTATGAAAACTGTGAGCATCATGGAAAAACTTTCATTTGAGAAGTTGATGTATGTAAATACATAAAGAGTGCCTACAGACTATTTACTGAACGTACAGGATTAATCATTTAAAGGAATCATAGAATCAACCAGCTTGGAAGAGATCTCCAAGATCATCCTAGCACCCAGCCCTCTCCAATCAACTAGACCATGGCACTAAGTGCCTCATCCAGGCTCTCCTTGAACACCTCCATCTACAGTGACTCCACCACCTCCCTGGGCAGTCCATTCCAATGGCAAATCCTGATTTATTGTCTATTGGAATGGGCTGCCCAGGGAGGTGGTGGAGTCACTGTCCCTGGAGGTGTTGAAGAAAAGCCTGGCTGAGGCACTTAGTGCCATGGTCTAGTTGACAGGATAGGGCTGGGTGCTAGGTTGGACTGGATGATCTTGGAGGTATCTTCCAACCTGGTTGATTCTGTGATTCTATGATTCTATGAAGATGTTTGTGTAGTTTTGTTTCATTCTTTTAATAAAAGTGGTGAATTTTATAAAAAAAAAAATCCATAAATTATTTATAAAGATATTATAAATCTCTTTCCCTCGTGAACTAACTTAGAAGGAATATAACGATGAGGAATACAGGAAAAACTTGTTATTTTTTTCCCAAATAATTGTTCTCATAATTAAAATAGTGTAAATAATAATTTACAAAAAATAGGGAAAATGCTAACTAAAAATCAGAAATTTGAGAGGAGTTATTTTTTACATGACCTTATGCCAAGAGAAATCTCAGTATTTCCAAAGCCAGAAAACAGGTCACCATGCTTTATGAGTGCATATTGATTACACCACTTAAAACTTCCTTCATTTTAGGAGGCAAACTTTTTAATTTCTGGAGAAATATTCTTAGCTCTTCCAACTCTCACTGTCTCCTGTGGAATATTTCAGCAAGGATTTAAAAGAAATCTGGCTATCTCTTTTGAATTTTTTCTCTGTCACTTTGAATTAACAGTATTCTTTATCCTTTTCTGAACAAAGACTGTGCTTAAAATCAAGCTCTGAATTCTGGAATTAATTTCATACCTTATGAACCCTGTAAAAATTCAGAGTAGATGTCCCTTATGTGATACATATATAACATATATGTACTGGAACACAGCACAATGAGGAGAGGCTGAGGGAGCTGGGGGTGTTTAGCCTGGAGGAGGCTCAGGGGTGACCTCATTGCTGTCTACAACTACCTGAAGAGAGGCAGTAGCCAGGTGGGGTTGGTCTCTTCTGCCAGGCAACCAGCAACAGAACAAGGGCACTCAGACTAAAATTGTGCTGGGGGAGGTCTAGGATGAATGTTAGGAGGGAGTTCTTCCCAGAGAGAGTGATTGGCATTGGAATGGGCTGCCCAGGGAGGTGGTGGAGTTGCCATCCCTAGAGGTGTTGAAGCCAAGCCTGGCTGAGGCACTTAGTGCCGTGGTCTGGCTGACTGGCTAGGGCTGGGTGCTAGGTTGGACTGGATCATCTTGGAGGTCTCTTCCAACCTGATTACTTCCATGATTCTTTGATACCTATACACATGTATACTACTTATTTACATATATCTGTGAAGATTACTGCAAGCTTATACACACTGTATTTATTCACAGAACCACAGAAATGTTCCAGGTGGAAAACACCCTCAGGATCACCAAGTCCAACTCTTATCCCTACCCTACAAAGTACCACATCTAAGCTACCTTTACACAGCCAGGTCTGGTGACTCAATCACCTCCCTGGGCAGCCTTTTCCAATGCCTAACCACACTTCTCTGTGAAAAAAATGTTCTCCTAATGTCCAGTCCAAACCTACCCAGTCGCAGCTTGAGGCCACTCTCTCATGTTCTATCACTAGTGAGGAGGAGGAGGCTTAGGGCGCTTGTTTTCGGCTTTTCTTTCCCTTCTTTCCAGGGAGCTCCTGAGGAGAGGAGGGGCAGCAGGCTCGGGTTGCTCGCAGCCTGAGCGCGGCGGCGTAGCAGGGGTGGCCCTGCCGCGCAAACTGCGCCAACCCAGCGGACGCCGGCGCGCGGCTGTGAGGAGAGCAGGCAGCGGCGGCGGCGCCTGCGCGCCGGCAGGCGGGGAGGAGGGGGCGGTTACGGAAAGACGTGGTTACCGCTCGGGCAAAAGCTGGCAGACAGTGAGCGCTCAGGGGTCGCACACAAGCGTGCAGATGTTCAGGCAGCTGTCTGCAGTAGGTGCTGGAGCCTGGCACTCGATATGGAGGATGGCAGAGGCCGCAGCTGTGCGAAGCGTGAACAGATCGGAGATCTGATGAACATGATGGCTGAACTAAAAGATGTGGTGGAAAGACTAAGAACTGTAAGAGACTGTGAAAGGGAAACTGACTATTTCCATCATCTAATCCCTACAAAACCTGAACTAGGGTTAACTCTGGCTCTGGCCAGCCTGATCCTGATGGTCCTTTCCAACTGCAGCGATCCCTAGTGATCAGATGCTGTGCTGAGGGATTTGGCTTAGTCAAGGACTTGTCAGTGTGAACCTAATGATTGGACTCGATGAGCTTGGAGGTCTTTCCCAATCTAAGAAATTCTGTAATTCTGTGATCTGGGGTGGGGTGTCCCTGCCCATGGCAGGGGAGTTAGAACTAGATTATCTTTTTGGTCCCTTCCAGCCTTGACTGATTCTATGATTCTATTTACCTGTGAGAAGACACCAGCAGCAGTCTCTCTACAACATCCTTTCAGGTAGTTCTTAGAATCACAGAATCAAGCAGGTTGGAAGAGACCTCCAAGCTCATCCAGTCCAACCTAGCACCCAGCCCTATCCAGTCAACTAGACCATGGCACTGAGTGCCTCAGCCAGGCTTTGCTTGAACACCTCCAGGGACGGTGCCTCCACCACCTCCCTGGGCAGCCCATTCCAATGGGAAATCACTCTCTCTGGGAAGAACTTCCTCCTAACAATGAGATCTCCCCTCAGTCTCCTCTTCTTCAAGCTGAAGAGTCCCAGCTCTCTTGGTTGCTCCTCATAAGATTTATTTTCCAGACCCTTCACCAGCTTTGTTGCCCTCCTCTGCACTCACTCCAGCACCTCCACATCCCTCTTGTCATGAGATACCCATAACTGAACACGATACTTGAGGTGCTTGTTGCGGAGGGCAGTAATAATTCGTGGCCGAGTCGAGAATTTATCAAAAATAGATATTTTTTATTTTTACAAAACCCGCCCCCACAACTATATATACAAAGATTAATTTCGTTTGATAAACAGGTTCAGTTGCATGAGAATTCTACGAGGATACCATTAATAATCTGACTATATATATTTGGAAGTCAGTTTTTGGAAAAGGAGTCTGCTATTAATTAATAGCGGTTTCTTACTAAATTAAGCTAAGCCAAATAACTCACTCAGGCTGGCTCGTGCAGTCGGTCTTCCTCCTCCAGCGGCTACAGGAGTCGTTAAGGGTCGTTAAGGGTCGTTAGGCAGACAAAGGTGTGCCTAACACCAAAGCAAGTCCTTTATCTCTCTGCAGTCCAGGCACAGGAGAGTGAGCGAACTCGTCCAGGCACAGGCAAAATCCAAAAGCGGGAACCCCAAAGGCGGGAAGACCCCCAATATTTATAACCTTGGCTAGACAAAGGGCAGAGTTACCACACTTTAGGCGCGAAAGCGCACGGCCAGTCCCAGCCTGGCTCCAGCGCGGGAACTCACGGGGCAGTCCCCGCCCCCTTCTCGGCTGCAGGGCAGGCGAGGGGGGGGGGAAACCAGGCGGCTTTTCCCCTTTCCCCCCGAAGTCCGGGCAGGAGAGGAATTTAGGGGTACAGGACTCCAGGACAGTGCTGGCTCACCAGAGCTGAGTACAAGGGGACAATCACCTCCCTATCCCTGCTGGACACAGCATTTCTAATACAAGCCAGGCATTCCTTTCCTCCTGGGCACACTGCTTACTGATATTGAGTTCTTTGTCTATTACAACCATCAGATCCCTTTCTATCAGACAGCTTCCCAGCCACACTTCCCCAAGCTAGACTACAAATAAATGTATACAACTTATGGAATTTAAGTAAGATAGTTTCAGAATCGATGCTAATAACAGAAAACATTGGACTATTTTTTATATAATAATGGGAGGTCAAAATTAGTAGATGTTCAGATGACCAAAATCACAGAATCACAGAGAGGCTGAGGTTCAGAGGGATGTATGGAGATCATCCAGTCCAAATTCTGACCTCAAGCAGACTGCCAAGGACAATGTTTGTGTGGATTTTGAATGTCTTCAATGTTGTGGACTCCATAACCTCTCTGGTCAACCTGTGGCAGTGCTAAATCACCCTCAGAGTGAAAAACTGTTTCCTAGTGAGGGGGCTGGAGCACAAGTCCTACAGCAAGATGCTGAAGGACCTGGCGTTGTTCAGCTTAGAGAAGAGGAGGCTCAGGGGAGATCATATTGATGTCTACACCTACTTGAAAGGAGGCTGTAGCCTGATGGGTGTTTGCCTCTTCTCCCAAGTAATTAGTGACAGAACAAGAGGACAGTCTCAAGCTGCCCCAGGGTGGGTTTAGGCTGGATGTTAGGAGGAAGTTCTTCACAAAAAGAGTGATTGGCCAATGGAATAGGCTGCCCGGAGAGGTGGTGGAGTCACTGTCCCTGGAGGTGTTTAGAAGGGGATTGGATGAGGCATTTAGTGACATGGTTTATTTAATTAGAAAGTATTAGGTGATAGGTTGGACTCGGTGATCTCAAAGGTCTTTTCCAACCTGGTTAATTCTGACATTCAGAGGAAACCTCCTGTTCCAGTGTGTGTCCAGTACCTCTGGTCCTGTCATCAGGCACCATGGAAAAGAGCCTGACTGTGTCCTCTTTACACCGTCCCTTCAAATATATGTGTACTGACGAAATTCTCATAGACTGTTCTCTTCTCCCTTATCTTTGAAGCAGAATCGTCCCTCGTGTTAGTATAGTATACCCCAATGTAAGAAAAAAATACTGTCTTTCATGGAGTATGATTTGTAACAAGGCAAATAAATGCAAGACTTCATTTGTTGGAATGTTATTTACATTCACAAGGGAAAGGAAACAAACAAATAAGAAACAACAGCAGTGATTCTTCCCTAGGTGTTCAAATTGCTTGCTTTCATCATCTATCAAAACACTTACTTTGTGTTTTGATTGTGTTTTCTCTCGCGAGTTTTATTCTAGTTTAACAAGTTATATTTAAGCAGTCTTTGCGCGTCCCCTAGTGGCCAGTATCATTTTTTCCCTAGCAAATAGAAATCAGATTTATCCAGGTAATGAAGCTGGGTCTCTAAAGATCCTGATGACGTTCCAGGAGAGTGTTAGATGTGATAATTAGAGAAGTACTGATATCCAATCAAAAGGAAATCCACTTGATCTGAAAACAGCCACCTGATGGTGTTCATGTGATGTTACAAATCCCATGAGCTGTATGAGAGAAGTCTTCAAACCTCACACTCACTGCTTGCAGGATGTAGCTGAGACTTTTACCTTAGGCAAAACAAATATGCTCTATTTGCCTTTATATTATGAGGTGACTTTATAGATTTAACTGCACATACTTTTTGCACTACAGTTGTTTATCTCTGAATTGTGTGAACTTGTAAATAAAATATTACAAGAGAACAAGGGGACACAGTCTTAAGTGGTGCCGGAGGAGGTCTAGGCTGGATGTTAGGAGGAAGTTGTTGGCAGAGAGAGTGATTGGCATTGGATTGGGCTGCCCAGGGTGGTGGTGGAGTTGCTGTCCTTGGAGGTGTTCAAGAAAAGACTGGCTGAGGCACTTAGTGCCATGGTCTAGATGACTGGCTGGGGCTGGGTACTGGGTTGGACTGGATGATCTTGGAGGTCTCTTCCAACCCAGCTGATTCTGGGATTCTGTGATCTGTGTTCATAAAGAGATTTCCACTTCACACATGAATCTGATTCTACCTATAAGCCTGGTAACTTCATTGAAGTCCACAGGATCAGAGGAGACAATAAGCTGCAGGAGAAAGCAAAAACTGCAGGTACTATTTTTTTCAAAACACTAATTTCACTTGAGAGAAAGGAACCTTTTAGGTGGTTGGCTTTTTGTTGTTATTGTTGGGTTGATCAGGTTTTTTTTTGGTCAGGCTGACGGAAAGAATTGTCCAACATCAACACAGCTGTAAGAATAAGACCATCTCAATGAAACTGTGGTCTCTTTTCACAGAATCACAGAATTTCAGAATTCCTTAGATTGGAAAAGACCATCAAGCTCACCGAGTCCAATCATTAGTTTCACACTGACAAGTCCTTGACTAAACCAAATCCCTCAGCACAACATCTGTTCACTAGGAATCACTGTGGTTGGAAAGGACCACTAGGATCATCCAGTCCAATCTTCATCCCAGTATCCTTCATCATTAGACCATAGACTCAAGCACCACTTCCACTCTTTTTTTTAAATACCTCCAGGGATGGCAACTCCACCACCTCCCTGGGCAGCCTGTTCCAGTGCCTGACCACTTGCTCAGTGAAGAACTTCCTCCAAACATCCCTGATGCAACTTGAGGCCATTTCCTCTTTTCCAATCATTCGTAATTCAGGTGAAGAGACCAGCTCCAGCCTGGTTGTTGTAGAGGGCAATAAGGTCCTTTCTCAGCCTCCTCTTCTCCAGACTAAAAGAGAAGGGCAGTACCCCTAGAGCTGTTCAGAGTGCCATGTGAACACTTGCCCTTCAGTGTCACTGTTTCAGACAACCAAAATACTAAGGATCTCACAATATGGTGGAAGGAAATCACTTAAAGCTGCATCAGGGAAAAATTAGATTGTATATAAGGAAAAAGTTCTTCATTGAGATGATGGTCAAGCACTGAAATGAGCTTCTTAGGGAAGTGATCATGGTCTCAATTTTGTTATTTCTCAAGAAGCATTTATACAGCATTCTTAGATGTATGGTTTAAAATTTGGATTGTCCTTTGTGGAGCCAGGAGCTGTGTTTAATGTGCTTTGCAGGTGCCTTCCAATTCATTATATTCTCAGATTCTTAGAGAATCATTCACTTTCAGATCTCATATGAAATCATTAAAAGAAAACACCAAAAGCAAATAAATGAAACATCTCATGTACTTATTGACTTAGCTTTTCCTTTCATTATTTTGTCAAGACAAGTGCTTACTTGCATTCTGTCATGGGTTAAGTTGATTCTGCTTCTGTGTGGTGTTTTGAGGCTAATTGGAATATTTTAATGAGAGAAATTAAATCATTGATTGTGAAAAGAAAATAATGATGATGTCTATATCATTCATTGATTTGCTGAGAGGGATAAAAAGTCAAAACATAAATAATGTTGGGACACTTTCTCTCAGGATGTTGTCCTGTTCATTTGTCTGTTTGGTCTCTGTCGTTCGATCTAATCACTTTCTTCTAACCCCAGCCTGTTCTGGCACCTCACCTCTACCTTTGGCAATTAATGCCTAAGCTGTTTATATGTGGGTTTCTGAGACAGAAGAAGGAGGAAACAGAAAGGAGGGAGTTAGCCTTGAGCCCTTCTGGGCAGTTTGCTTTGTCTGGGAGGGAATAGGCATTTCTGTATTATTTCTAACTTGTATGCAATTGTAAATACTTGTGTGTGTTGTATATAAGTGCTTGCAAATTTTGCAGTGCTGTAAATATAGCTTCATCTTACTTCCAAACTGCTTTAGTTAGTCTGGGTAATTTCAAGTAGGGGGGAGGTTGGTAACCCATTACATGCTGATATTCATACCATGCTACTGTCATGCCATGTCAGCTGGCTGAACATGAGCTGTCAGTGTGCCCATGTGGCCAAGAAGGCCAACAGCATCCTGGCCTGTATCAGAAATGATGTGAAATGGTGTGACCAGCAGGAGTACGGGGGTGATCATGGCCCTATGCTCAGCACTCTTGAGACCACAACTTGAGCACTGTGTCCAGTTTTGGTCACCGCAGTATAGGAGGGACATTGAGGTGATGGAGCAGGTGCAGAGAAGGGCAACAAGGCTGGTAAGAGGTCTGGAAAACATGAGTGTATCAGTAAACCAAACATTGAATAGAGAAATACATCAAAGTATTCTGAACATTTTCCTCTTCAACTCTGGATAAACTCATTGCATCTTATTTACTCTAGAGGGAATTTAGGAAGTTATGTTCACTACACACAGCGGCTGCAATGCCTGTAAGTCACAGAGTATAAGAAAATGAGCACACTTGATGGTCTTTTCTAAAATATTGGTTTGGACAATTATTCTCTCCAATAAATATTCCCCAGAATTTTAATTTCAGTCCCTCCATTCTATCAGGAGTAGCCCACCAGCTTTTGCACTCTTTAACATCTCCACGTGACTTTGTGTCTCATACAAGAGCACACAGTGCATGATTTCCATTTCAGAATAATGCATTGCAAGACAATCTGTACTTTATTTCAGACAAAAAACAGACAGAGATTACCATGCCAGAGTTCTTTACTGTTTTCTGTGAGGAGGATTGGAGAGACATCTGAGGAGGGTGTTGCTGATGTCTCTTCAGCTTCTGATGTCCTGGGTGCCATCACTCCAACTTGCAGTGTTTCCAGTGATGTTTTCTCTTTGCTCAAGGAGGCACGACTCAGTAGTTTTGATACTGCTCATTTATTACAGCTTCATCTGGTTCATATCAACAGTGCATAAATGGATTTCCAGGGGGTCTTCATGTGTCTGCAGGGGTTGGCACTGAGTAGCCTCTTCCCCT
This sequence comes from Pogoniulus pusillus, assembly GCF_015220805.1. Taxonomy (NCBI): domain Eukaryota; kingdom Metazoa; phylum Chordata; class Aves; order Piciformes; family Lybiidae; genus Pogoniulus; species Pogoniulus pusillus. The sequence goes on from NC_087268.1 coordinate 45,275,387, forward strand.
CTTTGCCTTCCACTGTTCACCACACCTCCACGGCAGTTGCTGTCTTGGTGGGCAGAAATGAAGTTGTTCAGGATGATCTTATCTTTGTTGAGACTTTTCTCAGTCCTTAATGCAATTATCACATCCTCAGTGTGTTCAAGAGAGGATTCTCTCACCCTTCTCCAGAGAAAACAACCCCAACTCCTTCAGCCATTCCTCATATGACATTCCTTCCAAATGCCTCACCAGCCTCATTGCTCTAGACAAGCTCCAGGACTACAGCTGTCTTTCCTATACTGTGGTGCCCAGAAATGAACACAGTACTTAAACTGTGGTCTCACCAGGGCTAAGTGCAGGGGTAAAATCACTTCTCTCCTTCTGCTTGACACACTATTTTAGATAGAGGCCAGGATAAAACGGGCCTTCCTGGACACCTGGGCACACTGCTGACTCATGTTCAGCCATCCATCTCCAAGTCTGTAGCATTGCTTGGGATTATTACAACCAAAGTGCAGGACCTGCCTGTCACCTGGCCTTGTTAAACCTCATTCCTTTGACCTCAGCCCACTGGTTTAACCTGCCCAGATCTCTCTGCAGTGCCTTCTTACCCCTGAGAAGATCAACACTCCCACTCAATATAATGTTGTCTGCTGCTGGTGTCCTCAGTCTCCTCATTCAAATCATTAATAAAGGTACTAAAAAGAGCTGGCCCCCATACTGAGCTCTGACAGACACCACTTCTGGCCAGCCCCCAGCTGGATTTGAAGTCTGTTTATCACAATTCTTTGTGCTTGGCTGTCCAGCCAGTTTTTAATGCAACAAAGTCTAAACCTGTCTATGCCATGGGCTGCAAGATTCTCTTGAGGAAAGTGCTGTGGAAAACAGTGTCAAAGGCTTTTGTACTTACTGAGCTTCTCATGGACTCCTATCGTCCTCTGATTGAAAATACTGGAAAATATCCCAGAATTTTATAGTAGGCAGACCAACTCAACACTAGGAAACATACTAACCTTGTCCCCAGCAAACAAATCCTACAATTTTTCTAAACAGATGAAAAAACATACTGTATTTTGTAGGAAAACTGTATGACTGGGTATTTGTTCATTTTTGGTTAAATACTGTCTCATTTTTGCATTTTTACTTTGGTAAATATAGAAGCTTCTTCTAAAACTGAGGAAATTGCCAGTTCCTTAATTTTGTTCCTGAATTCTTCAATCTACTTGGTGTTTACGGGAAAGAATTCTCTTGTCCCTTTCATCTTCCCTATCTTCATCCTCCCTATGATTATATGATGTATTTTAAAAATGGTTTTGGTTTATTTTAAACAAATATATGTTTGAATTCTGAACTAAACTCAAGAGATAAGTCAGGCCATGTAAAATTATGACTGCTTCTACTTTAATCATCAGTGCTGTGCCTTCTGAAGTGCAAGTTTGGACTTTCCATCATCATTTCTCGTAATATAACTTGAAAGTATTTCTTAGAGAAAAAAATATACTACTTATTTTTTTAACTCTGTCACAATAAGGTGTGGTGGTAGGCTTGGTAGAGCAAACATGGGCTTATCCATGCCTGGACATAGAATCATAGAATAATAGAATAACCAGGTTGGAAGAGACCTCCAGGACCATCCAGTCCAGCCTAGCATCCAGCCCTAGCCAGTCAACCAGACCATGGCACTATGTGCCTCATCCAGTCTTTTCTTGAAGACCTCCAGGGATGGTGACTCCACCACCTCCCTGGGCAGCCCATTCCAATGCCAATCACTCTCTCTGCCAACAACTTCCTCCTAACATCCAGCCTATACTTTTCCCGGCACAACTTGAGACTGTGTCCCCTTGTTCTGTTGCTGGTTACCTGGGAGAAGAGGCCACCCCCCACCTGGCTACAATGTCCCTTCAGGTAGTTGTAGACAGCAATGAGGTCACCCCTGAGCGGAAGGGGAGGGTAAAAGCCCAGGCCTCACCTAGTATGGTAAAGCCTGGCAAAGTGCTGTTCAGATTGGCTAATCTATGTCCAATGCCCCATTAATCTCGGGCTGGATATTGATAAAAGGGATAAGCAAGTAGCATAGGGCTGCTGCTGAGCCATTTTACATCCTGAATTTGCCTGCAGAGCTTACCAGGAACAGGCTCTAAATGTCTGGATGCCATCAGCCTGCATAGCCAGCATGACATTGTGCTGAGACTGCACATCACAAGACATCCTGCCTGCACCCAAAAGTCTCCTGCCAAGACGAGAAGTCCTGGTGGTACATAGATCATCCAGAGGAGCCAGGAGACAAGGTCAGAGATTGTCTGCCTCCTTTTCCCAGAAGCCTGGGAAGAATCAAGTCTCAGCGGCCAATTGGACAGAGTTCTACCTACTTTGGGTACTGTCTGACTTATATTTTGTGAGTAAACACTTAAAAGCCTCTTCCAGTATAATATTTGCATTTGCCACTTTAAGAAATAAATGCTCTCGTTTTGCCTGTGCCCTGAGTGTCTAAATTTCCAACCTGTGCATTTTTGAACCTGGCCAGTTTTAATGTTAGTAAGCAGTTTTCATGGTTATTAACAATCATCACCTGGATATCAAAATTAATACAGATTATTAATTTTGCTTAAGCCCTCACATAAGGATAAAATGCATTTATAGTTTCTGTTTTGGTTTGTATTATTAATCCTCTTTTTAGGTATAAGTCTTAATCTTTGTGCCCTAATATGAGATTTAATATAACCACTGTCATTTTAAAATCATTGTATATCGATGTTAGGCAACCAAAATTGTAGTTAAAACAAAAATCTAACTTTCCATTTCTTTTAGGTTTCTCTTTTTGTACAGGTACTGAAAAAGAACAAGTAATTATTCATAGCCTTGACTAAGAAAGAGATAAAGAGGCTGATGAAAGTACATACTGATCAGATAAATGCGTTAAGTTCTAGATGTAGTAATTTAGTCGTTGACAACACATTTTTCATTACTCTGGGATCAGTGATTTAATCTCAAATAGACAACATCTTTTTTTTTTTTTTTTTTTTTCACTGACTTCAGGAAAAGTAAAGGTCTATGATGAATGAACCACTAAATGGGTACATATATCTGACAACACGAATCCATCTCTTCATTTCTTTGTGGAGAGATCCTTTGCAGGTCAGTAGTTCAAGTTCACACTGCCATGCAATACAGCTGTATTGGTTTTTTTAAACAGGTAATTCCTACTTTATTTTTTCAAGCCATACTTGCAGGCTGCTTTGCTCTACAGAAGACCTTGGGTTCTGTATCTGAGTTGGAGGAAATGAATTAAAATATCTTAGATTCCAAGTACCTCATGTGGTCTACTATAAACTTGTGATATCTGTTTTTTTGATAAATGTGGTGCAAGGTCCAAATGATGCCTAGAACACACATCCATCACATGCCCTAAACACCTGCCCAAATACCAATTTTGGCCCTCCCTTCCCACTTCTTCTTCCACCTGGCTTTCACTAGGTATATTTTCCTGTTTATGTTTTTGGAGCTCAAATATTGAGACTTTTGACCAGTGAGTACCCTAACTCTTTTTAGTCAACTTTGTAAAAGTTTATACTTGACCTTTCAGTGGCAGTTTGTGCTGCAATGCTCTTTACTTATAAATATTTCTGAAGCTTTTTCCTGAATCATTAAATTTGACTCTAGAGAGATACATTCTGCAAAACAGTTTTACCAACTGCATCATACAATCTGTCTGTGTTAATCGTAAATAACTTTGGGGAAGTTTTCTTTGTATGATTAATAAACTATTTAATATTTTTTCCATTGGCCTCATTACAATTCACTCCTAACCCAGATTCAGACCCCTCCTTAACAATACATTAATGACTTTTCTTGCTAATTCTACATTGATAAATAAGGCAGTCCAGAAAATGAGCTTGAGCACTGCAGCCTCCTCATCTTGTGGTGGAAAGTCCAAATTATATCTAGAATACATATCCATCACATGCCCTGGGAGCTGTGATCAAAAGGCATTTTAAACAAGAACAATAATAAGCCAAATTACTAGCAATAAATGCAATATTTTGAGAAGCATTTGTATTCTTGTGTTTAATATTACCTGGCAGGTTAGGAGCATGAATTGTTAGATAAAATCAGAAAGTTTAGCCTGTTGGTGCTCTAAGTGATAGATCAACAAAATATCACTAGGGGGAAAATGAATCATTAGGAAAACCACAATTAGTGGTAAAATTGTGATGTGTAGGAGATAACAGAACTGGAAAAGTGAAATAGGAGCAATGGCTGTATATAACATTTATCCCTTGTCTTCTTGCTGTGGGTTTCAATTCTGTTATGGTTTAACCTAGGATGACAGTAAAGTATCACATAGCTTCTCAATTGCTCCTCTTACCATCCCCTGAGGGACAGAGAAGAGAACATAAAGAGAAAAATCAGGGAAGCTGATGAGTCAAGAAAAAGATGCTTTAAAAAAGAAAGTAAAGAGGAAGAAAGAAGATGAACATGAAGATGAAAATGACAAAGATGAAGAAGAAAGAAGATGGTCCTGACATAGGTGTCCTAGCTTGAAAATACATTTTTCTTGTACTGTGTTCTTCCATAATCCATTGAATGTCCTGAAAATGGCACTACTTCTAGAGGAAAGCAGTAACTTTATGGGGAAAAGCTTCTACATCTTTATGGGATTTATAATCTCCCAGCTGTCAGATGCCTGAGATTTTTTTATGCTTTACCTTATTCCTTTTCAGCATACAGTAAGATAACTCCAACTTTCAAAACATCTTCCTTTTAGATTGGAAAACTCTAAGCACTGTGCTGGTATGGCAAGCTTCAAGATATTTCAAATGCAAGAGAATTATAAATTTTTCTCTGGCTGACTTGTCTAACTTAATTTTAGCTATCTAAAAAGTAAGCATGTGATACAAGCAGCTCATCTTGGCACTCAGTATAGTTCACTGAAGAAGACAATCTGAATGACTGTGAGACAGCAGAATGATTTTTCTTCCAGTTGTGTAACAACAACCTAAGACAAGCGTAAGAGACTTCATAATTTAGAGACAGATTTAGATGACAATTATGGATGGTTTAAACTATATAAAGTAGGTGCTCAAATAAATAAATGTTTTAAAATTTAGACAAAGTATGCAATTATTATTTTTTTTTTTTAATCTGGAGTAATGGAACATATCACAGAGTCACAGAATGTTAGAGTTTGAAAGGAACTTTGAAAGATCACCTAGTCCAACCCCCTGTCAGAGCAGGATCACCTAGAGTAGGTCACACAGGAATGCATCCGTGAGTGTTTTGAATGTCTCCAGAGAAGGAGACTCCACAAGCTCTCTGGGCAGCCTGTTCCAGTGTTGTCATCCTCACAGTGGAATAGTTTTGCCTTATGTTCAAGTGGAAACTCTTATGCTCCAGCTTGCACCCCTTGTTCCTTGTCCTATCATTGGACATCGCTAAGAAAATCCTGGCTCCATCCTGTGCCTGACTTTTTCCAGTTTGTTTCCCATTTGAGCTAGGTTTACATCTCCTACTGAAATTCTTTCTCCAAATCTCTTAAGACATTTCTTATCAGCCGTGAGAACAGGAGCAGATCAGGGACAAGGAAGAAGAAATTCTGTATTCTATTTGTCATTTCTCAGGTGACAAACAGGATAAAGCTGTGTGCTAGTTTGAACCTAGCTGGGATATTTAGGTGAGAAGAATTAGCTGATAGGCTGTGAAAAGGAAACAATGGTGATGTCTGCTGCACTCATAGGCTTGATGAGAGGTGTAGGAACAAGAACATAATTATAGATAAGGGAGTCTCTCTCTGGGCTCTGGCTGCAGGCACTTCTCTCCCTAACTTCTTAACTAATCCTTCCACTTCCTAACTCCTCTGTCTGACCCTCCAAACTCACCTTTGAATGTAAAGCAAAGTCTGGGGTAAGGTAGAGAGGTGGGAGAAAGGTAAAAGGGTGACTGAGAGCCCCTCCTGGGGACTCAGGTTTCTGGGAGGGCTGTTGTGTTTCTGTATTACTTTTTAACTTGTATATTTCTGTATATATTGTTTCTGTATATAGCTATATATATATATATATATATATATATATATATATATATATATATATTGTAACTATCTGCTTGTATACTGTGCTAAGCTGTAAATACAAAGGTTCATTCAATTTCCCAGAGTGTCTGAGTCCAGTCTGGGTGATTTCCTAAGTGGGGGGTGGGGGACCGTGGGGGGAGGGAGGCAGGTAATACCCAAACCATCACAACCTGATAAGCCTTTTTATTTCGTTCTATTTCACAAAGAGCATTAGTCACTGTTTCAAAGGTACTACAGATTAATGTTAAGTTATATGCTCACATACACAGCATTACATCCAGTACTGTTGTGGGCTAACCCTGGACGGAAGCTAAACAGCAGCCCTGCCTCTCTCCCACTCTCCCTTCGCAGAGGGAGACACAACACTCCCTAAACGTAGTTAGAATTCTTCCTGTTCTCACGTTCCAATTTTCCAAGTTCTGATTGTTTAAACTGCTTAATTCTGTGAAATTGCTTCCTGACAACTGAAAAAGCAAAGGATCTCAGGGAATTTTCTAATAAAAAAGAATATTCATACAGAAATTAATAGTCACAATTCATAATGATTATTAATTTCCAACCCAAGTCACACAGAACCATTCTTCTTTAGTGCAGGATCACATTTTAGCTGGAAACTACATTGCTGTTTTTGCAGTAGAATAACCTTTTATAGGTCAGTAATCCATAAATATATCAGACCTGAGACTTAAAAGCCTAATGTGACTGATCAGTTTAAGCTTTGGCTATAAAAGTGAGAGCAGAATACCTGACTGCAAATATAGCCTTACTACATTGTAAGGTCTATAACAGAGGGTTGTATTAATCTTAGAGATGGATGAACCCTGGAAAATCTGCCTGCAAAGCAAACTCATCAGGCTGTCTAATGGGCATGCAAAGACTACTAGCTCAGCAGGATGATCCTAATGTATTTTTTTCAGTGGAAGAGCATGAAAAATAGCAGTTATCTCCAACTAGCTCATGGCTTCATGTTTTGTTTACAAAAGTATAGTTCTAGTCCTTAAATTTTTGTAATACAACTAAGATGAAGGCTGCTATTTTGGTTTTTACTTAATATTTTATCTATTCTCTAAATGTCATAGTGTTCAGTAATTCATGAAGCATTCCATTTTTTTCAGCCCCAAGCAGTGCTACAGGCTGGGGACAGAGTGGGTGGAGAATAGCCAGGAAGAAAGAGACCTGTGTACTAGTAGATAGTAGCTGAAGATGAGGGAGCAGTGTGCCCAGGTAGCCAAGAGAGCCAATGGCATCTTGGCCTGGATCAGGAACAGTGTGGCCGGTATGACAAGAGAGGTTATTCTTTTCTTGCACTCAACACTGGTCAGACCACACCTTGAGTCTTGTGTCCAGTTCTGGGCTCCTCAATTCAAGACAGATGTTGAGATACTGGAACATGTCCAGAGAAGGGCAAAGAAGCTGGTGAGTGGCCTGGAACACAAACCCTATGAGGAGAGGCTGAGGGAGCTGGAGATGTGCAGCCTGGAAGAGGCTCAGGAGTGACCTCATTGCTGTCTACAGCTACCTGAAGGGAGGCTGTAGCCAGGTGGGGTTGGTCTCTTCTGCCAGGCACCCAGCAACAGATCAAGGGGACACAGTCTGCAGTTGTGCCAGGAGAGGTCTAGGCTGGATGTTAGGAGGAAGTTGTTGTCAGAGAGAGTGATTGGCATTGGAGTGGGCTGCCCAGGGAGGTGGTGGAGTCGCCATCCTTGGAGGTGTTCAATCAAAGCCTGGCTGAGGCACTTAGTGCCATGGTCTAGTTGACTGGATAGGGCTGGGTGCTAGGTTGGCCTGGATGATCTTGAAGGTCTCTTCCAACCTGGTTGATTCCACATTTCTATGAATTTCTTTCTTTCTCTCTATTCATTTTCATCCCCTTTCATTAACAGGCTCTTTTATTCACTGCAGTCTTTTCTTAATCTTGTCTGGTAAACCTCAAACCCTGTATTTTTTCAATAATTTTCTTAAGAATATTCTGAGCATAATTCTGTTTTTCCCTTGAGAAACATCAAGTTAGAAAAGATCTAAAAGAATAATTCTAAAATTCTAAATAGACAGATAAGGAATGGTGATATTAATCACCAAAAATGTGTGACTTTTCTTCATTACACCATATTTTTTTTCAGTTAGGTTTTATCTATCTATTGTAGCTTTAGGGAAAAATATATTATTTTTCCCTAGGACTGCAACTGTCTCAGGAAAATGGCCCATGAAGGTTTTATTGTATGACTTTGTGAAAAAAGGGAAGGTGATACTATAAATAAAGTAAAATGAGTTTGCATAGAAATAGTGCTACTTTTATGTAGGACAGATCTATCTTTCTTCCTTCCTTCCCTCCCTCCCTCCTCCCTTCCTTCCTTCCTTCCTTTCTTTCTTTCTTTCTTTCTTTCTTTCTTTCTTTCTTTCTTTCTTTCTTTCTTTCTTTCTTTCTTTCTTTCTTTCTTTCTTTCTTTCTTTCTTCCTTTCTTCCTTTCTTCCTTTCTTCCTTTCTTCCTTTCTTCCTTTCTTCCTTTCTTCCTTTCTTCCTTTCTTCCTTTCTTCCTTTCTTCCTTTCTTCCTTTCTTCCTTTCTTCCTTTCTCTCTCTCTCTCTCTCTCTCTCTCTCTCTCCCTCTCTCTTTCTCCCTCTCCCTTTCCCCCTCCCTTTCTCCCTCTCTTTCTCTCCTTCCTTCCTTCCTTCCTTCCTTCCTTCCTTCCTTCCTTCCTTCCTTCCTTCCTTCCTTCCTTCCTTCCTTCCTTCCTTCCTTCCTTCCTTCCTTCCTTCCTTCCTTCCTTCCTTCCTTCCTTCCTTCCTTCCTTCCTTCCTTCCTTCCTCTCTCTCTCTCTCTCCCTTTTCTCCCTTTCTCTCTCTCTCTTACTTTCTCTCTTTTCCTTCTAGATTTGCTCTCTGCTGTTTTAGTGAACTGAATCAGCAAAATGGGGACTCTGGGAGGATTTGTTGCAAGCGAGAAAGAGTGATCTGTCAGCTCAGCAGCATTAAGATACTGCAAGTTCAGACAGAAGGTTTCCAAGCATGTTACTTTGTATTCCATACACTTGCAATAAACCCAATTCGATACAGCTGGAAATATTTTAGATCAATATTTAAAGTTATGTGGATTGAAATATGTCAGTTATGCATTTGGCTAGACAGCCTCCCTGGGCTGCCCAGAGAAGTGGTGGAGTTGTGCTCCCTGGAGGTGTTCAAGCAAAGCCTGGATGAAGCATTTAGTGCCATGGTCTGGTTGGTTGGATACAGCTGGGTAACAGGTTGGACTGGATGCTCTTGGAGGTCTCTTCCAACCTGGTTGATTCTATGATTCTATGTTCAACATGCCAGATGCCAAGAACACAAAATATTTTATATGTCTAGGAAGTCATTTCAAAAATGAGTTGAATATGAGGGCAAGCTGTAATATTATGTGCCATTTGTGAACTTTGAAATTCAAACCCTGAATTTCTGCCACACTTTTCTCAAGTCATAGATGTGAGTACTGTCCTTTACTACACGAGGTACAACCGTTACATTGTGGCATCATGCAGATATAGTAATGTATAGGGTTAACTCTCCTGGGGGAGTAACCCTGAACCTGACCCTAGGGGTCTTGGCCCCTCCCCAGGGGTGGGCCACACTCCAGGTGATGGTTAGCCCACTCCCCCCACTTCCTGTGGTATAAAAGAGACAGGAGAACTACAAGTGGTCCTGTGGACTTGTTTGGTGGATATGGAACTGTGACTACAATTAAACTGAAAAGTTCCTAAAAGAAGACATCAGGATTTGGATACAATAGTATATGCTAGCAGGCTTTTTAGTTCATATCATTGTGTGCCAGCTGCTGACATGCTACCAAGCCAATTAAGGGAAGTCACAAGAGTAAATTTGTCGACCACAAGCTGTGAAACTGAGATGAAAAATATTACACATCCTTGAAGCCAAAGCAGCTGTTACTTACCCTGCAGTAAATATCTGTGTCAGATAGATGCAAGTAGTGCTCTGCATCCCATCTTTGAGAGCAAAAGGGAGAATGTACTTCAGAGAGTGTTGTGGAGCAATTATGGGAAGGACTGAAAGGTCAAGATTCTTAGCATTGACAGTGAGACAAATGAAACCCATTGCAGTGAAAGATAAGAGATGGCACCTGCACTTAATAAAAGTAGGTCCTGAATTAGGTGGTGAAAAACACCATGGAAAATGTTACAGCAGCATCCAAAAAACCACCATATCTGGTCAGCCACACTCAAGATATTGTTGAGTTTGTAATGAGGTTATGCAAAAATGAGCAGCATAATGAAACCATGGCTCAGAAATGCTGGATAGACAGATATGGAATTGCTTTTTCTGCAATAACATATGCTGAGGCAGAAAAGCAGCACAGAAATGTTTCACTTCACCCATCAGCTGATGAAATTAATACAAGTAAAGAATATATCTGTTTCACAATAAGGACATCTGGCAGGACTTCACTAAGCTAAAATAATTCAATGGTTTCTAGAAATAAAAAAATATGATAGCTTCCAGTAGGTGTCTTCCTCTACCCATTTTACAGTTTTCCCATTCCAAATTATGTTTCTAGAATGAATTATTTCCTTTGGAGTTGTATTGGAAATTAATAATCCTTATGCATTATGACATTGATTTCTGTATGAATATTATTTTTTATTATTATTATTAATATTTAAAAATTGGGAAAGTTCCCTGAGGTTCTTTGGATTTTCGGTCATCAGGAAGCAATTGCACAGAATTAAACAGTTTAAACAATCAGAACTTGGAACTGCAAGAATTCTACCTATGCCTAGGGAGTCTTGGCATTCACTCCAACATATGTACTCACGACTCTTTTGGTCCATGAGTAAGTCTCCTGTATCAAAGATGCTTTCAAACTCGTGATGATGATCCCAGGGTGAAATACAAAATTTAAACTCTCTCAGCTAAGGTTAGATTTCTCTGTGGCACACACTGGATTTCACCATTCTCCTGCATTACCCAGTAGGTATGACCAGGACCTTCAGCAGACACCACCCCTCAGACAGGTTTCCCTTCGCCCGAAGGAGAAAATACCCAAACAGTTTTCCCTAACAGATTCTTCTCACGTACAACAGGAACTTTATCACCATCTACTGTTTGGACCAAGTCTGGTTGTGCAGGTCCTGCTCTGTTTACTGAACCTCTACTATTTACCAACCAGGTAACTTGTGCTAAATGTTTGTCCCAGTTTTTCAGAGTTCCACCCCCCATGGCTTTTAGGGTGGTTTTCAGCAAACCGTTGTAGCGCTCAGTCTTCCCTGAAGCTGGTGCATAGTAGGGTATGTGATAGATCCATTCAATACCATGCTCTTTGGCCCAGTTTTTCACAAGATTGTTCTTGAAATGAGTGCCATTGTCTGACTCGATTCCCTCTGGAGTTCCATGTCTCCACATGATTTGTCTCTCCATGCCAAGAATGGTGTTACGTGCAGTAGCATGTGGAACTGGATAGGTTTCCAACCATCCAGTGCTGGCTTCTACCATCGTCAGCACATACTGCTTGCCAGAACGAGATCGAGGTAAAGTGATGTAGTCAATCTGCCAGGCTTCACCATACTTGTACTTTGACCATCTCTCACCATACCAGAAGGGTTTTCACAGCCTGTAATCTAGTTCTACTCACCAAAACAGTGAGGCTCAGAGGTGACCTCATTGCTATCTACAACTACCTGAAGGGAGGTTGTAGCCAGGTGAGGGTTGGTCTCTTCTGCCAGGCAAGCAGCAACAGAACAAGGGGACACAGTCTCAAGTTGTGCCAGGGAAAGTATAGGCTGGATGTTAGGAGGAAGTTCTTCACAGAGAGAGTGATTGGCATTGGAATGGGCTGTCCAGGGAGGAGGTGGAGTCACTGTCCCTGGAGGTCTTCAAGAAAAGACTGGATAAGGCACTTAGGGATCTTGGAGGTCTCTATGATTCTATGATTTGAACTAAAAATGTATATAAGCAAAACAGTAGTGCAAATAAAGGTATTCACTTGGAAAAACCTGTAGAGTCTGTGTCACCATTTGCTTCCCAGGGAGCTGGTTGAGTCACCATCCCTGAAGGTGTTCAAGAAAGGTCTGGATGAGGCACTTAGTGCCATGGATAGTTGACTGGATAGGGCTGGGGGATAGGTTGGAATGGCTGGTCTTGGAGGTCTCTTCCAACCTGGTTGATTCTATGATTCTATGAAAGGGGAAGAAAAGGGGGAGGGAAAACAAAACAAAACTTTGCAAGTGAAATTCTTACTAGAGAGAAAAACAATTAGTGAAATAAGATCTTCCAACCTGGTTGATTCTATGATGTGGACTAGCCATGTGTTTACCTGTAAGCAGCTGGTTTTATTAGCTAGAATTAGGCACAAAAACATCTGCTTCCCTCTCTTTCCCTGTCTCTGCTTCCTCCCCTAAACACCCCAGAGTAAGTCTTGTCCCATCACACATGGTCTTGCCTTGCGTCGCATAATGTGTCCCATACCTCAACGCAGCAACCTCTCAGTCTCAAAGGTGCTGTGGAGAGCTGTTACCCTTGACTATTTCTGATTGGTTTCACATTTGACTGAAGGGCCTGGGCAGTCTCCTGGGACAGGCCTGGAAAGGGGACAGATAGGATGTCCCTTCATTTGAGATTCCACCTGCCTTTGTGCCCTTCTTCTCCTTTGTGGATGTATAGATGAGCCTTTCCCCCTCAATGTTGCACTCTAAGGTTTAAATTTCTCAGCCTCCCAGTCTCTTGTAGTGTCTTCTAGCCAACAGCTATCACAGGTGTTGTACCTTCTTATCCTTGTTTTCCTTAGTCATGAATAGTTAGGAGTAAATATTTAGAAGACTGAACAAACTGTTGCAATTCAGAATTATTGACCCTGATACTGTTGATTTTAACTAAAGAAAAATCAGATAGAGAGTGCTGCATGAAGCAGTTAGAAATCAATTTTCAGCCTGAAAATTTGCAATGAATATTTATGTCCACAGCTGAGCAGCTGAAGGGCAGTGTTTTCTCCCTGAGTGCTCAAAGCATCCACTGTGATCAGCTGCAGTCTGTCTTTTGGCTAATCTCTTCTTTATATTATGTTTCAATGTGTCTACAAGATTACCTAGTGTAGACACAACATATCCTGTGGATAAAGAGCAACAGGAATCCTGACTCCATGTTGGCATTATGCTACATGCACATTTGAAAATCCTTCCACATGTTTAAAGGTTCATCTTCATATTCAGACCACACAATCTACACTACAAAGGTCTGTACAACGGTGTGTAACACTGCTGTAATAAGGTGAACAAGACAAGATATGTGACCCAAAAGATTTTTGTTCTCTGCAGTAGTCCTTCTGTTAACATCCCTGCAGTAATTAAGAAGAATCAGCAATGAAGTGCAGAGATACTCTTTTCCCTGACACCCTAGGGAACTCTGCAGAGATGTGTCCTTGGACTTAACTAGATTGACGTCCTAGCATCTTTTTTTTTTTAGTATAGGATATGTGGATAATTTTTTATTCTAATGTCTGTGATGCTCTTCAGAGAGTGATGCCCTTGAATCCCTGAAAATGATTCCCTGGAGGCATTGTTTTAGGCAAGCATGGCTTGTCCCAAATCTTTCAGAAAAACAGAGTTTATTACTGTTGGAAGTTTTGAAGAGTGATGACTCCTGCAGTGTATATTTGCCTAGGATTTAGGCTGACAAAACCTCTGAGAATACTCCATGGGTGTGTTTCATCACTTCTATTTGTTTTATTTTCAGATGATTTTTTTTCCCCTTGTTTATTCCTAAACAGTGTTGCTAAATCACAGAATCAGAAACACAGAATCCTAGAGTCAGTCAGGATTGGAAGGGACCAAAAGGATCATCTAGTTCCAACCCCCCTGCCATGGGCAGGGACACCCTACCCTAGATCAGCCTGGCCACAGCCTCATCCAGCCTGGCCTTAAACACCTCCAGGCATGGAGCCGCAATCACCTCTCTGGGCAACTTATTCCAGGCTCTCATCACTCTAAGGCAAGAGTGTACTGGGAAAAACTTCCTCCTAACATCCAGCTTAGACTGCCCCCAGCACAACTTGAGACTGTGTCCCCTTGTTCTGTTGCTGCTTGCCTGGCAGAAGAGACCAACCCCCACCTGGCTACAACATCCCCACAGGTAGCTGCAGACAGCAATGAGCTCTGCCCTGAGCCTCTTCTTTTGCAGGTTCTTCTTTTTCTTTCCTGGCTTTCTACTTACTTCTTCAACAGTAGTATCTCCTTAGACTTTCTGAAATAGAAAAGCAGCACTCTAAGGCTGTTTATAGTTCTCTGTTGCCCTGGTGATTTGCCATTTCATGCAATTTCAACCTGGGTTTTATATAGCTCCCTCTTGATACTTGTGCATGTGGTGCAGAGGAAAAATGTACAATTTACAATATGGTTGAAAGAAGCAGTGAATAACAAAGTGTCATGTAGGGTGTTGGTGTAGTGGTTTGATGCTCATTCACAGAATCATAGAATCATAGAATCACAGAATAACAGAATCAACCAGGTTGGAAGAGACCTCAAAGGTCATTCAGTCCAACCTATCCCAGTCCATCCCAGCCCTGTCCAATCACTAGATCATGGCACTAAAGGTCTCCAACCCAAACAATTTTATGGTTCTACAACAACCTCATCTCTCCACAGGGATGTGCTTTTTGGTACTTTGTGTCACACAAGGGTCCAGTCACCATCACACCTTCACCCACCACACTGGCAGGGAGAGGTGGCCTGGGGACAAGCAGCACCAGGGATGGGTGTCAGCCCCATGTGTGAGCAAAGCCCACTGTGGCTCTGCTCCAGCTGCCAGGCAGGACTTGGTGATGCCAACCCTGTTTGAATGCCAGTGAGCCAGTTTGCAGATGCAGAGCATCAAATTCCATCTGGGATGAACTACTTTGGGTCTGATCAATCAGATGCCCATAAAAGTTAAAGCATAAAATTTTCTTTGGAATATGAGGAAGATAATTAGTTAGATATGTCAAGTCTCTCGTAGTGGACACAAAACTCACATACCACTGCTGGGACTTCTCTGCCTAGCTTCTTTGCAACTCTCTTGCATGTATGGTAGAAGTTGTGAAATATAGTATTTAAGGTTAGTTCTGCCAGAGCAGAGTGATTCTGTGTGATGCTTGAGAGTTTCTTTCCTTGCTGTTACAACAGTTTGTGTGCTTTTCATTAAATTGTTGCATAATAAAATTTACATGAGGAGCCATGAGACCTGGACACAGAACCACCCTGTGTGTCTTAAGAGTCTTCTATCACTTTAGAGCAGAACAAAGGTTTTGTTTTGAGGGAATCAATCACTCACCATCTCTGAAGGTGGTCAAGAAAAGCCTGGATGAGGCATTTAGTGCCATGGTCTAGATGACTGGATAGGGCTGGGTGATAGGTTGAGCTGGATGATCCTGGAGGTCTCTTCCAACCTGGTTGATTCTATGATTCTATGAGTCTATGAATAGAGACCATCCAAACAGAGAGTATTGCTATTATTTTTTCCCTTTTTTTTTTCTTCTACTTTTTACTTCATTATTTCATTTATTTAATTCCCCCTTCTGTTAAAAGAAATCCTTGCAACATAGTCCTATTGCATTGGCAAGGTATCTTGGCTAGAATTTACCAATGTTGTCCTAAGGCTTTTGTTGAGCAGGAGGTACAGCAGAGGCTTTTAGGGCTTAACTATGAATAAACACTAATATGACCTTTGATTTTTTTCTCCTAAGAAAAAGAACAATGATACTCTTTTCCCAAACTTTAACAGGTATACAGAATGATACCAATCTCAATCCCTAAGTCCTATAGCAAGCATGTAAACCAGGTGCCAGATGACATATATCTTGTCTTTCAGGGATTCGTTCTTCTTGGTTCATTACTTTCTTTCATATACAAGAATTTACATAATATTTAAAAGTATAACAGATTGTGAACTATCATAGTTGAACCAGTGCACAAAAAAAAACATTAAGGGAAGGCTTTCCATCTGATCCAGGCTAATAACACTAATTCCTTGTTACATCTATCCACTGTGTTCCAGTTACAAATCACATAAAATTCACATTTGAGTATAAACCCCTCTAAGGTTAAAGAAACCCCATCAAAATCATGCAATGAAAGGCCCTAAAAATGTAAATGTTCGACAGTCACTGCAAGATTACTTTACCTAATGAAGGTCATATAAAATTGAGCACTTAATCTAATGCAATTTTCTTGGCTTTGAAAATAGGTTTTTCCTGAAGAACAACAAAAAAAATCATTTCAAATGGAAGTATAAAAACAGATTTTATAGATTATCTCTGTAGATATATGTGATGGGTTTACACAATTTACAGTGCTTGGTCATCCTAACAGTAGAGTTTGTTCCTCATGTTGATGTGCAATGTCCTATGTTTTAATTCGTATCCATTGTCATTTATCCTATCACAGCAAACCATGGAAAAGAGACTAACACCTTCTTCTTGACACCCACATTAATAAGATCTTCTTTCAGCCTTCCCTTTTCCAGACTAAACAGGTACAGGTGTCTCAGCCTTTCCTCTTAAGACAAATATTGAAGTCCCTTAATCATCCTTGTAGTCTTCCATTGGATACTCCATTGTATATCCTTGTCCCTCTCAAACTGGGGGTCCCAGAACAGGATGCAATACTCCAGATGTGATCTAATCAGGTCAGAGTAGAAGGAGAGCAGAACCTCTGTTGGCCTGCTGACCACACTTTTCTTAGTGCTCCTCAGAATGTCATTGTCGTTTTTGGGTCATAAGGACACATAGTTTTTCCATGGATAGCTTATTGTCCACTGTGAGAGTCTAAATCATCTCTCCCTTGTTCAAATCAACAAATATAAAGATTGCCTTTGTTACCTTCCTGGACTCAAACAAGGTCACTTACAGCACTGAATCCAGTTCTGGAGCCCCTGGGAATGGAGGGATATGGAGGTGCTGGAGGGTGTCCAGAGAAAAGCCCCAGGGATGAGCAGAGGGCTGGAGCTGCTCTGCTGTGGGGAGAGACTGAGGGAGTTTGGGCAGTGCAGTCTGGAGAGGAGAAGGCTCCCAGGTGACCTTACTGTGGTCTTGCAGTGTTTTAAGGGGGCTGCAAGAGAGTTGGGGAGGAAGTTCTTCCCAGAGAGAGTGATTTGCCATTGGAATGGGCTGCCCAGGGAGGTGGTGGAGTCACCATCCCTGGAGGTGTTCAAGAAAAGCCTGGCTGAGGCACTTAGTGCCATGGTCTGGTTGATTGGACAGGACTAGGTGATAGGTTGGCCTGGATGATCTTGGAGGTCTCTTCTGACCTGGTTGATTCTATGATTCTATGACATTTTTGTCTTGACTCAGGAAAAGTGGTGAAAAAGTCAGATGGTTCCACTACATCTGAAACAAAATAGGGAATGGAGAATACAAGAAAGTAATAGAAACATTTTTTGAATGCTCACTTTGTAAATAGAGCTACAAATGTTCTTTTCTGATTGATGTCTTCAGGGGCTTCTAGCACAAAGGAGAAAAAAAAATCAGATCACTTGTTTTGCTTGTAAAGCTGTGCCAGAGTCCTGGTATATGTTAGTATAAGAGGGAGATTGATTGACCTTTAGAGTAGCAAAGCACAGGAAAAAGCAAATGTTCTGTATTTGCTGTCCTTGACATATTCTAAATCCCTAATGTTCTGGTGACCTCTTGCTAAGAAGAAATTGTGTCAATGACAATTCTTGCTGATGCCAAAACAGATCATGTCTCAGTAAGTGATGGAAAGCCAACTGCAATGGCAGATAATATTGTGTGAGATAGGGTTTTTTCAAAAAATTAATGTAGTTTATTCATTTTGATATTCAGGAGTCTCACTACTGGCCACAATTTTAATAATAGGTTCCTTGTAGTAGCCATGAAAACATTCTACAGATGAGAACAGAGGATCTAGAACATTTAGAATCATAGAATCAACCAGGTTGGAAGAGACCTCCAAGATCATCCAGTCCGACCTAGCACCCAGCCCTGTCCAATCAACTAGACCATGGCACTGAGTGCCTTAGACAGGTTTTTCCCAAATACCTCCAGGGATGGTGACTCCACCCCTCCCTGGGCAGCCCATTCCAATGGGAAATCACTCTCTCTGGCAAGAACTTCCTCCTAACATCCAGCCTAGACCCCCCCCAGCACAACTTGAGACCGTGTCCTCTTGTTCTCTTGCTGCTTGTCTGGCAGAAGAGACCAACCCCCACTTAAGAAATAGCTAGCAATGCAATGAACAAACTAGCAATGTAATAAACATTAAACCATTAGAACTGGAAGAGAGGTTCTTGCAGTCGATTATATCACTTTTCCACTAGAGGGACTCGAGAAGATCCTTTCTTCTTAAGATAGAAGGCACCTGGAAATAGAGTTTATGGAGATTTGCAAAGAGGCTTTTGAATATTTACTCACAAAAGTTATCTCCAGATTCCCAGGGCTAACTACAGTTTCCAGACAGTACTCAAATACTTGCAGGAAGTTCTGTTGATGTCTTGTCACCCGTCGAGGCTTCTAGTTCTTCCCAGAATCTAACAAGGTGCTAGGAGAGAGGTAGATGATCCTAGTTCCTCTTTGATGATCTAGGTCCCTTCCAGGGCTCCGAGTCTTGGCAGAAGACTTGCAGGTGCAGGCATGATATCTTGCAGATGTGCAGTCGGGCACAATATCACACTGGCTGAGTCTATCGTGTGAAGCACTTAATGCTAATCCTGGTAAACTGAGACAAGGCAGGTTTCCAGGTAGACAAATCCAAAGTATCAGGGTTTGTTATTATGTAGCATGCAGAGCACAGCAGGATACAATGGCAATGAGGCAGAAGCTCTATGTGGCAGAGCAATGGCAGAAGCTCTATGTGGCAGAGCAATGGCAGAAGCGCATTAAGGCAGAGCACAATAAGGCAGAGCACATTGTGTTTACCTGCTCATCTCTTTTTATCAGTGTAGCCCAAGACTAATAGTTCTTTAGCCACAGGTTAGCCAGTCAGAATGGCAGTTTGCCAAACTTAACTGTATTAGGTAAAGTCAGGGCTTACTTTTACCTTCTTAGGGCAGAACACAAACAAGTGTATAAACATGTGAGGTACCCTGTTTACAAGTTTGTAAAGAGAGAAGGAGACTCAGAGGCATCAGACCTTTTGTCCTCCTTCCCTGCAGTCGATTCTCTCATCAGCAGGAGAGAGGGAGAGCAGAAAACATGTCTGGGCAAGCCAGGACTTGTTTAGCCATATTTTGGCCTTCTACAACACCAATCTACTATGTGTGTGAAAAAGAATTGAGGGCAACATATGTATCTTTAAAGATACTACTTTTGTGTTCATATATATATATATATATATATATATATGTACACACATTCTATATGTAGGCACAGAAAGTATTACTTTATTATGCAATGAGATTTGAAAGCAAAACCAAACAAAAACCCACCAACTCTCACCAAACTTTCTTTGAAGAAATGGTAGTAAGATATGTTTGGACAAAGAAGTGCACTTCTGAGATAAAGAGGATAAGACATTCCTCTGCTGTTTTCCATGGAAATTTTTTTCTAGTGCTTACTTTCTGAGATGCAAGGACACTCTTTCCATGTATCTTTCTAAATGAAAGACATCTTCCATATATCTTTCTAAATGAAAGACATCTTTCTCTCATTCACCTAACAACATAGAGCTCCCAAGACCACTTGTGTTACTGATGAAGAGGCTGCTGACCTGCATCACAGTTTTACCTTATCTTTCAGAATGATTTCAAGGCAATCTGTCCTTTGTGTCTAAACTATCATTTTGGTTCTACCAGTTCTTCACTCAAATCCTCAGAAATCCCAAGATTGATCCCTATTATGAGAGGAAACTGAATATTTGCTCTGATTTTATTGTATTCTGATTACTGCTTCTGCAGAGATCATAGAAGAACCCTGCCCATAAAGTACCCAGATCACTTTTTATCATAAAGGAACTGAAAGATAAAGGAAATTATGACAACATAATGAAAAGAATATATATAAAAATACAACCCAATCCTCTGGTATGGTGGAGGCTCAAATAATGCAGCTGGTAGTTTGCAAGCAAAACCAACCTATTTCAAAACAAAACAAATATAATCCAGCTGCTCATCTGAAATTACAAATTTACAGATATCTGTAAACTGTGTCCAGTTCTGGACCCCTCCATTTAAGAAGGACATTGAGATGCTTGAACATATCTAGAGAAGGGCATTGAGGCTGGTAAAAGGCCTTGAGCATAGCCCTACGAGGAGAGGCTGAGGGAGCTGGGATTGTTTAGCCTGGAGAAGAGGAGGCTCAGGGGTGACCTTATTGCTGTCTACAACTACCTGAGGGGTGGTTGTGGCCAGGAGGAGGTTGCTCTCTTCTCTCAGGTGGCCAGCACCAGAACAAGAAGACACAGCCTCAAGCTACGCCAGGGGAGATTTAGGCTGGAGGTGAGGAGAAAGTTCTTCACTGAGAGAGTCATTGGACACTGGAATGGGCTGCCCGGGGAGGTGGTGGAGTCGCCGTCCCTGGAGCTGTTCAAGGCAGGATTGGACGTGGCACTTGGTGCCATGGTCTAGCCTTGAGCTGAGTAGTAACAGACCTCATGATCTATGAGGTCTCTTCCAACCTTGGTAATACTGTGATACAAGAAATACCTAATAAAAGTGTGTTTCCTTTTAAAACACTTGGTGAAGTGAGAGATAAGCAAGTTGCAAGTTGATCCTTAAAGCATTTGGTAATTAGTCTTGCTCAGCTTTTATAGGTAGAGATTATTTGAATTATCATCTGGGTGCTGTTAGCTGTGCTCTCTTGAGCATGTTGCCAGAGTGCAGTTTACTAACAGTTATGATAAACAACCTAGAAAGACTGAGAGAAAATGTGTGAACACCACCACTGAGAAAAATTATTATACATCACCTGAAAACTTCTATTCTCTATCTCCATCTACTGGAGAATTCTTAACAACTGACAAAGTGGAGATTTTTCTAATTCTTTTGCAATGCATTTGTTACTTTTGAGGTAAGATAAACCCCATTTCAGCAAAAACACGTAAGCCTATTTCTCTTGAACATAACATTTTAAGCACAATCTCATTACCTGAATCATCTGTTAAGGCATAAACATTATTTTCAATATCTAAAGCTGTGTGCAATAGAAGACAATTATCTAAATTTATGGTTAATTAAAAACAAACAAAGAGTCACACAATCAGTCAGGATTGGAAGGGACAGCAAGGATCATCTAATTCCAGCCCCCTTGCCATGGGCAGGGACACCCTACCCCAGATCAGGCTGGCCAGAGCCTCATTCAGCCTGGCCTGTCTGACAAGACAGAGTCCTCTGAGAGCATTTGGGCACTGTGTGGACTGTGGCTAAGCCTCATGAGTGGGTAATAATAATTTGTGAGTAAATGCTTAAATGCCTCTTTGTAATTCTCTACTGCCTTCTGCCATGAGCAGGAAGAGCTCCTTGAGCCCATCTACTGGGCAAGAGGCATTTGACCATGGGAATCATAGAATCATAGAATCAACCAGGCTGGAAGAGACCTCCAAGATCATCCAGTCCAAACTAGCACCCAGTCCTATCCAATCAACTAGACCATGGCACTAAATGCCTCATCCAGGATTTTCTTCAACACCTCCAGGGATGGGGACTCCACCACCTCCCTGGGCAGCCCATTCCAATGCCAATCACTCTCTCTGGGAACAACTTTCTCCTAACATCCAGCCTAGACCTCCCATGGAACAACTTGAGACTGTGTCCCCTTGTTCTGTTGCTGGTTACCTGGCAGAAGAGACTGACCCCCACCTGGCTACATTTTCCCTTAAAGTAGTTGTAGACACCAATGAGGTCTGCCATTAGGAGGTCTGCCATGAGCATCCTCTTCTCCAGGCTAAACAACCTCAGTGTATTCCTTAAGCTTTACAAGCTGAAGCTGAAAATGTACCTTCATTTTAGTTCAGAGTCCTGTGAATTTGAAGAAAGTCCTTAAAACATCTTCTCTTACTGTGCATTGCATTAATGTATGTAAGTACAGCAGGGGTTGAGGGGGGAAACCAAGCAGCCACTTCCTGACACTTAATCTGCTCGCCAGCCTCCGCAGCCCCCAAGCACCTGCCGGGACTGGGCTGGAACCAAACTATAGTCCTGCCTCTGACATTGCTGGGCTGGAACCTAACTATAGTCCAGCTTCTGACACTGCTGGGCTGGAACCAAACTATAGTCCAGCCCCCGACACTGCTGGGCTGGAACCAAACTATAGTCCAGCCCCCGACACTGCTGGGCTGGAACCAAACTATAGTCCTGCCCCTGACACTGCTGGGCTGGAACCAAACTATAGTCCTGCCCCTGACACTGCAGGGCTGGAACCAAACTATAGTCCAGCCCCTGACACTGCTGGGCTGGAACCAAACTATAGTCCTGCCCCTGACACAGCTGGGCTAGAACCAAACTATAGTCCAGACCCTGACACTGCTGGGCTGGAACCAAACTATAGTCCAGCCTCTGACACTGCTGGGCTGGAACCAAACTATAGTCCAGCCTCTGACACTGCTGTGCTGGAACCAAACTATAGTCCAGCCCCTGACACTGCTGGGCTGGAACTAAACTATAGTCCAGCCCCCGACACTGCTGGGCTGGAACCAAACTATAGTCCAGCCCCCGACACTGCTGGGCTGGAACTAAACTATAGTCCAGCCCCTGACACTGCTGGGCTGGAACTAAACTATAGTCCAGCCCCTGACACTACTGGGCTGGAACCAAACTATAGTCCAGCCCCCGACACTGCTGGGCTGGAACCAAACTATAGTCTGCCCCTGACACTGCTGGGCTGGAACCAAACTATAGTTGTTGCGGAGGGCAGAAATACGTGGCCGAGTCGAAAATTTATCAAAAATAGATATTTTTTATTTTTACAAAACCCGCCCCCACAACTATATATATAAAGATTAATTTCGTTTGATAAACAGGTTAAGTTGCATGAGAATTCTACGAGGATACCATTAATAATCTGACTATATATATTTGGAAGTCAGTTTTTGGAAAAGGCTTTAGCTATTAATTAATAGCGGTTTCTTACTAAATTAAGCTAAGCCAAATAACTCACTCAGGCTGGCTTGTGCGGTCTGTCTTCCTCCTCCAGCGGCTACAGGAGTCGTTAAGGGTCGTTAAGGGTCGTTAGGCAGACAAAGGTGTGTGCCTAACACCAAAGCAAGTCCTTAGTCTCTCTGCCGTCCAGGCACCGGAGAGTGAGCGAACTCGTCCAGGCACACGTAAAATCCAAAGCGGGAACCCCAAAGGCGGGAAGACCCCCAATATTTATACCCTTCGCTAGACAAAGGGCAGAGTTACCACACTTTAGGCGCGAAAGCGCACGGCCAATCCCAGCCCGGCTCCAGCGCGGGAACTCACGGGGCAGTCCCCGCCCCCTTCTCGGCTGCAGGGCAGGCGAGGGGGGGGGAAACCAGGCGGCTTTTCCCCTTCCCCCCCGAAGTCCGGGCAGGAGAGGAATTTAGGGGTACAGGACTCCAGGACATCCCACCCCGGTGGTAATGAGCATCTTTGTCTAGAACTTGAGTGAGAGGTGATCCCCCTTCAATTTAGGAACCTATTAATATATATATATGGCTTAGCCTTTTCCAACATTAACAATAGGTAATATATTAATCGCCCCAACAATATTTAACAATACTTAACAAGGCTTAACAATAGCCCAAACAGTATTAAATAAAGCTACACAGTCAATTTGAAGATTGCTCTGTTCCTGGTAGAGCAACCAAGTTCATGGCAGAGCCTTGGATGCTCTGAGTCCATGGCTGGAGGTCACAGTCCGTGGGTCCTGATGCCATCATCCACTGGCCACCCCGGTGATATGACTCCATCCCTTGTGTAGCTGGTTCTCCCTTTCCCAGGTGCTGGTCAGGTGGTCAGGAACTGGTCCTCTGCCTCGACCTTAACCTGTAAGGAGACAAAATCTGCCTCGGCCTATAAAGGCCAGGCTTGACAATTAATAATTGGGGACGATCCACCGTGCACTGATCCGGTGGCCTTTTCCATTTGCATCTAGGGCTTCCCAGGCATATAAGCCTCTGGGTTTACCCAGTGTCATTGGCACCACCCCTATAGAGGGTAGCCTGACAAGCACAGGTTGGCCCACTTGCATCTGGGACAAGGATTTATCCTTAATTCCCCCTGGCACAAGGTCACTGTCCACTACAGGCTCAGCTGGGCAGAAGGCCTTAACCTTGGGGCTTCCATAGCTTCCCCAACGATTATTGACTGTAAAGACTGCTTGGGCCAAACGCGAGTCCCAGCCACCCTTAGACACATTTGCATGTCTTTTTATCAGGCCATTTGCCCTCTCGACAATGCCATTTGCCTGGGGGTAATATGGGGTATGAAACACCCATTTCACCCCTTCACTACGTGCCCAGTCTTGCACTGAGGTTGCAGTGAAGTGCGATCCATTGTCGCTCTGGATGCACTCAGGCATTGGCAAGATGCCGAACCAGTGTTTGAGAGTCTCAACGGTTTGAGCTCCCGAGGCTGCACTGGTGGCAGTGGCCATGGTTAGACCAGAGACCACTTCTACGCCAACCAGTATGTATTTTTTTCCATGCGATGGTTTGAGGGGTCCCACATAATCCACCTGCCAGGTGTTCCAGAGACTTTTGTCCTGGCGGATATGCTGGGCTGGTGCAAGGTTTGGGTGGTTGGCCTTCAGCCTTATCTGGCATTGTGGACAGGCTGAAACAATGGTCTCACATGTTGAGAGTGAGACTGGCCATCCCCGAGACCTGCACTCATAGTAGAGATCAGCTTTGCCTGAATGTCCCCTTTTAAGGTGCAACCATTCAGCTAATCTCTCCCAATCCTTTTCCCCACTGCCCACTACATGGATACGTGCCAGGTAGTCAGCCTGCTGATTCCATTTTGCAGCAGGGGTTTCCTTCTTAGAGTGCCCTTTGACCCACCCCACCTTGATGGGTCTCGACCGGCCTATCTCCAGCAGTCTCTGCCAATCTCCAGCTCTCCAGACCTTGGTGCTGCCAATCTCCCATTGATTTGCCTCCCATTGGCAAATCCACTCCGTAGCTCCCTTAAAGGTGGCATAGGAGTCTGTGTAGATGGCTTTGGCACCATTTTCTACAGCTAACATGAGGGCCCGCAGTTCACCCACTTGAGCACTGCCTTCACCCTCCTCAGTAACAGTCCTGCCTGTACTGATTTCTAAAGCTGCTGCTTTGTAGTGCCACTGTGAGCCCACTCTCTGGGAAGAGGCATCGGTGAACCACACTCCCTCAGTGTCAGAGTCTGTGGTTATCTCTGGAGCTACATCTATTGGAGATGGCTTATAGGGCTGTCCCAGTAAAGTTGTATCTGGATTTACTGGTTGCTGGAGTTTGGACACCTTGGCCGGGCCCTCTCTTAGAGGCATGAGCTGGGCAATTCCCTCTAAGTAGGCATACCACTTCCTTACAGTGGATTTTTGGGCTATCCCCTCTGGTGGAGGGGATCCCTTGAGAATTGGTTTAAGCAGGAGGAAAGGTCCTTGCACCACAATATCCTGTGTGGTGCGAAGCTTCTCTGCCTCCTTAACAGCCCTTGTAAGGGAAAGGAGCCCCTTTTCCCATTCAGAATACCTCCTCTCAGTGTCCTTGAACGCTGTAGAGGAAAACAACAGGGCTCTAGTGGGGCCTTTAGGTCCCTTCTGATAGATTCCACAATAGGAAGCGTGTTTAGAGAAGCCCCATTCTGCCCTTAAGGGATCCTGTGGGTGTAGTGGGCCCAGTTTCTGGTAGGCCTTTAACTCGTCCTTAAGGGTTTTAAGGCTCTCACCGTGTTTTGCTGTCCAATCCCAGGCCTTGTGCTTTTTCAGCAGATCATACAGTGGCCTGGCAATCACCGAGAAGCCGGGAATATGCTTCCTCCAATATCCAAGGGTTCCCAATAACTTCTGCAGTTCCTTTTTGTTCCCGGGGATTTGGCCCTTTTCAATTTCCTCCAGGGTGTCAGCAGGCACTGCCACTGCTCCTGCTATCCACCAGGCCCCAAGGAATTTGATTTCCTGTCCTGGGCCTTGGCACTTGGCAGAGGGGATGTCTAACCCATTCTGGGTCAGCAGTTCCCAGATGGCTTTTGCTACGGAGCCCACCTGGTCTTTGTTGTCCCCACCCACTAATATGTCATCTATATATTGATAAATGACAATGCCTTCTGGGACCTTGATAGTGTCCAGAAGCACTGCCAGTGCATTGTGGGCAATGGTAGGAGAGTGCTTGTACCCCTGGGGTAAACGGTTAAAGGTGTACTGAATCCCCTGCCAGGTAAAAGCAAACTGAGGCTTATCCTCCTCTCTCAGGGGAATCATGAAAAACATATCCCGGATGTCCAGGGCAGCCATCCACGAGTGGGATGCAGCCTGAATGGCTGTGACCACTGAGGTTAGGCTAGGCACTGCTGCTGCGAGGGGAGGAGTATTAGCATTCAGCTTCCTATAATCTATTGTTAGTCTCCAGCGCCCATCCGGTTTTTTAACGGGCCAGACCGGGGAATTATATGGAGAGTGAGTCCTACAGATTATCTGTCTCCTCTCCAAGTCGGCAATCACCTCAGAGATGCCTTGCCTGGCTGTTGCAGGTAAGGGATATTGAGATGCATAGGTGATGCCAGCTTGAGGTAACGCTGGA
This sequence comes from Pogoniulus pusillus, assembly GCF_015220805.1. Lineage (NCBI taxonomy): Eukaryota > Metazoa > Chordata > Aves > Piciformes > Lybiidae > Pogoniulus > Pogoniulus pusillus. Next base: position 45,302,074 of record NC_087268.1, read on the forward strand.
GCCAACTGCAAGGTGTTTACATGGGCTGTTCTCACCTTCCTTGACTCCACCCCGTAGGCACCGAAGCTCCAAAGAGAGCCGTTTGGAAGATGCCACCTCTTGCCAGCCAGCACATCAAAACCCAATATATTCCCCGGGTAGGGGCTTAAGGCAACTTCCACCAAGGTGCTGCGTTTGTCCCCTGGGAGCCACACCCTTGTTTTAGCTAGGTAGCAGCTATCAGGTGCCCCTGTAACACCTTGTATTCTTATCCTTTTACGGGATGGATATATCCCCAGGCTCTTTGCCAATTCTAAGTTTAAAACACTAATTTGAGCACCTGTGTCAATTAGGAATTTTACGGCCGTTCTACCGGGTCCAGTGGGGATTAGGATAAAGGGCTCATCGTTGTCAGACCATTGACAGATGTTTACAAAGCGGTGACAGAGGCCTGACGCAGTCACCGCCTCATTTAGTTTTTTGACTCCTGCCGGGAAGGCAAGGAAGAGTTAACCTTCCTACCCGGAGAAGCAGCTGAAACAGTCGCGGGGGGGCTGCCGCGTCTGGGCGTGCCGCTCCCGGAGCCACCGCTGGGCGAGCCGCTGTCGCTGGCCCTGGGTTTCTCACGGCTGCCTCTGGATTTTGCAGCCGATTTCTGAAGGCACCGCACTAGATCCTTCAGCTGCCAGTCTGCCAGCTGCCTTAAAACAGTCTTTGGTACCCCTAAAGTCAGGGCTTGTCTATACCAGCTGTTCTTTTCTCTGGGTCTCCAGTCACTCTGTTGGTCTCTGCCCCTTTCCCTCGGGGAGAAGCCTGAAGGACCGGTCCCCCTGGGGGGGCAGTCCTGCACTGGCCGGACCTGCCTGCGCAGAGTCCTGGGATTTTCTGGGGGAGAAGCACGAGACTGTCTCTCCCCAGCCCCTTTTCCTTCAGGAGACCCAAACCCAAACTGCAGCCCGTGGGCATTCAAGTCAGTTAACAGTTCAGCCCAAGTCATTACGTGCTCTTTAGCACCATCGTTCTCTGCATTTTCTCCAAGCACACGTTCAATTTTCTCAACGTTCTTCATTACTTGGATTTGCAGAGTTGCTGGCAAACCCTTCATAATAGGGTGCAGTCTCTCCGGGTCCACAGGGGCATAAAATGGGCAATCATAATGTCCCTTATCATAGATAGCCTGGACACAGGCAAGTCTGCGGAGAGCAGTGATGAGCTCAGAGGAGCTGGTGACCTTTAGTTCCGTCGGCTCCCCCCGGTAGGCTGGGCGGACACTGCTTGCCCAGTATGCTATCCGGGCGGTGAGGCTGTGTGTCCCCTCGGGTTCACGTGTCAGGAACACATCGTCCCCCCAGTCTCCAGCAGCTTCCTGCGAGTCTAGAAGGACCCGGTCCCCACCGGCTCGGGACACTCTATACACATAGTCAGCGACTGAGTCCCCAGGATCTCTCGCATATTTGACTTGTAAGTCACTGAGCTGTGCGTCTGTGAACTGTTTTTTGATCACGGAGGTCCCTGCAGCGCCTTTCCTGCCCTTCACGGACTCAGTCCTGATCACAGGCAACACGTGCTTGTGCACCGCGGCGCCCTCCTCACCGGAGCTCTCTTCACCGCTGTCTACGGGGGAGTCCGGTCGGGACCTGCGCTTTCTGCGTGGCTTTGAGGCTTTCTGCCGCGCAGAGGCATGTGCAGAGGAATTCTCTGAGTCTCTGGCAGAGTCTTTTGTGCCTGGTTTCGGGGAACTCCTCTCCCCCAAAGAGCCCCTCGGGGCATTCTCTGCCTTTCTCCCTGATTCCCGCGAATCACTCCATTCAAATTCAGACACGGAGACCGAAGAGGTGGTGTCTGCAGGCGTTACAAGCCTTTCTTTCATCTGGGCAGTCAGTGCCGCGGTCAGGCTCTTTGTCTGCGCCAGCATGCTTTCCCAGATACTTTGGCATTTAGCTTTTTCGGCTAATAAATCCTTTTCCAAGGCCTGAATTCTTTTTTCATAATTTTCAAATTCGGCCAGAGTCTGGGTCACGACTGACCCCAGAACAACAGAGAAATGCTCCGTTGGAGACTCAGAAATCACAGGGTCTGAGCGCTCAGCTAATTTCTCCAGGATTTTCTCCGGATTTTTACAATTTTTCTGAGCCCAAATTAAATCAAGCCCTGTGATTAGGCATCCCTTTTCTTGTAGAAATTCTATGATTGAACTATCCTGCCGACTACGCCATAATGTTGCGGAGGGCAGAAATACGTGGCCGAGTCGAAAATTTATCAAAAATAGATATTTTTTATTTTTACAAAACCCGCCCCCACAACTATATATATAAAGATTAATTTCGTTTGATAAACAGGTTAAGTTGCATGAGAATTCTACGAGGATACCATTAATAATCTGACTATATATATTTGGAAGTCAGTTTTTGGAAAAGGCTTTAGCTATTAATTAATAGCGGTTTCTTACTAAATTAAGCTAAGCCAAATAACTCACTCAGGCTGGCTCGTGCGGTCTGTCTTCCTCCTCCAGCGGCTACAGGAGTCGTTAAGGGTCGTTAAGGGTCGTTAGGCAGACAAAGGTGTGTGCCTAACACCAAAGCAAGTCCTTAGTCTCTCTGCCGTCCAGGCACCGGAGAGTGAGCGAACTCGTCCAGGCACACGTAAAATCCAAAGCGGGAACCCCAAAGGCGGGAAGACCCCCAATATTTATACCCTTCGCTAGACAAAGGGCAGAGTTACCACACTTTAGGCGCGAAAGCGCACGGCCAATCCCAGCCCGGCTCCAGCGCGGGAACTCACGGGGCAGTCCCCGCCCCCTTCTCGGCTGCAGGGCAGGCGAGGGGGGGGGAAACCAGGCGGCTTTTCCCCTTCCCCCCCGAAGTCCGGGCAGGAGAGGAATTTAGGGGTACAGGACTCCAGGACAATAGTCCAGCTCCCAACACAACTGGGCTGGAACCCATCTATACTCCAGCCCCTGTCACTACTGGGCTGGAACCAAACTATAGTCCAGCCTCTGACAAACTACAGTCTAGCCCCTGCCACATCTGAGGGACAGTGAACCAGCCCTCTGTTTAAAAAGTTTGAGGAACCCTGCATTAGTGTATTTCAAAGGAAAAAAAATCTTAAAAACTCAAAAACTTATTTAAGTTGCTGAAATCTACCTAAGATTGTACATAGCATAGCACAAAATGATTTCTTATAATAAAATTTTTCATCAACTGTGCTTGTTTCACAGTGCACAATAGGTATTAGAGACTGGGGAAAAGTATTGCTTCTAGTAGATAAGGACTATAATTTAAACTTCACTTAAATAAAAATGTTCTTTGAGGACTTCAGGTTATTTATTGATTTGCTCTACTAATTCAGAGGAATAATAATGAACCTTGGCATTCTGACTCTACCTCGTTCCTTTTTTAATTGTCACAATAATTTAACAAGATGGTACATTGACAGAATTTAATTAAGCCTCTCAACAATGCCTTCTGGTGGGGTTAAAATCAAATCACTTAGAACTCTTACTCCTGACAACAGCAAGGAATTCATCTCATCAACTTTTGTTTTCAAGCAAAAATCAGCACAAAGTAATAGTTTCAGTCAGCTTCACTATTCCAGTAGTATTAATTAACCAATTTAAAATTTGCCCAGATTTGGATTTCTTATATATAAACCAGAGCTGATTATATGCATAACTACTTCACAGATGACCTCTTCCTGTTACCATTACCTTGCTACGGAATGACATCAATCAATATTCTCCACTTACAGAAGAAGGCACAGTCTGGAACATAAACCCTATGAGGATAGGCTGAGGGAGCTGGGTGTTTTAGCCTGGAGAAGAGGAGGCTCAGGGGTGACCTCATTGCTGTCTACAACTACCTGAAGGGAGGCTGTAGCCAGGTGGGGTTGGTCTCTTCTGCCAGGCAAGCAGCAAGAAAACAAGGGGACACAGTCTCAAGTTGTGCTGGGGGAGGTCTAGGGTGGATGTTAGGAGGAAGTTGTTGGCAGAGAGAATGATTGGCATTGGAATGGGCTGCCCAGGGAGGTGGTGGAGTTGCCGTCCCTGGAGGTGTTCAAGCAAAGCCTGGCTGAGGCACTTAGTGCCATGGTCTGGTTCATTGTATAGGGCTGAATGCTAGGTTGGACTGAGTTTTGCAGAAAAGCAAGACTGAATGGAATCGCAGGATCATAGAATCAATCAGGGTGGAAGAGACCTCCAAGCTCATCCAGTCCAACCTAGCACCCAGCCCTAGCCAGTCAACCAGACCATGGCACTAAGTGCCTCAGACAGGCTTTGCTTGAACACCTCCAGGGATGGTGACTCCACCACCTCCCTGGGCAGCCCATTCCAATGCCAATCACTCTCTCTGACAACAACTTCCTCCTAACATCCAGCCTAGACCTACCCTGGCACAACTTGAGACTGTGATCCCCTGTTTCTGTTGCTGGTTGCCTGGCAGAAGGACCAACCCCATCTGCCCACAGCCTCCCTTCAGGTAATTTTAGGCAGCAACGAGGTCACCACTGAGCCTCCTCTTCTGCAGGCTGCACACCCCCAGCTCCCTCAGCCTCTCCTCACAGGGCTGTGCTCCAGGCCTCTCACCAGCTTGGTCACCCTTCTCTGCACATGTTCAAATATCTCAACATCTCTCTTGTATTGAGGAGCCCAGAACTGGACACAGCACTCAAGGTGTGGCCTGACCAGTGTTGAGTACAGGGGAAGAAGTCAGGGAATAGTCAAGGTGCTGAAATATATTCATCCTCCCCTCTGGTGCAAAGACACATGAAAAGTAGTTTGAGATAAAGTTTACAGGAACTGAAATCTTTTTAAAAAAGAAAATAACTTAAACTGCCATTTCTATTACCCCTGAGCATCTCTTGCATCAAATCCCTGCGAGTGACCTTGGTTCATTCAATCAGCTGAAGAGCACTGAGCGAGAGAGTAAGCAATAACTCTGGAGTGCATACAGAAGCCAACACTTCACTGCCTCCTTGTAATGGTGTTAGAAATGTGATGAGAAAAATAAACAGTTAAATTTTGCATTCTATGAATCAATGCCATGTGACTGCTGACACTGTTCCAGTAGTGGTACAGTATTCTGCAATACCACTGTTTGACAACCCCTTCTCTATATTTGTGACAGAACAAAACATTGTAGTGTTAGAATTGACTTTCTGCAACCCTTTGGAAGGAGAAAACAGGGTATTAACAAAGCCTGCATGAGCCAAACATGAAATGTGTGACAGGCTACAAACCCAAGAACCGTGTACTGAGAATGCAGATCAGGCATCCATGAGAAAAACAATCTGAAAGTTGTCTGACATGGTCTAAAACTCCTGCAGTGCACTGTTAGATCACAGAAATGAAAGTGCTGAAAAGTGATGCCGGGCATTGAAAATTATTATTTTCAAAATATTGAGTCAATGCTAAAACTTACAGATAAAAAGTTACTGATACCACATGAGAATGGCTGAATCCCCTCAGGGAAGGTCTTCTGAAATGTAGACAGGTGACAGAAACTGAGAAAAAGAGATTAAAGTTTTCACTGAACAGAGCTTTAAAAGGAGATAATAAGCAGCTGCAGTGATGCTGAGCAGCTTGCCTTCACAAAAGAGGAACTTTTTGCTGACATCACTTGAGGGTGTCATGGACTGAGTTTAATCTGCTGGTGATATTCAGTACCATGCTGACATCATGCCAGATTAAAAATGAAAGTGCTGGTTGCAGCAAACTGTCACTGGGCTTGAAGTTTGGATTGCAATATGAGAGGCTTCCTGTTCTGATTGCTGTTTCCTGTTTCCAGTTTTGGGATATTAGTCCTTTCTGCTGGTCTGACTGTGGGTCACAGGGTGAGAGATGGTGCTAGCTTCTGCTGCTGCTTCTGCTTTTTGCTATACTTTGCTGCAAATAGGCTAAGGTAATTGTGAACCTTACCATAGAACCATAGAATCAAGCAGGTTGGAAGAGACCTCCAAGATCATCCAGTCCAACCTAGCACCCAGCCCTATCCAGTCAACCAGACCATGGCACTAAGTGCCTCAGCCAGGCTTTGCTTCAACACCTCCTGTCTTAACAAAACTGATATTCTGGATTAATCAACAAAGTGATTTTTTTAAGTTGTCAAAATACCTTAAGTAAACTTGAGTTTGGAACTGTCTGAAGGCTGATTATAAAAAGGAATGTGGAATAACTAGTTTCAATTCAAAGTTAATATGTAGTAAGCAATTTAATCTTGATGGATTACAGTTGTACAAAAAAAAAAAAAACCCAAAGATTATTTAAATTTTCTTCTTCTCCGTTAAACATATTGTTTTAATTAGTAAAAGCGAAGTTCATACTTTAAAAAGAGCACTAAAAGTTTCCTATCGTTTTCAACTGTCCATTAATATTTGAGTCTAGACATGCTGCCAGGAGAGGGCGACATTGAACTATAAATCTGCAGCTCTGTTTTAATTCTGTCACTTTCAATTCACTCTTCATGTGAATGGATGTACTTTATTTTGCACAGGAAAGATTACAAAACTTCCCATTTTGACAAACAGTTCAGAGGAGACAAAGGCACTCTATGGTGTTCAAATATACTGTATGTAAGTGGTCAAAATCAATAGAGAATGAAAAATATTTCTACTGAATTCCCACTGTTCCAACACTGAAAACAAACATTTGTAAATGAGTCATAATATGGATGTCTGTTATCAACATAAATGTGTATTAAAGAAGAGAACATATAATTAACAGAGTTTAAAGAGTTGTTAAAGTTCTTCCTAGGTTTTTTGTTGCTTTGTCCTTTCCTTTCCTTTCCTTTCCTTTCCTTTCCTTTCCTTTCCTTTCCTTTCCTTTCCTTTCCTTTCCTTTCCTTTCCTTTCCTTTCCTTTCCTTTCCTTTCCTTTCCTTTCCTTTCCTTTCCTTTCCTTTCCTTTCCTTTCCTTTCCTTTCCTTTCCTTTCCTTTCCTTTCCTTTCCTTTCCTTTCCTTTCCTTTCCTTTCCTTTCCTTTCCTTTCCTTTCCTTTCCTTTCCTTTCCTTTCCTTTCCTTTCCTTTCCTTTCCTTTCCTTTCCTTTCCTTTCCTTTCCTTTCCTTTCCTTTCCTTTCCTTTCCTTTCCTTTCCTTTCCTTTCCTTTCCTTTCCTTTCCTTTCCTTTCCTTTCCTTTCCTTTCCTTTCCTTTCCTTTCCTTTTCCCTCTCCTCTCCCCTCCTTTTTCCTCTCCTCTCCTCTCCTCTCCTCTCCTCTCCTCTCCTCTCCTCTCCTCTCCTCTCCTCTCCTCTCCTCTCCTCTCCTCTCCTCTCCTCTCCTCTCCTCTCCTCTCCTCTCCTCTCCTCTCCTCTCCTCTCCTCTCCTCTCCTCTCCTCTCCTCTCCTCTCCTCTCCTCTCCTCTCCTCTCCTCTCCTCTCCTTACCTTTCCTTTTTCCTTTCCTTTCCCCTCCTCTCTACTCCCCTCCCCTTCCCATTTCATTTCTTTTCATCTCTTTTCCTGCTGGATCATTTTCCTGCTGTAAATTCTTATTTAGTTCCAAAGGAATTTCAGGCCATGAGAGACAAATGATGATATTTGCTAAGGCGATGTGCAAAATATGATATCAAATTAATTGCCACAACTTTCCTTCATATAACTTTGAAAACAAGGAAGCAGTATTACTACTGTAGTTCTTAGTAACCCAACGTTTGTTGCTGAAGCAGTAATTTGAAATATGAAATCATCATCACAGTCACAAGATATTTTCACTCTGGGCTACTACCTGTGTTTCAAGTCAACCATACACTGAATTTTAGATCCAAAAACTTGTACAAAATGGTCAATGCTCTCTTTGTTAATGAACAAAGACATGTTTGCATGATTGATATTAAAAACTCACTGATCTACACCTAAAAGGTGCTCCTCCATGTGTTATCTGTATGACACAGGGTAATGAGTAGAACTGCATTACACTGAATGATGTAAGCAAGATTTACATGCCCTGAGTATCTGTTAATGAAATGTAGAACGTTGGATATCAATGTTTGATGAGGTGCTTAAGGCCAGGCTGGATGGGGCTGTGGCCAGCTTGATCTAGGGTAGGGTGTCCCTGCCCATGGCAGGATGGTTGGAACTAGATGATCCTTGTGGACCCATCCAACCCTGACTGATTCTATGGTTATTTCTTCTTCCTTGGTAGGTGAAGGTCAAGATTTAGAGATGACAAGTACTAGGAAAGATGTGGAAATGTTTAATGGTAGCATATTAGCTAACAGTAATTTTTCAGTTACTTGTCTATATAATACCAGCTATTAAAGAATAATTATAGATGGATTTATTTCCAATCACTTTGTAGGATCAGCAAAGCTTTGTGAGAAATTAATGGGTATTTTGCCTCTTTACTTCAGTGCCAGTCTATTAAGCGTTCAGTGGCTGAAACTTAATCATTACCACTTGCAAAAAAGTGGCACAGAAATAGACAGCAAGACAACACATACGAAATGCACTCATTTTTACAATCATATGGACTTTCATATGCATACAATCTTTATGTAGATAACATTTTTCCTTACTCTTATGGGGCCTATGAAAACATTACACCTTCAAATGAACGTTTAGTTATCAACTCTGGCGTTAAATAAAATTCCTAATGTAATGAATTTGTATCATACAGTCATAGAATCTTAGAATCAGCCAGGCTGAAAAAGACCTCCAAGATCATCCAGTCCAGTCTAGCACCCAGTCCTGTCCAATCTACTAGACCATGGCACTAAGTGTCTCATCTAGGCTTTTCTTGAACACCTCCAGAGATGGTGACTCCACCACTTCCCTGGGCAGCCCATTCCAATGCCAATCACTCTCTCTGTCAAGAACTCCCCCCTAACATGATATCATTGCTGTCTGAAGGGAAGCTCTAGCCAGGTGGGGGTTGGCCTCTTCTGCCAGGTGGGGGTTGGTCTCTTCTCCCAGGCAACCAGCAACAGAACAAGGGAACACAGTCTCAAGTTGTGGCAGGGGAGGTATAGGCTGGATGTTAGGAGGAAGTTGTTGGCAGAGAGAGTGATTGCAAATGTCAAATGCTCATAAAAGACTATGCAAAGGCAGAGGGTAGGGCAATGGATTTTTGGAAGCAGAAATAATGTATATGTTCATGTCTATTGTATCTGCCCTCTGAGGAAAGGTAAGGATGTGAATCAATTTGACCATAGAGTGAGGTGGACTCTTCTAACAAAGTCATTACTTTACCCTATTCTCATATTTTTCAATAGCAGAAAGAAAAGAAACTTCATTCTTTCTGACCTACTTCCTGCCTTCTTCTTTGTGGGAAATATTCCCACTCCTGTCCTTCTTCCTCACCCCTGAGGACACTAAATTGAATTTTTCTTTCTTCATTCTAAAGAGGATTTTCTTACCTTTAACAGAGGAAAAATACTTGATTTAGTTGTGCTAATGTTCTTCTTAGTTCATGTGAGAAACTCAAATTCACAAGACCTGAACCACAAGGCACATTGCATGATATAATACAGTCTGCTATATATGAATATAAAGTCTTAATCTCACCTCAAGAGTTAATTACAATACATTTTCTATGCACCAACTGACTACATAAAACAAGAGCAGGAGCCCATGTCTACCTGAACAAAAAAATAATTATACTAAAGAAAATCATACAATCATAGAATCAAGCAGGTTGGAAGAGACCTTCAAGATCATCCAGGCCAACCTAGCACCCAGCCCTGTCCAATCAAAAAGGTTGGAAGAGACCTCCAAGATCATCCAGTCCAACCTAGCACCCAGCCCTGTCCAATCAACTAGACCATGGCACTAAGTGCCTCAGCCAGGCTTTTCTTGAATACCTCCAGGGATGGCAACTCCACCACCTCCCTGAGCAGCCCATTCCAATGCCAATCACTCTCTCTGCCAACAACTTCCTCCTAACATCCAGCCTAGACCTCCCCTGGCACAGCTTGAGACTGTGTCCCTTTGTTCTGTTGCTGCTTGCCTGGCAGAAGAGACCAAAATTATATAACCTTGCTCCTATTTTGATAACAAAGCACAACTTAGCCAAATGAGTCTTACGTTGCAGCAAAAGCTGTGCCATCAAAAGTACAAACCAAACCACTAACATAATGTTCAGAAAAGAACTTCCCCATACACCTTTTAATGTTTTCCAACACCTTTTGTACACCTGAGGCACACATTCTTTAGCAGATGTTGGATATTTGTTCTGCAAATTTTGGCTTAGATACAGCCATGCACTTTATTTAACAGAAATCCCCTGGAAACTCTTCAAGTTATGTTTTAAATTGATTTCCATTTGTATTTTTTTTTCAATTGTATACTTTTTACTCTATCCATTTCTACTCTCTTCTACTTAATGTGTATATTTGTCTAGTGACTAACATGAGCCTCACATTTGCTTTCTAAAAATAAATGGTGGTTTGGGCCAAAAATGCAATCATTGGCAGATGTGAGGTTGTATGCTCTGCCCACTTTGACAGAAAGGCTGAAGAGAGTTCTGATTCTGTTGGGTGTAATTTCTTTAATGAGATCTATTTCTCCCATGATAATAGTGGGAACAGAAACAAGGAGTATGACTGAGTGGCAGACTGCAAAATTGAGAAACCTTACTCAAGGATACAGCTGTTCATAAGACCATCTGAGGATTTAAGTGCAGGGATTAACTGAATAATCCTGCCCTGATTGATACATTATTTTACTTTTTAATGCATTTTTAACCAAAGAAAAAGCATGCCAGGGTAGGGTTGTTTAGCCTGAAGAAGGGTAGGCTCAGGAGTGACCTCATTGCTGCCTACAACTACCTGAAGGGAGGCTGTAGCCAGGTGGGGGTTGGTCTCTTCTGCCAGGCAAGCAGCAACAGAACAAGGGGACACAGTCTCAAGTTGTTCCAGGGCAGGTCTAGGCTGGATGTTAGGAGGAAGTTGTTGGCAGAGAGAGTGATTGGCATTGGAATGGGCTGCCCAGGGAGGTGGTGGAGTCACCATCCCTGGAGGTGTTCAAATGAAGCCTGGATGAAGCACTTAGTGCCATGGTGTACTTGACTGGACTGGGCTCGGTGCTAGGTTGGACTGGATGATCTTGGAGGTCTCTTCCAACCTGGTTGATTCTATGATTCTATGATTAGAGATCACAGAATGTCAGGGGCTGGAAGGGACCCTGAAAGATCATCTAGAATGCACTTCAGGAGTTTGAATATCTCCAGAGAGGGAGACTCCAGAACTCCCCTGGACAGCCTCTTTCAGTATTCTGCCATCCTCACATTGAAAAAACTCTTCCTCATGTTTACATGGAACTTCCTATGCCTCAACTTCCACCTATTGCCCCTTGTCCTGGCACTGAGCATCATCAATAAGAGCCTGGCTCCATCCTCCTGCCACTCACCCTTTACATATTTATAAACATTAATGAAGTCAGCTCTCATCTTCTCCAAGCTAAAGAGCTCCAGCTCCCTTGGTCTCTCCTCATAACCGAGATGGTCCATTCCATTTATCAACTTTGTCACTCCATGCTGTATTCTCTCAAGCAGTTCTATGTCCCTCTTTAACTGGGGGGCCCAGAAGTGGACACAGTCCTCCAGATGCAGCCTCAACAGGGCAGAGTACAGGTGCAGGAGAACCTCTTTCGACCTGCTAACCACATCCCGTCTAATACTCAATGGAGTGGGCCTCCACTGCCTCAAGTGTTAGCTTTTCCTTCAATGTATTAGAAGAAACCCTTTCTGTTTTCCTTGACATGCCTTGCAAGGTTGAGTTCCAAGGCCTTAGCCTTCCTGGTGGCCTCCCTACATCCTCTGACAACAGTCTTATATTCCTGCCAAGTGGCCAGACCCACCTTCCATCATCTGTAGACTCTCTTATTCAACCTAAGTTTGCTTAGCAGTTCCATGTGGGTCTCCTGGCTCCCTTCCTCAATTTCCTACTTTTCCTGATGTTTTTTTTTTGCTGTAGTCAGGTATACTCATTTTTTTTTAGCTTGTGTTTGCCTCCAGAACAAGAGTCTCTTGCAGTCCTTACTTTTTCATGTGGCAAATGCACCAGGGAAGGGTTATGTTAACTATTTGCCTACAGGCAAAGTAGAGAAGGAGATTTCTTTTCCAGTTCTATGACTTACTAAAAAGCTTGACTGCTCAGATATTGTGCAAAATAGAAACATGTCCCCTTTGAATTTAGACATGAAGTAATTTCACCTCTGGTTAAGCCTGTAGGCAGTTAATCACCACACAGATCATTCATCACCTCATGTGAATAGATCATTGCCCATCCTGTCTTA